>NW_024041150.1:49943227-50108227 GCF_014851395.1 Micropterus salmoides
TGCTGGTGTAGCTAATAAACTGCTCCACACGTACAGATCTCTGTTTACAGATCTCTGTGGTACAGAGTGGACAAAATTCCACAAATGCGTAAAAAATAAGTCACAAATGTATCGTGACCTGCAAATTGACAGGAAATGATCCACAAATGTGCTAAAACTACTTTGTGTGTAAAAATAGATCTTCAAATCTAAATAACACTTTTTCTGTGTCATTGAAATATGTGTAGAGTAAATTAGACATATTTGCTAATCGCACTGTATTTTTGTGGATACGATTTTACATAAAACAAATGAAAAAAATACATGTTTTGGGTAGTGAGATACTGCATGTGTACATTTTTTTTTACAGATCTCCACAGTACACATTGGAAAATATTCCACAAATGTGTAAAAAGGAAGTTACAAATCTAACATGATCCACAAATTGGCAGAAAGCAATCTGCAAATGTGCAAAAACTGTTTTGTGTGTAGAAGTAACTGTGTTTTTGTGGATATGATTTACACATCACAAATGTAAAAATACATATTTGTAGATAGTGAAATATTTGCGCATCATAGTAAACATTTGTGGCTTGTTTTCTGTGGGCTTCCTAACTACTTAACTATCAGAAGCATAAACTCAACACTACTAATAAATGGCAGCAGACTCAACAGTTACACTAACAACAGAAATGATGACAAGAATCCCATTAACTGTGGCCACTAGGTGGCAGTGTGGCTACATGGAGAAACAAGCTGTTAAACTTTCAACTTCTAATTACCTCAAATTTGATGCTCCCATCATCAGAACTGCACCAACCATCAAACAGCATGTGCTGAGTGAGATTATTGCATCACTGAACCACTGATTGGACATTAATTCACACTTGGGTTAAAAAGAGAACTCTTCCCAAGACACTTTATTCAGAACGCATCTTGAGGATTTCTGTTCATCTGCTGAGTTTCTTCTCCGACTTCACCAGAGTGAGAGACGTCATCTGAGACGTCCCAGAGAGAGATCAGAAAGGAAGGGCTGACGGCTCCTTTTGATTCTTTGTCCTCATGATGTTATTCAGTCTTCCAGGTAAAACTCCAGTCTCCGTCCCCGGGAGAGATCCTCCCTGGATTGTTCATGTTCAGCTTCTCCTTGTTTTTGGAGCCGGCTGAATCCACTTTCTGTCCTGTTCTTCATCTTGTTATCAGGACAGAACACAGACCTCTGGAGAGTCAGAGAGTACCAGGTGTGGAAAGAGGCAACGTGGCACTTTGACTAGTGAGGAGAGTTAAGTCAGCTTACAGATCCAGAGAAAGTCAGGAAAGAAGCAGAGGAACTTGGCGAGGCCGTAAACAGTTCCTGCCTTTTGTCCTCTGGGATGCTCTCACCTCCGGTCTGTGTGGCTGTATACTGGCATTAGAGAACAACAGAGGTTGGTCTCCCTACATGTAGCATACAGATTATTTAACTTGACTACAGGATAGATCTGTCTCCCACGTAAAGAACGAGATTAAAACATCTGTCTTCAATAATATGTTAGGGGGACAGAGTTTAAAGAAGTCTATTGTCATTGGATCCAAGTCATCTACACATCTAAATCCAATTTGTTTTATTTATATCTCACCCAAATTATGGATTTAAAATTCTGATATTCAATAAATTTCTTTTTGTCAATTCCATATTGTGCCACTAGACTCTCAACCTTTTTGGGCCAGCGCCCCCCTATCCTTTATCCAGGTCCCTTACCGCCCCCCATCAAAAAAAATCTTTGCTATTTGCCCTGAATACTGATTTTCTTTACTATTACTATTGTTATTAAAAACATGTAAAATGTAACAAAAAAGCCATGTGAAAAGTAATTATATTTAACTAATAAGTGAATGTTCCTCCCAGAAACTGTGTATGAAGCCCGATACTGTTTTCTTAGATGGGGCACTTAATAAGTTGGGGGGTATGGGGTCCTCCCCCAGAAGATTTTGAGCATTAAACACTTAATTTCCTGCATTCTGGTGAAAGATTCTCCTCCAATTTCTGCCTTTTCTGCACCAATTTATGGTGGAAATGTCTAAAAATTCAGGTGGCAGGTGATAATTCAAATATATATTTATAATAGAATATAATGCAGTGAGGCTCTCAGACATTCTTATTGCTTTTAATATTTTTCTCCTATAGATGAACTTATTTAATATCATCCCTGCTGAGTCAACACATGGCTTCTCTTTTGTGGGGAAGTAACCTATTTAAATGTGTTTGTGGCCCCTTTTCATCTCAGTAATAAATTAATCCGTTTTAATTCAGTTATTGACTGGACTTTATTAGCTCATCTGTTAATAACTTACTCAGTGTTTCCCACAGAATGACTGTGTAACTGTGGCGCAGTTACAGCATGCTAGCCTTGAAACCAGCTTTATTCTAACATAAACTTAGCTCTCCTCATTAGCTAGGCTCCTTACATGCTTGCTAATAACTTTTAGCGGAGTTGTGTAATAATAATAATAATAATAATAATAATAATCTTTATTTGTAGAGCACTTTTCAAAAAATTACAAAGTGCTTTAACAAGTGTAAAAACAATAATACAAAAACAATACAAGATAAAAGCATGAAAACATTGAAAAGACTAAAATACACGTTTAAGATAAATATAAAATTAGTAAAATACAATAAAATAAAAGGGATAAAATAAAGTCAAATAAGATCGGGAAAGGCTCTCCTATAAAAGTATGTTTTAAGAAGGGACTTAAAAGAGTTCACTGACTCAGCCGACCTGATTTCCTCGGGCAGGCTGTTCCAGAGCCTCGGGGCCCTGACAGCAAACGCTCTGTCCCCTTTAGTTTTCAGTCGAGACTCTGGAACAGACAACAGACCTCTGCCTGAGGATCTCAAGGTACGTGCTGGTGCGTATAGGACTAAAAGGTCAGAAATATAACAAGGCGAGAGGCCATGAAGAGCTTTAAAAGTGATCAATAGAATTTTAAAGTCAATTCTAAAACATACTGGGAGCCAGTGTAATGAAGATAAAATAGGAGTAATGTGGTCATATTTCTTTGTTCTGGTTAAAAGCCTGGGAGCTGAGTTCTGGACAGTCTGGAGTCGATCAATAGATTTTTTGGTTAAACAGATGAAAAGGCTGTTGCAATAATCCAGGCGTGATGAGATGAAGGCCTGTAAAATGGTCTCGGTGTCCTTAAAAGTTAACATAGATCGAATTTTAGCTATATTTCTAAGTTGATAAAAACATGATTGAACAAGCTTTGTGGTGTGCTGCTCGAAATTTAAATTACTATCAAACCAAACACCAAGGTTCTTTGCCACAGGCTTAATGTGATTTACTAGCAAACCAGCAGATGGCAGTATATCAAATACTGCCATCTGCTGGGACCCAATGACCAGGATTTCTGTTTTGTCTGAGTTCAGTGGAGGAAATTATTTGACATCCATTTTTTAACTTCACAAAGGCAGTTGTTAAGTGAACTCAGCATTCCAGGGTCTGTGGATCTGACGGGCAAGTATATTTGTGTGTCATCAGCATAAATATGAAAAGAAATGCAATGTTTATGGATAATATGTCCAAGGAGAAGCAGATACAAGGAAAACAAAATGGGTCCTAAGACCGACCCCTGAGGCACACCATATTTAACTGGACAGAACGAAGAGACATAGTTGTTTACAGACATGCAAAACTTCCTATTTGACAGGTAGGATGAAAACCATTCTAGGGCAGTACCAGAGATCCCCACCCAGTGCCTCAGTCTGTCTAACATGATGTTGTGATCAATGGTGTCAAAAGCAGCGCTAAGGTCCAGGAGTACCAGGACTGAGCACATACCTTCATCAGCAGACATTAAAAGGTCATTGGTGACTTTAAGCAGGGCAGTCTCAGTGCTGTGGTACTTCCTCAAACCAGACTGAAACTTTTCAAATATTTTGTTATTTTCCAGTACAGTGAGCAGCTGTTTGGACACAATTCTTTCTAGAATCTTTGCAATAAAAGGCAGTTTTGAAATTGGTCTAAAATTATGTGGGAGGGAGGGATCTAAACCAGGTTTCTTTAAAAGTGGGTTCACACAAGCCGTTTTAAAATAATCAGGGACACAACCAGTAGATAGGGAGCTGTTGAAAACAGAGATCAAATGGGGCCCAACAGAATCTATTACTTTCAGTAAAAAATTTGTAGGTATTACATCAAGTGGGCCGGAGGACACTCTCATTTGTGATATTGTTTTTAAAAGCTCAGACAAGTCGATGGGATAAAACTGGTTAAAACTCTCTTGTTGCTGGTGAGGGACCTCTGAGTAAGAGGCCTCGGGGGTAATAGAGGCTCTGATTGGCACCACCTTACTGGTAAAATAAAATAAAAACAATTCACAGTCATCATTACTTCCAGCTGAGGCACAAGGAGGGGTTGGGTTTACCAGCTGATCCACAGTCTTAAACAGAAACCTGGGATTGTGTTTATGTGTAGTAATGAGTTCAGAAAAATAGTGAGTTCTCGCATCCTTAACCATGTTATTGTAGTTAATTAATAAATCCTTCAGACTGAGGTAATGGACTTGGAGACTGGATTTTTTCCATCTGCGCTCTGCATTCCTGCATTCCCTTTTTAGGCTGCGAATGCTGTCATTTATCCAGGGTTGCTTACTAGCTTTAGACGTAGGCCTAACCTTTAGAGGAGCAGTAATATTTAGTGACGACAAGCAGATATGATTGAAGTGATCGACCAGATTGTTGGTGTTGGAATCAGACAGGTGTTGGCTTTGGCTCTGAAAGAATGCGCAAAACTTTGAAACACTTTGTTCATTAAGATGCGAGAACACACGGAGCTTGGTGAGGCGGCATGAGTAACCGGCGAATCGCAGCTAAAAACAATACATCTGTGGTCAGATATGGTCATGTCCACTAATTCCACAGAGGAAATGCTGACACCCAGGGTAAAAACCAAGTCCAGTGTATGACCACGGTTATGTGTTTGCCCTTTGACATGTTGTTTGAAGTTAAAAGAAGTGGCCATATTTAAAAAGTCATTGCATTAATATTGGTGGGATCATCAACATGAATATTAAAATCGCCACAAAGAACAATTCTGTCATAATTTAAAACCAGAGTAGATAAAAATTCAGGAAGTTCTGATAAAAATCCTCCAGGCGGTTTTGGGGGATAAATTATAACAAATATGATAGGTTGCAGCCCTCCAACTTTAAGAGTGAGAACTTCAAAGGAGTTAAATTCATCACAGCGTACTTGATGACATTTAAAATTTTTCCTATACACGCTCACTAGCCCACCACCACGACCACTGACCCTCGGTTGACTAAAACAATCATATTGAGGCGGACACAGTTCAGCTAGCTGGCTATAGTCATTCATTTGCAACCAGGATTCAGTTAAAAACATAAAATCTAGATTTGCAGACAAGATAAATCATTTAAGATAAAAGTCTTACTTAAAAGTGATCTCACATTGAAGAGAGCCATTTTAAATGAGTTTGTTCTGGTGCTGGAGTTGGTGCAGTTGTCCTAATCCTTAAGAGATTACTAATATTTCTGTGTGGGATGTGCACATTTCGGTTTACTGGTCTATGCGTGATGATGACAGGAATAGAAGTCTTTGGAACAGCGCTGGGAGCAGACGGCTTTACATGCCAGCAGGTGGAGACAGTTGTTTGTGGCAGTGAGGCAGAGATCTGTTCAGTGAGCGGTGGTGCGTCCAGGTGAGCTGCATGAATGATTAGTCATTCACGTAAGTCATGTGTGGACCGCACCACATGCTGTATGTGCGCAGCTAACATTTCTGAGTCCCGTTTGTTTGGGTGAAGTCCGTCTGTCTTAAAAAGAGACATTCTTTGCCAGAAAACATTAAAATTATCCACATAACACACACGATGAGCCCTGCAGGCGGACTGGAGCCAGTCAAGGAGGCCAAGGAGTCTACTGAAGCGTTGTGTTGGACAGATTTGTGCAGCTGTGTTAACAAGGGAGAGAGAGACGAGCGAGAGGATGTGCTGCGTGAATATGCGCTGCCTGCAGCTCAAATACGATTTTAAATAGGCCTAGTAAAAAAAAATCAAAGATCAATCTGTGCGGTCAGCCTTGATATTGTGGCAGGCCGCTACAAATAAACTTATCTGCTCATGTTCAAAACTTTCTGCACATTCAGAATCTCTCCCACATATCTGAGTTCTCTGACATGTAAAGAAAAAGAGTCGCAGTGGGAGACTAACATCTTTAGCCTGTTTAAAGAGAATTCAGAATATTTTACAACATGCCCTGTACTGCATTATGTTACTGATTCGCTGGAAGTTTCCCCTCGCCGTCTAACAGACAAACCCGAATGAGACGAGGAGGCGCTCACGCCGGGGGAAACGAAACTAACCGACACCTGTGATCAGACAGAAAGCTCACGAATAATTCCACACGTTAACTTCAGCGCCTCTGATAAAGCGGCGCTTACAATCCCCAACAGAGCAAGACAGGGCTTCAGTTTTTAACGTTAAATTTTTATAGCCTGCTGAAACTACAGTACATGTCCGCTTTGGCACAAACTGTCTGCGACTCACAGCGCGAGGCGGGTCCACGTCACTCGCTGGTGTTGCAGCCAAGTTTCTTTCAGGGTGAGTCCGACAGCAGAATATCCCTCTTAGAAATGTGGAACCACTGAGATAACAGACGTTCACGGTGTATTCCTCAGAAATTAACACTTTTCCACCAAGAAAGAGAGAGTCAATTTTCCAGAGTTACACAGTTAACGCCATGTGGGTGAAATTTTAGAGATGATACTCTGACATCCCGTTCCCGTGAAGGCAGCACGAAGCTGCACCACAAGTAGCTGAAGGAGAAAATATACACGTCTCCTCCAGTCGCAGTGGACTAAACTAACAGGTTTTAATGTTGCAGACCAGTTTTTTGCAGTACTTTAAAGTTTAAACTCATATTGTTGTGAATCTTTGGTGTAAACTCACCTGAGAATTTCCAACCAACAAACGCCACCCACAATATTGCTTCCAGTGCCCCCTATCCTCCTCGGAACGCCCCCTGGGGGGCGGTACTGCCCCCATTGAGAAACACTACATTAGATCCTGGAATGGAGTAACGTTTCTGCCCTGGCTCTAGATGTCTGATCCCTTTATCTCACCAAAACAGGGAATTTAGCGTTTCTTATTTTGGAGGATGTCAGGATTGATCTGGATTAGACTAAGTCTGCATGGAAGAGGTGAAGACCTGGATATTTGGAGAAATTCCAACCAGGCTGTCAGGGAAGTGCTTTGTTAATGATTTTAAAACTAGTATGATGTTTGATACTGGAGCTGTTAATAGCAGAGTGGATCCTGTTAAAGATCATATTTGGGTAAAGAACAAATATCTAACCAGGAGTTTAATGTTTCTAAAAGCCTCTGCAGATAATGCGTTAAGTACGTCCTTTGATATCGACTGTATGAAAGAAGAAATGAAATAGTGTTTCAGACAGCTGCTTCAGCTCCGCAGGAAGGGGAGAAGTTAGAGAGAAACTAGAGAGTTTGTTACTAGAGAGTCCTCCTGAGGAGGTTTACTTCAAAGCATCAGTTACTGATCTAGAGTTAATTTAATCTCTCATCACAGGCTCAGACAGCAACCTACTCAGAGTTTTCACTAAACCCGTTTTCTGAAACAGGGCCAAGCGATTCTTCAGGAAAACACTTGGTAGATTAATGGCCTCGTAGCTACATAGTGTCTGTGATGACAGCAGGCCAGTAGAGGTTCATAACCACAATAACATACATGCTGCTCAAAATATAAAGTTACTGTTGTCTGTTGGCATTAGGAGGAGGCAGGAGGAAACAGCTAGCTTGGCTCTGAGATGTTCAACACGAAGCAACATGAGTGCGTTGGTGGCGCTGAAGGTGACCACTCTGAGTAAATGTTTTCCCACACTGTTCACACCAGTACGGTCTCTCTCCACTGTGAACACGTCTGTGAATTTTTAATTTATCTGATCCAGTGAAAGATTTCCCACACAGTTCACAGCTACGGTTTCTCTCCAGTGTCAATACGTCTGTGTGCTTCTAGGTTACGTGATGCAGTGAAAGTTTTCCCACACTGGTCACAGCTGTACGGTTTCTCTCCAGTGTGAATTCTCTGATGAATCTTTAAAGATCCAGATGTTGTGAAGGATTTGTCACAGTGCTGACGTTTGCGTCTCTCCTCTCCTCTCCGTTTCTATAACAGACAGACAGAGAAAAAGACAGTGAGTGAGATGTCATGGTGGAGCCAGCTATCTAGAAACATTAATGTAGAATCTAGAATATGTCTGTGGAACATAGGGCTGGGCAATAAAACAATCTCATTATCGTATCGTAAGAAGATTTATGTAGACTACGACGATAAACGGATATATTTTACTCGATATGGATATATCTAACAGCTTATTACACGGCGGAAATACCTAGTCAAAACCCCATATTGACGGTGTCTGTCACCCGACCATCGAAATTATTTAAATCAAAGGTAAACAGAAGAGGAGCTGTACATAAAAACCTCATAAAAATTAAAACCACAGGAGCAATAGTGCAAACTAATAGAGAGTTAAATGTGGACTCTTAAACATCAGATCTCTCTCTTCTAAAGGTGTACTAGTAAATGAACTAATATCAGATTATGATATTGATTTACTTTGTCTTACTGAAACCTGACTGGGTGATGGAGAATATGTTAGCCTAAATGAATCCACCCCTCCCAGTCATATTAATACTCACATTCCTCGAGGCACAGGCCGAGGAGGTGGAGTTGCAGCTATCTTCGACTCTAACCTACTAATCAGCTCTAAACCTAAACTAAACTATAACTCATTTGAAAGTCTTCTCTTCGTTATAGTGTACCGAGCACCTGGTCCGAGTTTTTGTCAACTTTAGTCCTTCAGGAATTGAGGGACTTTTGCCAAGAAAACAATGTGATTTTGGGGAAATTAAGGAAGAAATGTCCAAGATGAGCACGAGAATGGACAAGGCTGAAGGACTGATTGAGAAGGCAGAGGAGACGATTCAGAACACGGAGGACGCCATGACGAAAATAATAAAGTTACAAATAAGGTTGGAGAACAAATTCATGGAGCTGTACGAGAATGGAAAACGTCCGCATCTACGGTGTACCCGAGACAGCAGAGTGGGACTCTCCAACAATGAGTGATTTTGTGGAGAAGCTGCTGCGTGACGGTTTGGAGCTGTCCCAAGATGAGCTTGACATGTGCATCGAACGGGCGCATCGCTCTCTAGGCCCACCACCGCCAGACGATGCACCTAAGACCAAAGAACTTGTGCTCCGTAAGGCATGGCAGAAAAAAGGATTTACCTGGAATGGCAAACAAGTAAGTTTGACCATGATTACCCTCCTCTCATCCTAAAGAAACGAAGAGAATACGCAGAGGTGCGCAAGGATTCTGCAGATCCCCTTTCAGACTCTTTCCAGCTAGGCTGAAGCTGAAATACACTGAAGAAACTAAAATTTGACTACTGTAGATATGTCCAGTAGAGGCTATGCGGTGAAGGTCATCGCATAACCAGATGTGAACAACTGAAGCAGCTGATCTGGAGCAGAGTTGGCAGAGGAGCGGGGTGCAGCGCAGCGAACAAGAGGCGGGACCCCGGTTACAAAGAAAAACTCAGAGCCTTCAGGAGGACCTTACCTACGCCTTCGGAAAATTGAGGTTTACCCACTTTGTTGTTATTTTTTTTTTTACTACTTAAAAAACTGTTATTCAGTTTAATGGTGTGTAATAAGCAGATAAGCAAGGTTTTTGGAGGGTGTTCTTCTCAGTGAGGCTTTAGCCATTAAGGGCCTCCTCCACTGAGTGATGAAGAAGTTGCCTTTAAAGGCGAAGCAGGGTCCACCCCAGGGACCCCTACCTTGGAAGTTAGAACTACCTCTTTTTTGATGTTATTTGTTCACGTGTTCCATGTTCAGTGTTTACAAGGGTGTGCGGGGAGCCTATTAAAATGTGTGTATTTGTTCTATACTACAGATGAGTAGCAGATCAGTGAAAATGGTATCAATCAATATTAATAGCCTACACAATCCTGTAAAAAGGTGGAAAGCACAATCTAACCTTAAAAGAGATAAAGCTCAGGTTGTTTTTATGCAGGAAACACATCTGTCTGATAGCGAACATGAAAAATTGAACAAGCTTTGTTTTAAACATGTCTTTTATTCTTCTCACAGTTCGGGGAGGCGAAGAGGTGTGGCGATCTTAGTGTACGCCGCTCTAAATTATGAACATATATCAGAATATAAAGATAAGGAGGGTAGATATATAACGGTAACTGGTAAGATTGATGGTATTACTCTGAGTCTCTTAAATGTGTATATCCCCACAGGAAGCAATTGGTCCTTGTATAAACAGATCCTAGAATTAACAACAACAAGGAATTATGTGGTGGTGATCTTAACCTCACATTAAATGCTAAATTAGATTCTTCGAACAGGAAAGGTGATGCGAGAAATATTGGAAAAAGAATGGTACACCTGATGGACGAATTAGGATTAGTTGATGTGTGGAGGGACTGCCATTCAACTGATAGGGAATATACCCACTATTCACGCGCACACAATGTCTAGGTTAGACTATATCTTCATGTTTAGAAATGATCTCTTTAGGTAAAAAAATTGAGAAATAGGTCTATATCAGACCATAACCCGGTTTACGCTGATATCTGCCTGAACAGGAAGAATAGATCACACACACAAACAAAGAACGAACACAAACATTCTTAATTACCCAAATATTAAAGAGCGTTTGAAGAGAGACAAAGAGGAGTACTTAGAATATAACGATAAGGACGAGGTGTCACCGGGAACACTATGGGATGCACTTAAGGCAGTGATTAGGGGGGAAGTAATTGGTATTTCCTCTCACCTGAAAAAAGTAGGTCAGCAAAAACTAGATAAGTTGTTAGATCTGCAACACCAACACTCCAGGTCTCATAATGGTAATATTAAATCGGATATAATAAAATTTAAAAAAGAAATAGATGATTTGAACACCATGGACGTACAGAAAAAAACTTGTTTTTATAAAGCAACAGTACTATGAGGGAGGGGGGAAATCACTGAAACTTCTTTCTTATAAGCTTAGGAAACAAGCGGGAGATCTATTCACAAAATTAAGAATCCCCTAAATTATCAAATAGAAATTGAACAGGAAAAACTTCAACAATGCTTTCTGGAGTATTATATTATATTCCCAACCTCATATAGACAATAACCAGGCCATCAATACCTTCTTGTCTGAACTCGAATTATCAACAGTGACAGAGGAACAAAATAAAAAGTTACTATCCACAATAACTAAAGAAGAAATGCATTTAGCATTTAAAAGATTAAAGGAAGGGAAGATGGCAGGGGCAGATGGATTTGGTACAAAATAATGCAGGATTTTTTGGCCCCAACGTTGCTGAAAACATTTAATCGGGTGATGGAAAATAAGATCCCACCCTCATGGAGTGAAGCAATAATTTCTATCATCCCAAAAGAAGGAAAGGATAGATTGCAATGTAGTAACTACTGACCCATTAGTGTTCTGAATATAGACTAAGTTGTTCACCTCTATCATGTCAAGAAGATTAGAAACAATTTTACCAGGGTTAATACATAAAAATCAGACGGGTGTCATCAAACAAAGACTAAAGACAACATTAGGAGGGTTTTACACATAAGGAGGCAGGTTGATAAGCAAAAATTAGTAAGATCTTAGTATTGCGTTTAGACGCCAAAAAGGCAGAGTGAGGTGGTCCTTTTTATATAAGGTGCTTGAAAAATTCAGTTTCGATAAATCTGTAACTGAGGTTATTTCAGGGTTATACAATAACCCAACTGCTAGGATCAAAATTAACGGAGATCTCACTGAATCATTCATAATGGAGCGCGGGACTCGACAAGGGTGTTGCATCTCGCCCCTCCTCTTCGCCTTGTTTATCGAAGCTTTAAGCCAGTGGATCAGGCAGAGAAGGATATAACTGGAGTATGAACAGTAGGAGGGGAGCAAAAATTCCTATTCCTAATTTCAGTCCCTCCCAAATCGATCATCTTGTTGATAGTGCTGCAGGCTCGCTGCGAATGACACTCGACTCTGTAGCCCCTTATAAAAAAGAAAATACTAAAACAAAGACGGTTAGCTCCATGGTATAATACTGAAACTCGCAAATTAAAGCAAATAATTAAATTAAATAAAAATTCGTTTAATTTGGCCAGATAGTCTTAAACCTTATTGAACGATTATTTTGTTTTTTTGCCCTTATATTTCACTGACAAAGTTTGTACTGTTAATACCGGTATGTTCAACTATTAAAGCTGAGTTTATTTACTCACAGAATATCACAAATCCATTAGGCTATCTGTTATTTATAGGGTAATGTTGACATGCACATTGTGACAGTTTGACTCATAATTTATTCATATCTGGGTGCCAGTCAGGTCTCTCTCCTGACATATAAGATACTAATGTTTTTTAATCAAATGTCACAAGGGACCCATATATCAAAATATGGACGCCCCCCCTATGTTGAATGATCCCAACAGTATAATGAAAACCACACTCAGGAGTTTCTAAAAACAGCTTGTATTGGGATAATGCGCACACAACTAAAACCACAAAATTATGCGATGTCAAAAAAACCAATTGTCCTCTCAGGGTGTTCTCTTGGTAAGCAAAACACAAAATAGGCTCTTTCCCATCAATCCACAAAAGCAAAAAATATTGTCTTTTCAGTTCATTGAAAGTAACAACATAAATTCATTCCAATCTTCCAGCGAAATCAATAACAATTCAATTAATCACAAAATAAGGTTCGAGTGACACACACAAAAGAAACCAGCTGGGCAACAAAGAAACAATGCTTTGGCTGACTTACGACCAGGCGCTCTACTGGCAAAAAGATCCTGGTCTGGGCGTTTGATTATGGCGTTTTGGCGTTTGTTTCTGCAGCGGAGGCGATGATTTTTTGTAGAGTGATGTGGGATGATATAAACAGTATCAGTTTCTGAACAGGTCGTCACAACATGACAGAGACATAGTTCCTCTAGATTCAGCACATACTCAATTATTACTCAATTATTCATTTCAATGCGTAGCAAATTATTTTCACCCACACACTGTGTGAGCCCAGAAAATCATTCATCGAAGGACATCTACATGACAGGTGCCATTATAAGAGCAGCGGAGTTAGGTCTTTCAACTGATGTGCAATGTATTTGTGTAGCGAGTAAATGGACGAGCAAATGAGAGAGAGAGAGCGAGCAGCAGAAAGTGACGCTGAAAGTCTGGCAGTAAATGTACAGTGTAGGTCATGTTGTCAATTATTTTGGAGCTTTATAGCCTGAATTGTTCTCATTAATTACTAGAGCGATGGTGGTCTACACTGTCATCATGTAAAGTGTTATTTTATAGTGTAAAGTTAGATCACAGTGTGAAAACTCTACAGCTCTGAGTGTGTGTGCTCCTCTCTGTATCTAACTGTCCAGGCTCAGCAGTAGCACATGTGTGTGAGAGCAGGCACTTGTGTTTTGGGAGAAAAGGGAGGGAGCACAGTAAGATAGTAAGATAGCATCAAAAACACTTACAAAGGAAAATCTAGAAGCAGATTTTGTGAGAGTTGTATAACAAAACATACATCAATATAGTCCATCACAGTAAGAATGTCCTGTTTCCAGCACAGAGCACAAACAACACCAGTTTATTCCACTAAAGTCAGGTTATGGATGAAATAGTATGATCAGCAGAGTGCATGCAGAGGACACAGAGAGGAGGAGCAGGCAGTCAGGGAAAAAACTGATTCAGGTGCAGCAGGAAAGAGAGCCAAGAGATGATGTGAAGCCAACAAACAGAGCTAGAAAAGGAGGTGAAAGTCAGTCGTTACATGGTTTTCATGTGGACTCGGGTCTCTGTTCTGGTAACAGAACGGGACTCTATTTTGCAGCGATCTCTGACTCACTCCGGTGGAACTTTTGGATTCTTGTATTCAGCTGTAACCTGACGGGACTCAGTGCAGGTGGTAATAACTGAAGATGGTCTGTCTGCGTGAGAGAGAGAGAGAGAGAGAGAGAGAGAGAGCGCTCCGTTTATTTATTCTCACAGCTAGGCTAACTAAGTGATAACTTTGTTAAAGCACGGCGAGGAGACCCAAGTGCAGGACACAGAAAGGGAGAAGTATTTATTGTGGGTTAAAAGGATGGAATATTGAGCAGGTGAAGAGCAGGCAGACTGAAAATCGATGCGTGCTGAACCGGGTTGGTGGCTGCTGTGCAGAGCAGGGGAACTGCTGAGAGTCTGAGTGAGAGAGTCTGATCCAGCAGGTCCAGAGCAGAATCTCGGGGCTTGTTTTGTCAAAAGCCCCAAAAGGATCTTTCCCGACTGGAGCGGCAAAACAACGGCGCAAAAGCTCTTTTACCATGGCAGCGATCTTTCAGCCGGTTTGCCGAGCGCTAATAAACACTAAAGAAGAAGAAAAACAGAACTCTTCTTCTTTGTCGTCTGATAGGAGGCTGTTGTCTGTGTTGTGTCACTGGCGCCCCCTCAGTGAGCGAGCGAGCTTGCTAGCTAACCAGCTGATGTTATAAACAAAGTTCAGAGAGAAGCAGCGTCAGACAGTGAACAAGTGTTCAGGTTTGGGAGTCCGCAGCTCTAACACTTGGCTGGTTAGATGTTTTTAGGTGATATTATCTCGCAATTAGAGCCGTTCGGCTGATTCTGAGGCTCGTTTCCCTCCTGGGAAGTACACAGATTCAATACTTTGTGTCTGAGCTTGTATCAAATGATCATCTCAGGGCGTTTTCCAGCTGATCTCAGCACATTAGTGGGATAAGAAGAGAATAATTTGGCTTAAACAGCCATCGTAAGTGTTTCAGTGCAACTGTTGAGATGGGGAAGTGGACAGGACACACTGCTTTGTGATGAGACCAACCAAAGACACAAAGAGGAGGGAAAACTAAATCAGGAAAGAAATACAGAATGCTTGAATATAATATAATATAATAAGAGTTGTGTGTTTGCCTTTACATAGCCTGAATAAAAACATTTCCACTGAAATGAAGTGTTTAATGTTCACATCCGCACTAAATATGACAGACAGACCGGTCTGTGCTCCAGACAGACCGCCCCTCTGAACAGTCACGGGCCCATTTAATACCATCAATAAAGAAACATTAGTTTTCTTATCCATTGTGTTTCAAGATAAATCAGATTTGACGCTCGTAAAAGAAAACATCTGTCTCCTTGAAGAGCTGCAGCACAGGCTTCACCAGAAAGAGCATCAGTGAAGTCAACAGGTGGATTTAGAGGCTTGTGGACAGACTCCAGGACATCAATGTCCTGCCATGAGCGAACCAAGTGCCTTGTTTTTTTATCAGCTGATAAAACCTCTGCAAAGGCCCCAGGATGCGAGTGCATCCTCCAGCCCCCGGCCGATCGTTTCGGCTCTATGGTCCTCTGGAAAATAGGCATTTCATTTATTCATTTAGTTAACAGGGACAATGCACAATATATGTACTGTTCCAGATTTAGCTAAAAGCTCATTCCTAGCTGCAGTCCCTGGGCAGGTGCAAAATATTACAGTAAAAAACAAACAACAACAAAACACAACACTAATCCCAAACCCAAACCTTACATTTCATAATCTGCTTCATAATAATTCAGCATCTGCTCTTAAGAGCCCACTCCTCGTCAATGTAATGAATAGTCAGGCTCATATACGGCTCTGATGTGCGCCTGGACCAGAGGTCCGTGGTTGTGGCGAAGAATTTCCAGCTTCCCACCGCACTCTTCGTAAAGATGAGGAAAAGTATTTTCTTCCAGGGAGTTCGTACCTGGAGTCCAGCACTTTAATCAAATCCCTGAACCCGTCTTTCTGCGCTGAGTTCAGGGGCATCGTGTCTTTTGCTATGAAGTAAGAAACTGCGCTGGTTATATCCTAGCTCCTTTTTGATCGCTTTTCATATGGGGCAACGGTCGACACCATCGATTGCTGTTTTGCTACAGCCCCGCTCGCGCTGCTAACAGCAGAAGAACCACTAGCATGTTGGGAAAAACTCGTGGACGGACTAACGTTAACATGGGCCGGCATTTTCGTCCTCTCGGTGTGGTCGCTGTTGCGTTTCCCGTCTTGGTTATCACCGGTCGACAGCGTATTTTGCAGACCGTCTTTCTTTGCGCTTCGTCGCTTTTCAGATATCCAAACCACTTCCATATAATCGACAATCAGCTTCGGAAGATAGCGCGAGTTCACTTTCACCGTCGCTTTCGTGCCCGTCGGTTCCACTCATTACTCTTTACTTTCGCTTTCTTCACTGCCGGCAGCTCAAACAGCGCTCTGCTAGCAAATGGGCGTGTACTTAGACGCACAAGCCAAAATCTGACTGGCTGTTGTCCGTTTATTTCTGCTTTGTAATGGGCTGTTAGGTCTATCCATACCAAGTGAAACAGGTCAAAAGTTTATCATCGTAGTCTACGTAAATCTTATCGCGATGCCAGATCGGGATCGTTTTATCGTCCAGCCCTACGTCACGCCTACCAAACTATCATTAACCTAATGATCAGAAGACCTCTGCTGAGTAAAAACAGGATAATAATTACACAACAGAAGATACCAGGTGAGGTCGGGTCTCCCACTGACGTCTGGAGGTTTGAAGTATCGCACCGAAACTCACTCCAAACTAAAGTGAAAGTTGGAAAGCAGCCCTGATCTAACCGTTGCGATTTCATTTCACTGCTACTGTGCTGTGATTTGGACTGGATGAGGAAATAAAACGGACTTCAGACGGAGTTCTGGATCTGATCTGATCTCTGAAACAGAAAAGTTTCCTTCGTCTCAGCCTCTGAAACGGGGCCCAGGTCACGTGACCACCAGTTAACGTGCCGCTCAGGTCCCAGAGCCGTGTACTCACCCCGGTTCTGACGTCCCGGCCGGTCCGGTCCGGGTCCAGGTCTCTTCCAGCAGAACCTTTCAGTCTGACGCTTTTCCTCCTGGACGCTGCGGCCGCCATCTTGTCTCTTTCGGCCTGGAGACAGGAGCATGCGCTGTTGGTGCAGAGTCCGCAGGAAGCAGGAAGTGAAGGTAAACACTGCTGCTGCTGCTGCTGCTTCGTAAAATGTCTCATAAAACTCAGTTTGAAGACTGAATTCTTCACGTTTCCCCGCAGTTTAATAGTTGTTATACGTGTGGAAGAAACGTGTGTTTTAAAGACGTTTTGCTGGCCGTTTTTTAGCCGTCTGAACCGAGCGGGGAACCAGACTCCGTTTGACAAAACAGTCATTTTAACTACAAATGAATCAAATAGTAGCTAAAATAACCTGCTAAAAAATACTGTCGAGGCTTTTCAGACTCAGGAAGAGCTGCTGGTCAATTCGGCACACACCTGAAACACCAGGTGCTTACTGATAAGTATTTATTGAGTTTTTTTAAGACAGACTAAGACGTTCAGAAAGGGACATGGTTTATTTGTCAGATTACAACAGATTGTAAAGTGAAATTGTGTTTGTACCTCCCTCTGCTACGCAGCAGATAATTTACATTAATACAAAAGCAATCATAGAATGGTAAACAGAAATAAACTATAGTCAGTGTGTGCCAGTAAAGTGCCGTGTGTTTCAGATGACGCTCCGTAACTTGACCGTCTGTATTATAAGGAATGGAAGAAGCAGGCGGGTCTCCGAGGAGGAGGTGAAAGGTCAAAAAGCTTTAATCCAAACCAAATCAAAGGTCCATGAAGTCTGTGGGAAGTTGAACTTGATTCATTCCTCAGTAAGACGTCTCCTCTCTGCCTTCAGACGGGGCCCCAGAGGCCTCATGGGCCCTCACTCTGAATTCTTCAGTGTAACTGAACCAACGTGAACGGTCATCCTTTCATTCTTAATAGTTTTCTTTTCCAGTAAAGTTTAGTGATAATTTCAAACAAATACATGTCACGTGTATCTGAGCTGGTCCCAGGAGCAGACTCATCAAACTCTGTGTTACACTGATTGATGTGTCCTTTCTCATGGTCAGACCTCCTCCACACATAATTAATATTAAAACAACAGTGGACAGCATCTTGATATTATTAGTTATAGGTAGAAAACAATTCCACAGTTGGTGCTCCAGGTTCACGTGCTGTATCACGTGATGACCTTGAGAGCTGCAGTCTGCGTACAAAGGCCCCGTGTGTTCATGGGTCCTGTATTTTATCGGGCCTGAGAGCAGCAACAGTTTGTTAAAAGCCAGAAAGGCCCCTTTGTCTCTCGTTCAGATGTTTAATTCATTTTTGAATCCCGGCCTTCACCATAACTTCCCCTACGGAATTGACTGGCCGGGTGTGTGTGTGAGAGCAACAAGGCCCTGAAGTTCAGTGTTTCTTTCACTAAACATCTTAAACATTATCCTAATAAACATCTTAATAAACATAAAACAAGAAATTTAAACTTGCTCAGAGGGACTACCCCTGGATACATTACCCTTATTATGCAAAAATAAACATCTTAGGAAAGTAAAATCAGCTCATTTAGAATTAGAGTCTGAGAACAGCAACAAAGACAGAAGTAACAGAGCAAGCTCCCACAGATCAGTGAGGCAAACAAGACCTGCAGCAGATATTCCTTTTATCTGAGAGTTCTCTGTACATCTCCAGCAGGAAGACTCTGACTCAGAAAGCGTCTCAAAGATCTGGTTCTGGAGATTATGCCGGCCAGAGGGTCGTAAAACACAGGAAGTGTTCCCAGGAATCAGATTTTGATGATTCTGCAAGAACAGCAGAAATCCAAGTGGTTGGTGAACAAACATCCCTTTAAACAGACTAAACTTACCTCCTCCCAGGTGAACTGCTCGTCTGGACTCTCCCTCCATGGTGAACCCGGTCCAGTCCCAGACGGCAGAGGAAATTCAACACACCGTCACAGTTCAGAGCAGAAGGGAAGTTCATTTATCTGCAGCTGAGCATTCAAAAGCAGAGCAGTTGTATCCCGTGATGACTTCGTCCAGGACGGAGGGAACGACGCTCCTTTACACTTCAGTCCGCTCGGCACCTGGACAAAACACCTTTGGAAGCAAGACAGAAGTTTTCTCTCTGTCCACTCATCATCTGGAGCAACAGATGGTTTGTGTCCGTAACTAGTATGGATGTTCAAATCATTTGTCCCATTCACACAGTAATTATCAGGCCAGGTCCACTCAAACCAAACATTTGTGAAAAGTCCTGCCAGGGTAAAGATCTGAAGAAACTCGTTGCAGTGTTGTCATGTAGACAGTGAGACGTCCGTTATCTGCTGTGTTTGATGTCAGATTGTGTGCCACTGCCTGCTTTGTTTACCATTTTATTAGCCTCTGATTGGCTGAACGTGGCTTTACGGTTAGGGTCATATCGGCGCCTGGTGGTTTGGCGAGCTCTTGGTGGCACGTTTTTGCGGTTTCATGTAGACAGAGATTTTTTGTGAACGATGGAGGAAAAACTCAGTTTATAAAAATACGTACTTGTAAATCATTTCCCGGTTCGCACGGATCTATTTTTGGGAGCGTTTAAGAGTGAAATAGGCGCACGGTAGATCCCTGCACCTAACATTAAAGAAATGAATCACACAGTCGCTATTCTCTGTCTGTCTAGTATTTTTGGGTAGATGCATTATAAATAAATACATTCATCTACACTTAGCAAACACATTTTTGGACAAACAGGATTTTCATATAGAAAATCTAAATTTAATACCTTGTTAAATGGTGATCAAGAATTTTTAATAGCCTTAATTTTCTCCAAATTTATTTATTAACTTTTAAGACTTTTTAAGACCCCGCGGACACCATGTAAAAAAGAATGTAACCTACAAAGTAGACCTCTCAGGTCGTCTGGAGCAGGTCTGCTTTCTGTCCCCAGAGTCAAAACTAAACAAGGAGAAGCAGCATTCAGTTATTATGCTCCGTATATCTGGAACAAATGCCCAGATAACTGCAGGTCAGCTGAAACTGTCAGTTCTTTTAAATTAAGACTGAAGACTTTTCTTTTTACCATTGCTTTTAATTAAATTAAAATGTAAGGCTGTGGATTAATATTGTACTGCACTGTGACTTTTACTATCCTGTTTTACCCTGTTTTTTTTTCCTATTTAACTCTTTAAAATGTATTTTATCCTGTTTTATTTTCTATTTCACTCCATCCATCCATCCATCATCAACTGCTTATCCTGCATACAGGGTCGCGGGGGGGCTGGAGCCAATCCCAGCTGACATCGGACACAAGGCGGGGTACACCCTGGACAGGTCGCCAGTTCTATTTCACTCTTTATATGCTGTTGTTTTTTACATTTCCCTTAGTTGCTTTTATGTTGTTGAAATGTGCATTACAAGTAAACTTGCCTTGCCTGTGTTCTGGTCTGGTCTCACTGTCTGTGTTCTGGCCTGCCCTGGTGTTCTGGTCTGGTCTCACTGTCTGTGTTCTGGCCTGCCCTGGTGTTCTGGTCTAGTCTCACAGTCTGTGTTCTGGTCTGCCCTGGTGTTCTGGTCTAGTCTCACAGTCTGTGTTCTGGTCTGCCCTGGTGTTCTGGTCTAGTCTCACAGTCTGTGTTCTGGTCTGCCCTGGTGTTCTGGTCTGGTCTCACTGTCTGTGTTCTGGCCTGCCCTGGTGTTCTGGTCTGGTCTCACTGTCTGTGTTCTGGCCTGCCCTGGTGTTCTGGTCTGGTC
Organism: Micropterus salmoides; assembly: GCF_014851395.1. NCBI lineage: Eukaryota > Metazoa > Chordata > Actinopteri > Centrarchiformes > Centrarchidae > Micropterus > Micropterus salmoides. Next base: position 49,963,861 of record NW_024041150.1, read on the forward strand.
TCACAGTCTGTGTTCTGGTCTGCCCTGGTGTTCTGGTCTGGTCTCACTGTCTGTGTTCTGTGATATTCAGGATTTTTCAAAAATGTTTCTAAATACATCAGATCTACTACAAATTGTCAAAATAAATGGATTTAATTTTTCTAAAGTGAGGCTGTTATGATATTATGATATTATGAACATAGTTTGTAGGGCTGCACAACATTAGAATAAACCTACATTACAATATTTTTCTTTTCTGTGACATATATTGCGATGTTAAAGTGCAAGTTTTCCTTTGTATCGATCAGCAAAAAAGTTGGTGTTTGAGTTAATTGCCCTTGCTTGACATTGAACGTCCTGCAATGTGACTATTGCTCAAGGGCACATGTGATGACGATGCAATGCTATTGTGCAGCCCTAATAGTTTGGTAGGCCTGTTGAATTTAATATGAATGAGTTTATTTTTAACACCTCACTGAAGACATGCCATGTGCCAGCGTGCTTCAAAGCCTCCACTATCATCCCTGTCCCCAAAAAACCAAGGACCACTGGACTAAATGACTACAGACCTGTCGCCCTGACCTCTGTGGTTATGTCTCTTCTCCCTGTACAACAACTGCTGCACCTCCAGTCACCAGTCTGTCAAGCTCCTGAAGTTCACAGACGACACCACCCCCATTGGGCTCATCTCTGGTGGAGATGAGTCTGCCTACAGGTGGGAGATTAACCATCTGGTGAGCTGGTGCAGCCAGAACAGTCTGGAGCTCAACGCTCAGAAGACAGTGGAGATAGTCATGGACTTCAGGAAGAGCCCAGCCCCACCCTCCCCCATCATCCTGTGTGACTCCCCAGTCACCACTGTGGACTCCTTCCGCTTCCTGTGCACCATCATCTCCCAGGACCTCAAGTGGGAGCTGAACATCACTTCCCTCACCAAGAAGGCCCAGCAGAGGATGTACTTCCTGCGGCAGCTGGAGAAGTTCAGCCGGCCAAAGACAATGACGGTGCACTTCTACACCGCCGTCATTGAGTCCATCCTCACCTCCTCCATCACCATCTGGAATGCTGCTGCCACTGCCAGGGACAAGGGTAGGCTGCAGCGCATAATTCGCTCTGCAGAGACGCCTCGAGGACTCTGAGGTGAGCAGGAAAGATTGCAGTTGACCCCTCCCACCCCGGACGCAAACTGTTTCAGACTCTTCCCTCTGGCAGGAGGCTGCGGTCCATCAGGACCAAAACCTCTCACCACAAAAACAGCTTCTTCCCGTCTGCAACTAGCCTCATTAACAAGGCTCGGGTCCCCAACTGACACTCCCCTCTTGAAATGATACAAATGTCTCTGCACATGTAAATACTGTTTCATCTCGTGTCCACAAACAAACAGGTGACCTCACGATGACTACGTCCACTTCTTATATACAGTCTATTCAATTGGCCAAGCTAACGTTAGCGGTGCTAATATAAAACATACAGGATGAGGACAGAGCAGATTAAATGAATGTTCAACATTAGGGCTGGGCGATATCAAAGTCCTTTTAGGCAAGTCCTACCACTTGGCCGCCATCTTGGCAACGCCTCCGGGCAGCTATTAACAAGGACCAGGCTCCTGTCTGAATGAATGGAGAGAGCCAGAACTGGACCTATACAGGTCACCGGGGAATAAAAACTACATGAATAGAATCAGCATTAAAATTTGATGATGATCGCTGAAAGACTTTGACAACTTTGCCCCAAAATAAGGTTAAGCGTTTTTCCCGACTGGTTATACTAATACTGTGGATCAAATCAGCACAAACCTATCAAACAAACAAAAACCAAACACAAGCAGCTGACCTCCCTGACTAAAATAACCAGGAGCAAGAGAAGGGAAACAGAACTGGCGGCCCACCCCTATTTAAACAAGATCAGACTATGGCCTGTAAAGAGAGGAGGAAGATGCCAAGATCTTCTCCGCTTAAATAGCAAGCCATCAGGGAGCAGCCAATCATCTGCCACAAGCTGGAACCACCGCCACCACTGTCGTAACACACACAGTAGTGATGTGTGTAGTGATGGTGTAACCCTCCCCTCCGTGTCTCTGCTGGGACGTCCTCACGGGCAGCATGTTGTCTCTGGGTCATTCTGCTTCCTCCGTCCTCCAGACGGTAACCCAGAGATCCACCGAGCTCCTCCATCATCCAGGATGTTCCCCTCACTTTCACAGGTGGAGCAGAGAGGAGCCCCGGCTGGATCCTATGAGGACGTCTGTTACCGGGCAGAAACAGGCTGCTTGTTGATTGGTCGGCCGATCTGACGGACAGTAAAAGTGGAAATTCTAATATTAATATTCCTCCAGAAGTGTAAAAGGGAATAAGAGCAGCAGCAGAGGCTCTGAACGTCTTCATGATGATTCAGCAAATGAAAATGATTCCATGTGTGTGGAATCCAAATCAGAAATGAATCCTAAATACTCTTTATTGCTCCCTCACATGTGGGTCCTGAATCCTGGAGCTGGTTTAACTGAGTCTGGGTCTCTCTGGGTGATCTGGTCTCACTGAGTCTAACAAGGGCCGTCCTGGAGAACCAGTATCATGAAGCTGCTTATGGACTGGCTCTGTTAACTCGGGGTTTTCCATCCAGCTCCGAGCGTGTTGATGTGAAACAGGACGAGTTGTTCAACAACATCATCACAACCATGAAGGAAGAGCTTCATCTGAGACCTGCTGAGTATAAATTAGACAGATTATTGGACAGAAGCTGCAGGAAGCTTTCAGCTGGCAGGGGACACAATAAGACTTTAAAACACAGAAACAGGACTCTGAGACTAGATCCAGGTCCACACAGGTCCCAGTAAAGACACTAGTCATAGTCCAGTGAAGCCAACAGGGTGTTAGTGACTGAACATGTCAGAGTAACTTAAGTGGATCAGTGCTGGATTGTTTCTGATCTCTCTGAGATTTCTCTTCAGTCTTTTCTCTAAATGTGAAAATGTTGGATTTCACACTTTGTTCTATTTTATACAAAAAGAAAGAAATCAGATGTGATGGATTACTGTTACTGTTCAGTTAGTTACTAAAACTACAGAGGAAACCAGTTGTGGCTTAATAAGACCAGTGGCCTCATTTATAAACGGAGCGTACGAAAAAAACAGGGCTGGAAACGTGCGCACGCCACTTCCCAAGAAAAAGTTGTGATCTATGAAAAACAAACTTGACGGCAGAACGTGCGTCCTGTAAGTAAACTCTGAACCATGTGCACGTACATAAACTGGAGAAATGAGAAACGCCGACTCACATGACTGAAGGATCAAACGGTTTGAAATGAATAGGCCTACTATTGTGTAAAATAAATCAAAATATTACCTCTGAGTATTACAGGCTTAAAGCCTTTCTGAATAAACAAACACCCGTTTGTTTGACTTTACCTGAAGTTCGCAAAAGAAACACAATTTAAGAACATTTGCAGGGCACACAAAAGGGACCAGATTCAGGATCAGAAACACAAATGGAGATTCTGTTTCTGCAAAAGAACGCCTCAAATATGTTTAATCAGGAATCATACTAATACGCTACCTGCATGCAGAGCAATTTATTCTCATAAAGAAGGTGAACAGGAGGACAAATTACATTTAAATTGACAGCATTTTCAATGCGTCAGTCAAGCAAATATGAGTATGTACGTTGTCTTATCGAGCCAAACAATAATAAAAATAAACAAATGAAGAGGTTTTAAATATTGTTTGTTGCTTTTCTATTATTTCTTTATCTATTTTACAGCTTGACTAGAGAGTGATGATAAAGGTTCATATCAGTTTTCATACTTGTGGAATTTGCCAAAAACTAGAAACATTTTTGTCCATTGAGGTTTTTTCCAAATAAATTCAAACATCACCATCATGAAGCAGGACCGTCTGACCTGTTTAAAGTTTCACATATCAATCCAAAATATTTAGGAACACACTCAAAAGAAAGACACGTGAGAAATACTTTGAGGAATCACATCCAACAAGATTTTTTTTTATAGATATGTTTCTGATTGTCTCCAAACCTGTTTCCTCTTCAGATCCCATAAAAACAAGAGCAAAACATCTGCATGGAGGAAATTATTTTCTACAAGGTGTTTCAGTTCAGTTCCTAACAGAGGTGATCTCACTGCAACTCAGTGTTTCTTACTACATGTTTTATTTCTGTAACTTACCAATGAACAGTCCTTCTCTAGTCTGATGACTGACTGGTGTCCTCATCAGGGTTTAGAGATGACTGAGGTCCAGATATTTTGTTTCTTAATAAAGCATACACCTAAACACAACCAACGTTTTACACAAAAGTCACAAACTAATGGTCTATAATGAAATACAAAGGGACCTGTTGGCAGAACAATCTTTTATTAAAGCTGAATGTTGCTCTCTTCTTCTTCTGTGTGTGTGCATTGAAGGCTTGAACCAGCACTGTGTTTGGTTGAAGAACACACTAACTACTGGCTGTCCATAGTCTTTCTCCAGGTTGTGTAAATGTGAACACTCTGTATCATATTCTTCACAACATGTTTTAGAGTAACGGAACAAAATGTTTACTTAAATGATCCTTTAATGCCAGTTAAATGTTCCAGTCACTGCAATAGGATCTGATGGTCAATGGTATCAAATGCAGCACTAAGATCTAATAAAACCAGTACAGAGACAAGTCCTTTGTCTGATGCAATAAGGAGGTCCTTAGTAATTTTCAGCAGTGCTGTCTCTGTGCTATGATGAGCTCTAAATCCTGACTGAAAATCCTCAAATAAACTATTGCTCTGTAGAAAGTCACACAGCTGTTTAGCAACTGCTTTCTCCAGGACCTTAGAGAGAAATGGAAGGTTAGATATAGGTCTATAGTTGGCTAAAACATCCAGATCAACTTTGGGCTTTTTCAGAAGAGGTTTAATTACAGCTACTTTAAAGTACTGTGGTACATAGCCTGTTGATAGAGATAGATTGATCATATCTAGTATAGAAGTGCTGACTAAGGGTAAAACATCTTTAAGCAGCCTAGTCGGGATGGGGTCTAAGAGGCAGGTTGATGGTTTAGATGAAGAAATTATTGAAGTTAGTTGGTAAAGATTGAGGGAAGCAAAACAGTATAAACATATATCTGGTTCTACAGCTGTTTCTAAGGTTCCTGAGTTAAGAGATAAATCAGTACCAGTTGAGGGCAGGAGGTGATGTTAGTATTTTGTATTGTGTATTTTAAGTTAGTATTATGTATATATTAACTGTGTTGGTTATTGTTTACTCATTGTGTTGCCCCTGGTAACGTGTGAAATCCGGAAGCGCTCAATTCGTTCTGAAATTATGGCTGAAAACCTATTTTGAGGTCAGTGACCTTTGAGAAAGTGCTATCTACTCAGTGTGAAATATGGTCACAAGCTCCCCTTCTGTTCCTGAGTTATGGTGTTGAATAATGGCCAAAACAGTGAAGCTGACCTCTGACCTTTTGGGTAAAAAATCATCACTTCATTGTTGTTTCCCGTGAAACATCTGTATGAAATGTTGTAAGAACCCCTGCATCTGTGCTGGAGTTATGACAAAAACATGTTTGTCAAGGCCACCTTCAGGTCACAGTGACCTTTGACCCCTAAACTCTAATCAGTTCATCTTTGAGTCCAAGTGGACGTTTGTGTCAACGTCGTACGGATAGATACACAAGCTGAAAACACAGTCTCACAGTTTATGAAACTTCCTTTATTGACTATGATTTTTTGATTTGATTTGATTTTGATTTATTAGGCAGTAACAAAAATAAATGCTTTATAAGATGCCATCACAGTGATTTTATACATTTATCAGAACTGTCGAGGAAAACACAAGAAAGTTACAAACTCATTTCCATTGTGGTATGAACACAGCAGATGACAGTGAGACATTTATTGATCTCCATCATCTCATCTCTCTGTGTACTGAACCTCCCAGCAAACACACCTGCACAGGTGAGTGTGAATGTCTCCTGATGACGTCAGGTTTTGGTTGTTTAATGGTTGTGAGCAGAGGGTCACATGGTGCCGTCCTTTTCACGTCCAATAATGATCCGCTGGACCCGACTTCAAAAACCCTGAAAGTCTGTCTCCACATCTCTCTGTGCAACACAAGGGTGTGTTTCATTTCTTATTTTGACATAAAAATGTTCATCTTTAACTGGTTAACAGACGTCCTAAAATGATGTCCTCTCCACGCAGAATAAACATCAAATTTTTATTCATTTGTTCATCTTTATGATCTCTGAAGGCTCCTGCTACACACATCTTCATATTTCTATTCAGGTTATTTAGTTAGTTATGAGGATATTTCACAGCAAAATGTGCAAAAAATACTTAAAGTACAAGAGAAATTCTTACAAAATAAGCAACTTATTTACTAAATGATTCAACATGATTATGAAATCACCTAAAACCTTAATTGAAAAGTTACAAAATTAATCAGAATTCTTATGAAATACACAAAATGTATCATAAAAAGGTGTTCTTGCTCCCATTTGTATAATTTTGATGATTTTTTGTCAGATTTGAGCTAAATGTGCTTGACATGCTTCACTTTTATTTAATTTGATTTGAACAGTATTGTGCTAACATTGTTCCAGATCCGCCTGGGTCGGTATGGCCGAAGCCTGTAAAGCAGATTTTGTGATGTTATTGGTGTGAGACTGGGATGGAAGGGTGAGTCCAGGATGATTCCCGGATTTCACATTTCTGGTGATGCAGAAATGGAGCAGCCATCTACCTCCAGGAGGACATCAAAGACCTTCTTCAGCAGCGACGCTGGAGCCACCACCATAAGTTCAGTTTTATTGTTGTTGAGTTTGATGAAGTTAGCAGTTGTCCAAGTCTTTGTGTCTCGCAGGCAGTTAACAAGTGGCAAGGGTACAGCTGGGTTGAGAGTTGGTTGCTTATGTACAGCTGAGGGTCATCAGCATAGCAGTGGAAATTAAGTCCATGTAATCTAGCCAAGGGTTAGCATGTAGATATTGAAAAGAAGGGGTTCACCAAGTACAGATCCCTGGGGCACACCATTGTTAACTGGCACCAGCGTGATGTTTAAGTCTTTAAAGGTGATGTTCAGAGAGGCTGTTAAGGAGGGTGTGGGAGATAGCGTCGAAGGCTGCAGAGAGGTAAAACAGGATGTGGATAGAGAGCAGTCTCTGTGTTGTGATGCACACCGAAACCAGATTGGTGGGATTCAAATAGTTTATCATGTAGAACACATGGTGTTGGGCAGCCACAGCTCTTTCCATGATTTTATTGAGGAAAGGTAGATTAAAGATTGGGTGGTAATTGTTTGGGTAACCAGGGTCCAGATTGAGGCACTGATGATGCTTGTTATGGCAGAAAATCGTGTCCTCTTACATTTAATCTTTCATGTATGGTATTTTAATATTATTATTATTGTTATGTCTTACAGATATATATGCATTTTGTTTTTATCCTTAACCTTTCATCTCCTATTCTCCTTATGTTAGTCTGTCCCCATTTACTAGGGTTCCTCTCCTCTCCTGGAATATTCATTCAAGGCCGAGAGAGGATCTCTGTTCCCCAAAACATAGAAACCTAGACTGTGTAAATGATTATGCTGACGCCCGAAGCTGCCCTCGGCGGCAGGTCTCTGGACCAGCTGTCTATGTGTTGTAGTACTTCTCTGTTTATTCTCTTTTTGCTAATAAATTCTTCAAAGACAACGGTTGGTTGCAATTATATGTTTAATCCCTTACCAGGAACATAATTTCCTTGACAATGCCAACCATGGTTCAACAGAGGGTGGGAAGACATGACATTTTCAGTACAAATTTAAAAAACAACAACATAGAAGAAGTTAAGATTTATCACAACACAATATCTTGCTGTCTTTGTCACTTGTTTAAGTCATTGCCAGCCCAATGAAACCTGTTGGTAAATTAAAAATCCAAATCAAATCTGACGTCTTCAGTAGGAGCCAATGGGCTTGGAGCTGAGAGCCACAGGAAATCTAAAAAGACTAAGATGTTTTTTGTTTTGCTCTGTTCATGTTGAGAGTAATAAAAACAGAGTTTATAATGTAATCTAATAATTCCAGCCGTATTGTTTAAAGGGAACATCAGTATGAAAGTGTAAAATCCTTGACTGAGCTGATGGTGGGTTGTGAGGCAGCTGAGATGAGCTCCTTGGAGGTCCTACTCTGCTCCCCGAGCTCCTTCCTCTTCAGTCGACCCTCCTTCAGCTGCAGAAACACCCACGTTATAATAATCCAGCTCAATGTTCTCCTGCCTGCCCGGCTTCTGCCCCCTGCTGGCCTGGAGAGACATGACAGCACACATGAGAGTTAGTGCATCACTCCTCCTCTTCTTCAGGTCAGTAAACACAGACCGAGTGCTTCATCTCAGTCCTCTAAACAACAGACATGTGTCAGTACCTTATAGTAGAAACAAAGGGCAGCGATCACCAACAGCAGAGTCAGCGGCAGGACGACCACTTTGATGAGAAGACCTGTTGGATCTGATCAAACACATGGACAGTCATCACATCACACAACATCATGAGTCCATCAGCTCCTGTTAAACACAAACTGTAGTGACCTGAAATCTCCCAAAACCACTTCAGTCCATCAGGAATCAAAAGATATCTGAACGCAGAATCTGGAGGCAAGAGACAAGATTTTGGTATCGAAAGCTTTCTGGTTTCAGTTTGTTGTCCAGGTAGTATCGACCAATCATGTTTAAGCAGGCTTTGGCTTGGTGTCTGATTCTGGCCTGTGGGAAAGAAACTCGACTTGTTTCCCTTCCACACTAGGATGCAGGAACTCTGCATCTTGGAGTGGGAGTTAAACATGCCCAGGTTTTGCTCACTGACTCCTGTGAGCAGCTCCATGCTAACAACTCTGCAACAGAACTTCAGGGTGTCGGTGGCTTCAAAAACCGACCCCTGCTTTTCCCACCTGCAAATCCCAGAGACAAGATGGCTTCGGCTAGTGCTGGCTGTGGGGACATGGTGGAGGACCCTGATGCAGGTCTTACTGCTTAGTTTAGCTAGCTGCCTATTTGTGTTGAAGAGGGCGGTGAGGACAATGACTGTGATGTCAACATACAGCAGATCTCGTTATTTCACAAATACAACATCACATGCACAGCATTTAGAAAAAATGTTGCAGAGTAAGAAAATAAAATAGGAACGCTGCAAGTAGCATAGAAGACAGCGGAAACTGTTTCCAGGGGAATCTAAAAAGTGACAAACACACCGGGCACGGCAGGAAAACGCCAGTTTGGACAGATCATCTTTTCCAAAGCTGCATGGAAACAGTCAGTGTGACGTTTCAGCTGCTCTGCTTCAGCTTACCTGAGACAGTGAGAGACAGCCGACGGCTCTCAGAGGAGAAGTCATGAGAAAAAACATGGAGGTGATAAACACAGCTGTAGCTTCCTTGGTGGGCGGGCTCTGCAGCAGGAAACAGGAAGTGGGCAGAGTGATTGACAGCTGGCTGGGTGTAGTTGTGTGATGTGATGGAGGAGGTGAAGGCGAGCTGGAAGGAGCCTCCTGGGTACTGTGGCTGGATGGAGCAGCTGATGGTGAAGGTGGAGCCCCTGGACACCTGAAACCCCTGCTGCTGGGCCTCGGAGACCCCGTTCACGGAGGAGGACACAGAGATGTTGGGCTGAAGCAGCAGGTCTGTAAACACAGATGATGAAAGGTCTCATTCACCCTCTGTTCATGACACAACTTTATTTTGAAAGGATGAAAATCGAATCCCTTTAGCGTTACAGACGATCAGCCAGTTTTCTAAGGCCTCAGGCTTACAGTTGAACGTAGATAAATGTGAAATGATAACCTTACATGATTATCCTCTGCAGTCACTACATAATATAAAAATTAAGAAGCAGGTTAAATACTTGGGAATTGTTATTTCCAAAGGGAAAAGAAGAATTGGCTATATGAATACGTGGAATCAGACAAATGTAAGTCAATTCTAAATAGGTGGCTGCAGAGCGATGTCACAATCTTAGGAAGGGTTCTACTTTCTACAACGGATAGTTTGTCCAGACTCATTTACCCGGCTTTCTCCTTACCCATATCAGTGAGTATGATCAAAGCAGTGAATACAATCAATTTTAACTTCATGTGGAGAAATAAATTCCGTTATATAAGGAAGACTGACATGGTTAAAACTATGAAGATGGCGGTATGAATGGGACTGATTTTGATATCACATGTTTTTTTATTGTGAGTTTGTGCAGTCCTTCTGGTGTGATATGTGGAGCTGGCTACAGTCCAAGGAGATGGTGTCGTCACCACTGACAGTAGAGTCAGTAAACAAAATGGCCCCTGAAAAAGGAAGTGATGTCACAGGTCTGACACGGGTAACAAACATGGAGCAGAGCGATGACAGACTGTAAAAGGAGGGACTGGATCCACCTGGTGGGACGTCCCCAAACACAGAGACAGACAGACAGACAGGTTCCTCCAGGTGTGTCCTGTCAGGTGAAGCTTCCAGAAACAAGCCCACCTCTCTACACTTTAGGACGTCACTGTGGAGAACTTTACAGTTCAGTCCAATGGAAACCACTGAGACACTGAGACAGAGGAGAGGACACACTGGAGACATTACTGTCATACATGATGTCATAGATCATGTCACTGATGGGCTTACCTGAGCAGGTGAGATCCAGGATGAAGAGAGAGGAATATGATCTTACACACTCCCTCAGAGCAGATCCAGACTGAACACAGTCAGAGCTGATCCACCACACAGGCATGTCTGAGGACTCCTCTCTCTGTCCTACAGAAACAGCAGAGCCACAGTCCAGATCTCTACAGACAACAGCTGCTGTCTTCAGGATCCAGTCAAAGTAAATCACTGGTCTCCAGTGTCCCTGTTTCACCTCCAGTGTTCCTGCACAGCGACTGGCTCCTCCCACCAACCTGACAGGCTCTGAACAGAAACCAGAGAGTCATCAGTAAAACAAGTGAGTTTCATCAGAAGAGAAATGAAGCAAATCAAAGCTGCAGCTCCTCTTCTACCTGAGCAGGTGAGTCCAACAGCTTTTCCAGGTGAGCAGGTGTTTCTAGCTGAGCCTGAGCTTCTACAGTCCAGGAGAGCAGACTCATGGCCTCCACACTGGAACTCTTTGGTCCACATCGGAGCCTCCACTTCTCCATAGAGCGCCCCCTGGAGGACTGAAGGAGCCCCACAGCCGAGCTCCCTACAGACCACCTCTGCATCCTGCTGGTCAAAGTCAGCTTCACACACTGAGGACCACCACTGGTTAGACTGGTTAGACTGGTTAGACTTCACCTCCAGTCTGCCTGAGCACAGACTAGTCCCGTCCAGCAGCCTGACAGAGTCTGGAGAGATAATAGAACAGTGTTTCTCCTAGGATGGAATAGTAGCAAAATTTTAGTTCTTGTGTCCATGAGCATGTGATGCACCTTAGAACAGCTTAAAACTGCAGTGTTTTCCCAGTTTAATGTGAGCTTTAGATGAATGTTTTGGTGTTGGTCGGGGCGTTTGGAGGTCTTCCTCTAATGAAAAATATGTAATTTCACATCATATTGGGCCGTTATTTTCACCATATCTCTGAACAAATAGTTGGAAAAGATAATAAATAACCAACAGCCAAAGATCAGCCTGCTGGAGGAACTACAAGCTTTAGATCTGGAGAAAGTCATTTGGTTGGTTCTGTTGCTCCACAGTGATTTTACAGTGAGGGCACAGCATGTTTTGGGCATCACCCCTAAAACCCTGTTAATGTGATCAGAATCATTCTAGATACGACTGTTCATGTTTGTGTCTTCATTTCACAGCTTCTGACATTTATCTGTAGACATTAATATAAAAATAGGCAGCGTGAGAAACCTCCTCCCTTCTGAGGTGCATTTTATTTGCACATTAACATCCAAACAGAAACGTCTCCTCATCAGCTTAAAAGGACGAGTTTGCATCACTAATTAGCTTTACTGACCTCAGCTCCTCCAGTCACCTCCGTCCTTTCTTTTCCAACTGAAAACTGAAAAAGAATTGAATCAGTCTGTACAGGACGGAGCTGCAGGCTGCACCAGTTTACTCTCAGTTTGTACCTGATGTTCTCAACATTGGACAAGTAGGCAGTAATAAAATCCAGCTTCCAGCTAAAGTTAAGTTACAGAGCAGCTCTGTAGCTGCTGTAGAAGCTGCTCAGTCTGAAGGGGAGATGTTGGCTAACTTAGCGCTAACCGGCTTCACTTTTCCAGCAGCTGGGAAACAACAGACTTTTCTGGTCTTGAGAAGCCGACACGCTGTAACAGACACCGGACATTTACTGGCAGAATATTTTCCTCCGCTCGCGTTCAGCGTCACTTCCTGCCGCTCGGACAGTCACACACTCGCTGCGCACCTCCTGATTCAGAGTTACGCTGCTCTTATAACAGCATCTGTATGTTCTGCATAGAACGAGGAGAGGAAGCGAGCCGAGCGTTGAGTGCTGCCGTGCTCGCACAGTGTGCCAGTGAAAACATTTGTAGCGCAGTCGTGATTCAGCAGCAGCGCACCGCCGTTGGTGAATGCATATAGAGGAAACACCGATAGAAGATGAAATGGAGATAAAAGCCTCGTTCCCACTGCACAGTACCAGCTCGACTCGCCTTTGTTTGGTTTTCCACTGTGGAAAAGTCGGACCTGTACCTGCTTCTAGATACTTTTTTGTATCACCTCTGTTGAGGTTCCAAGCGAGCTGAGGCGATCCTAAAATGTGACGTGAAAACACAGCAGACTGCTGATTGGTCAGAGAGAATCGTCACTATTCACTGCATCATCATTGCGTGCGCCAGACAGAGGCCAGCAACAGGAAGTTTTATATTTTACTGTTTTCTTATGGAATTTCATCACTAAATCCACTTCAGAGGAGTTTTGAGGTGAGAAATCAGCTGTGTAGATTTTGAATATTGACAGTTTTACGAGAAGTGATGGCGGAACAAAACTGTGCTTGAAAGTTTTCGGAGACACAGACCGCTGCAGCAACTACGGCAGAGGAAAACACAGCTGGAAGGTTTTCATACCGCTTATCTGTCTTTACCTTCTGAGGAATGTTGAAACGTTTTAACTTAAATCAAGAGACAGCTGTTTGTGGGTCGCACTGAACATTACGTCGCAGCAGTTGTGTGTGGCGTCGCTATGACGACCAGCTACATGGAGGGTGTGATGGAAATGTGATATTTTACTGTGTTTACTGTTTCACCCTGCATGCTTCATCAGAATAGACCAGTGTTCCATTCCGGCTGATCCAGTCCTGGACTCCGCTCCTCCTCCTCCGATACGCTCCAGTCTTAGATCCAGCCAAGGATGAAGACTATGCTGATGTTAAAACTGCTGCTGAAACATGACACCATAAGCCAGAGAGAGATGATGAACTAATGCAACATTAAAGACCTACAGAAGCACTGTTCTGGTCCGGTAACAGTAATGCAACACATCGTATTGCCCAGTCATGGAAATGCCAATTATAAAAGGAATATTTGGTATTTGGAACATTGTTGAAGCGACAGCCTCACATGCAATTGGAGCAGTTTGGACCGTTTATCAAAGGATGCCATAATGACTGAACAAAGACAGCTGAGTCCCAAACCAGCTCAAACAACAACAAGTTACTTACAAGTACGGAGCATTTACATTCACTTTGGACAACCGGTTCTACAATCTCAACAAAATACTTCACGCTAGCTTCACAAGAAAGTAGGCTGGAGCACAGAATGGACTCAGTACAGCGATGTCATCACTGGATAATTGCAGGCCAATCACAACAACATGTTTGCATTCAAGAATAGATCATGTAGAGCTCTCCAAGTTCACACGATCATCACCTTATGGTCACAGCGGTCTGAAATAATGTTTATCGGAAAAGAACATGTTCTCAGACAAGGCCAGAAACTGCTGTTGGAACAAAGATGCTAAATTTCACAGCGTCTTACTGACAGACGAGAGGACCTGCAAGCTGAAGATTCACACAAAGAGGACAAAGGTGAGAAAATAGCCATCAAAAACTCTGTTCTAAGCCATCACAGTACGAGAAAACGGACAGTACAGTGGACAAAGGTGGACACTGGTACACAGAGATTGTCTGGACAGATCCAAAACAGATCCAAATGGACTGAGCTGGAGGGGGCGGGACGGACGGCAGTGACAGGAAACAGCTGGGACACACACACACCGGGTGAGTCACAATTTCTCACAGAAAAATAAAATCTTAAACACAAATATTATATTAATTTATTAGTGAATGCTGAGCAGCCTACATTGGTGATGAATGATAAGCACCAAGAGTTTTAGAAACTGTAATTTAAACCTAGCAGGGGACAATGCTGCTACATGATGTGTTGAAAACAGCCCCAGAGAGGGGCAGGTTGCATATATGGTATCATGTTGATGAATTCTGATGACATAGTTGTTAAACACTTGTTTCAGTTATCAGAGCACTAATGAGTGACGCCCACTGCACACACAAACATAGACACACTCACACAGACCTAGGAGCAGCTCGTTGATGTCTGCAGGCAGAGTAGGAGCTCTCCTGTCTGACTGGTCCACCAATAGCAGAGAAGATGACCCCTTGAGACACAGCCCCTCCTCATTTGCATAATGAGGCAGAAATGCATACAGAAATGTAAAAAGGACAGGCAGAAATAAATACCATGGGTGAAAATAAATAAGGTAAAAAATACAAAGGTAGAATAAAACAAATATTAAAACACACACATAAATAAATACATTTAAAAAATAAGTCATTAATAAATAAAGTTGAAGATTATAACAGAGAATAAATAAATAAGGTCATTATAACAAAGGTGAATAAGTAAAGGCAGTAATTACAATATGTACATTTATGTCTCCTTCTATAATTTAATTACTACCTACATTTATTTATTTACTTTATTTTTGTGTGTATTTAATTGGATGCTTATTTATTTATTGAGCATTTATTTATTTCTGTATTTATTTCTGCCTGTGTCAGGATCGGTCCTCCATAGAAGCGTGCTGAGACGACCATTGTGTTGCTAAAGCGTTTAGCCCACAATGGCCACACACAAGGCTGTCTGTCTGTCTCTAACTGCAACTGGACTAGACAGAATAACTTCTCTGGGAATGTGATCACGATGAGAGTAAAGCTCTCTCTCCCAATGCATACAAGCCAAAACCAATCACCATAAAGAGGTGATGATGATTTTATGGACAAGGGATCCCATTACTGACAAAGACTGAACAGAGAGAGAAAGCTTTCTCCCATGATTCATGGTGAACTAACAGTGCACTTGACTGACTTGAACTGACGAAGCTGAGCTGACAGAGCCTCACTGACTGACATGGCTCTCTATAGTCTACCTGTACTCGGGGACGACAAAGACCTGACCTACGTTTTCACTTGACTTGACCGAAGGACGATCACATGACCTGTTCTGACACTACATCTTGGAAGCAAACCAGATGCCTGGTGCTTATTGTCGTGTTGCTTGCTGTGTCTGTTGCTGTATGTTATGCTGGATGTTTCTTTGTGAGCTGCTGCCGTGTTGATGATAAAATGTGATGCACGCTAACAGACTGACCCCATTTCTACAGGAAAAGAATGCCGCCTGCTCGTTCCTTGTTGTTTGATGTTATTGTTTAAATCCCTTTTTTTAAAACATGGTCCAGAGTTTTGCCCATAATAATAATAATAATAATAATAATAATAATCCTTATTTGTAGAGCACTTTTCAAAAACAAGTTTCAAAGTGATTTAACAAGTGTAAAGAATAATACAAAAAAACAATATAAGAGCATGAAAAATTAATATAAAATTAGTAAAATACACATAATATAAAAGGGATAAAATAAAGTCAGATAAGATGGGGAAAAGCTCTCCTATAAAAGTATAAAAGCCCATGCGCTCTCCTCCACAGAGAAAAGGGGCAACTGAATGCAAAACTATGGAACGTGATGAGAACAAGTCTGTGTGTGAGGTGTGTTATCAGACAGCCTGGAAGCTCAGAGGCTGGATTACTGGCTCCATTTGCAGCACGTCCACCACCAGAAGAACCATGTGACCACCTGATGAGGGAGGTCTTTAGCTAAACCCAAGCAAAGTCAATACGTGCTGTTGATGATAGTTGATATGTTTCCAAAATGGATAGAAGAAGATAAGAAAAGCCCTGGTTTATGAAATCTTGCCATGCTGGGGTGTGCCTTCAAAAATAGACAGTGACAACAGAACACCTTTTGGAAGTGAAGCCATGACAACAACTTGGCTCTTATATGGGCACTGATTTGAGACAACATTGTTCCTACCACCCAGCAATCGGTGGCGCAGTAGAGAAACAGAATGCTGAAGGTTAAGCTAGCTAAGTATCGTGAAGACACAGGTCTTCCATGAACAGAGGTGTTGCCGGTGGTGTTGATGAGAACCAGGATAAGAACCAGGTATGATTCTTTTAGGGCGCCCTCCACTAACAGGGACAGAGGCAGCGAGCAGAGTACCGCCTGACACACATCACTGTGAGAATGATTGAATGTTAAAGTATTGCCAGACTTTGTCCTCTGCTCTGTCCGTCTACATCAGCAGGTTAAAGAGGCCCTACCCTCTCCAGCGACAGAACCACTGCACAGTCTCCTGCCAGGAGATTCTGTGGTGGTTAAGGACTTCAGAAGAAAAGCACTGGAAGGCGCAGAGGTGGAAAGGTGCTCCTGACAACATACACAGCGGTAAAAGTGGCGGAAAGAACTACGTGGATTCCCGCCAGCCACTGCAGGAAGGTGCCTGCACCAGTACAACAACAGATCAACAAGCGTGCACAATCAGCACCTTGTGTTGTGAGTGAAGGAGGGATTGGGAACGCTTAGGCCCCCTTTGTCTCAGACTCACAGGCTGTTAGACAGCAAACATCAACACAAGGGAGCTAGTGGGAAAACTCCTGGTCTCACCACTGCTGAGAGTGAGTAGCATGGTTGTCTCTGGAAGGAGACGTCATGGGACCCAGTCAGACACCCAAATATGTGTGGCCTACGAGGATCAACACTGATGTTTGCTGCCATTGCAACAGCATGAACAGTGCCTCTGTTGCCGTTCTTGCATCACAAGCATGATGCACAAAAGCCACCACAACAGAACACCACAGTGAACTACAGGCATTGACATCAAATAGCAGTGTTAGAGGCAAGAGAAGCACCAGAAGAGGCTGGGCTGCTGGGCTAATGTTTAATAACTCCTGTTGTATGTTTGTGCCCAACAATACAGCTCCAGATGGTTCGGTGAACTGAGTGCTGGAAGGACTGCGTTCCCTACGAGAAGAACTTGCAGAGAACTCTGAAGTAGACACTAACATGTTCGACCGGTCTGATTCTGTATTTGCTAAATAAAAGGCCTCAGTGATGCCCATGCTAGCAGGTCTAAAGATTGCTGTAGCTCTCTGTGGATGCTGCATTATTCCATGTGCCAGAGGTCTGATTGTAGGAGCTATTGAGAAATGTGTCTCCATTCAAATGATCACACTCCATGAACAAGAATAACATGCCACTGTGATGACAGGAAGGACCCAGATTCTTTTTCTCTGTTAAACTGCTGTAGATCACATCATGATGACTTTCTATGACCTGATGATCTTTTTGTAATGTTGTATATACTTGAGTGATCAAAGAATGATCACAAGGGAGGAGTATGTGATGGAAATGTGATATTTTACTGTGTTACTGTTTCACCCTGCATGCTTCATCAGAATAGACCAGTGTTTCACTGTGTGGTGTTTTATTATTTTATTATGTTACAGCTGGGAAAGATGCTCATTAGAGAGTTTTCTTATCAGACTGTCCTTGATAGGCCTTCATCTCAGGACAGCTGGTCCCTACTCCCTTCCTCCTTTTGATAGCTGCATAATACCCTTACATTATAAAGTCACCTGCTTCTTCACAGGCTCTTTGTTACACTCTGCAGACTGTTTTGCACTCTGTATGTTTGTCTGACCCTTTGCAAAGAATAAAACCCTTAAAAGACGTCTGGATTGGACTCTTTATTTCAGAAGACTCATTAAAGGACATATTTCCACTTCAAGGGGTACTATCTGCAATGGAAAATGGGGCACGGCCAAACCAAGACAAGCTGGTACTGGTAATGGAAAAACGCCAAAAGACACCAGAGACAAAATAAAAACATGAAACAACAATTCAGTGATTCAAACTGGACTCAGCACAACTCCAACATCAGTTCATCATTAACAACAGAACACGTCTTTATACATCTGGGGCTTACCTGAGCAGGTGAGATCCAGGATGGAGGAAGAGGAATCTGATTCTACACACTCCCTCAGAGCAGATCCAGACTGAACACAGTCAGACCTGATCCACCACACAGGTCTGTCTGAGGACTCCTCTCTCTGTCCTACAGAAACAGCAGAGCCACAGTCCAGATCTCTACAGACAACAGCTGCTGCCTTCAGGGTCCAGACATAGTCACTCACTGGTCTCCAGTCTCCCTGATGTTTCACCTCCAGTGTTCCTGCACAGCGACTGGCTCCTCCCACCAACCTGACAGGCTCTGAACAGAAACCAGAGAGTCATCAGTAAAACAATAAAGTGAGTTTCATCAGAAGAGAAATGAACCAAATCAAAGCTGCAGCTCCTCTTCTACCTGAGCAGGTGAGTCCAACAGCTTTTCCAGGTGAGCAGGTGTTTCTAGCTGAGCCTGAGCTTCTACAGTCCAGGAGAGCAGACTCATGGCCTCCACACTGGAACTCTTTGGTCCACATCGGAGCCTCCACTTCTCCATAGAGCGCCCCCTGGAGGACTGAAGGAGCCCCACAGCCGAGCTCCCTACAGACCACCTCTGCATCCTGCTGGTCAAAGTCAGCTTCACACACTGAGGACCACCTCTGGTTAGACTGGTTAGACTGGTTAGACTTCACCTCCAGTCTGCCTGAGCACAGACTAGTCCCGTCCAGCAGCCTGACAGAGTCTGGAGAGATAATAGAAGATGAAGTAGAGATAAAGACACCACACTGATTTACGTGTAATTAAACTTTTGAGTTACCTGTTAAAACTGGTTGAAACATGGGACCTACAGTAGAACTGTTCCTTTTCCCTGCTTACACCAAGAGTGTTTGTGCACATTTACCTCCATTAATGCACTTAAGGTCCACTTGTCAAAGATTCACCACAAATCTCAGGATACGCAAATGTGACAAAGTGCCCAAGTAACATTTCTCTGTCAGCTGTGTGATTTTTCTGCTCCCTGCACAGAAGCAGTTTTTTTCACGCAGTACACATTTAAAAGTTAATCACAGAGTCCAGTGTCCATATAAAGGATGTAAATTTCATACTAATGTATAGTCCACATCTAATGCACATAGAAGCAAAGAGCACAGAACAGACAGCTGGAGGGTGTTTAAGCCAGAGGTAGTCTCAGTAGTGTAACTAATGAAATGGCCCAATAACAACATGTGCCTCCAGATGACGCCCCTGATTTAGAAGACCGTGAGGATTCCAGCAGTGAAGAGCTTCACGATCAGGACAAACAGCTGGAGCACAATCTAGCTTCTCTTTTTTTGAAGATGCAAACCATCCTACACACTCCAGAAAGTTGTGTGCAAGAGGTCAAACAACAACTCATCCAGATCTATGAACTTTCCCAGCCACTGCTGCATAATTCAGTCAGGGACGTTCTTAAAAACACACAGATGTAGACGATTCAACTGTGAGACATTTGGTCAGGGCTGCCACAGAGAGAAATGTAATAAGATTTTGTGGCACCTTATCAACCACTAAAAGAAGATCAGCTCATGTGAACAAACATTTTAAATGGCCGTCGAGTATATTATTGAGAGAGGAAAAAAATCAAGTGTTGTATATATTCCTCTAAATGCAATGCTACAGCAAAAGTTGAACAGGCAGACATTTTAGACAAAGCTCTTCCAGTAGAAAAGCATGAGCCTCATGAGTACAGAACATACAGAGATGGTTCATGGTGGAGAAGAGTTCAGAACTGCTGTTGATGATTTTGAGGTCCGTTGGGAACCTCTAACAAGAAGCACAAAATGAGTGCAGTGTATTGGGTGATAGCTAATGTAGCATCCAAAACACCACTTCATTGTGCATTATCTCGAGATGACGAAGGCATTTGGTCCACTGTCAGATGTTTGGTCAAACAGGCCATTCATAATGCTCACAACTTCAGGAATGTAGCCCTTACACTGACTGTAGAGCATCAGAAAATGATTTAGACACAAGCTCATTTTTCAGGCCATCAGCTGAAATGGACAAGGTTATCACAGCATCACATCTTTCCCTGAGAATGTCCAACAAACTTTCTGTCAGAGAGTTCGTCAGCTTGCGACAGTTCTTGTTGCATCATCAGTCGCTGTGGATGGAATTAGATATTGTGCTGATATGATACTCTCTGTTGGTTCATGCTCAGGCCTCCCTGAATTTAAGGAAATCAAACAGCTTGTGGCAGTCAACACAGAGATCCTGTTTGTCTGCAAAGCATTGAGCGCATGGTACCACGAGCATTTCAGATCTTCTGAACTCTGTGACAGCACTAACCCCTCACTGTGTGTGGTGCAAACACAAGAGCTGAATGATGCTTTCCCTCTTCCAGCAAACAGTTTTGGAGAAAATTTAATAGTGACACTCACGCGTTATATAATGTGTTAAAAGCAACAAGTGTGACTTCTGCAATCAATCCAAGCTGCAGATTTTAGATACATAGATATGCCAAACTGTTTCTTGATTATGTTAATGCACCTGCCACACCTGTATTGTAACATTTCTGTCATAATTCTTACCAAGAAAAACACTGAAATTTATCAGATTATTCTCAGTAACTACCTAGCCCTGTCCAGTGGTAGAATATAACTATACTGAATGTGACAGTGGCTCTGCAACCATTTGCTCTTGAGGACATTCATTTTCTAATGAACTAATTCTTTTTTTCTTTCCCAAGATAACACCACACCAGAAGATGACCCTGAGGGTCATTCTTACAGAGGCGACATAAGAAAGGTCACTCTGACTGTGAGGCCTGCTACAGTGGAGGGTTTGATAATCAAGCTCAAAGAGTCACTGGGACTTCAGT
Organism: Micropterus salmoides; assembly: GCF_014851395.1. NCBI lineage: Eukaryota > Metazoa > Chordata > Actinopteri > Centrarchiformes > Centrarchidae > Micropterus > Micropterus salmoides. The sequence continues at coordinate 49,984,878 of NW_024041150.1, forward strand.
ACAACCACAGTCTCCAGTACAAAGATCCTGAATTCAGTTACCAACTATGCAATCTGACAGATATTGATGATCTTCTAGAGCAGGGGTCACCAACACGGTGCCCGCGGGAAGCAGGTCGCCCCCAAGGACCACATGAGTCGCCCACAGGCCTGTTCTAAAAACAACACAACTCAGCAGGGAGCTGCATCTAAAATTTGACATGCGTTTCTAATTAAATTGAATTATTTCTTTTTTTATACTGTCAAATTATTATTCTCATATTGAAGTTGAAAAGGTGTAGTTCAAAGGTCAGTATTGTGCGCATGACTAACTTTCAGCGTTCGTGGAGAGCTGGTGGAGAGTAAGCTAGCGGGCGCAGTCAAGATGCGGTTTCTTACCCCAAAAACATGGCAGAGAAAAGAAAGAAAACTTTTCACAGTGAATGGGAGGAAGACTTATTTTTCACTACTGTGAAAGAAACCTGCGTGTGTTTAATTTGTGGGTCGACTGCGGCGACGGCAAAGAGGCACAATGTGGAGACACTTCACTACGTGTCACAAAAGCTACCACGCTAACTACCCACAGGGAAGCGCGATCTGGGCAGAGAAAGCCCGTGAGCTAAAGGCAGCTTTGGGTCAGTCTTTTTTCACGAGGCCGGCGAAAAACTCCCAAGAAGCAACCGAAAAACTCCCAAGAAGCAACCGAAGCCTCGTTTAGAGCTACAGATTTTCTGATAAAGAAGAAGAAGGCATTTTCAGACAGAGAAGTTTTCAAAGAAGCAATGATGATAATTGCTAACACTGTCCTTAAAGACGAGAAAAATGGAACCGATCTAATCTCCACTCTCTCCGATGTCCAACTGGGGGCATCTACGATGGCTAGACGAGTGTCTGCTATGTCCGGTAACCTGGCCGATCAGCTGGACCGGGATCTGGCGAAGTGCATGTGGTTTAGCATCCAGTGTGACGAGTCCATGGACAGCAGCAGCACAGTGCAGCTGTTGGTCTTTATCCGGATGGTGTTTGATGATTTCTCCACAAAAGAAGAACTCCTGACACTACTGCCCCTAAAGACAACTGCGAGGGGAGTTGACATTTATAACGCGGTGAAGGTAGCACCGGAAGAGCTGGTAGAGGTGACTACAGACGGGGCTCCTGCTATGATCGGCCGACATTCAGGTTTCATCGCTCACTGTGAAGGTGACCCAGACTTCCCAAAGTTTCTGCATTACCACTGCATCATTCACCAGCAGGCGTTATGTGCAAAAGTGAAAATCATAAACAGCATCCGCTCCAAAGTGAAACAGCTCAGGATGTTCAAGGTGCTATTGGAGGAGATGTCAGCTGAATATGGTGACCTGCTGCTACACACAGAAATCCGACGGCTCAGCAGAGGACGAGTTAGACTTTGATTTTTGTCACTTTTGGGTGAAATCAAAGAGTCCAAAGGCGAAGACGTCTTGCTGCTAGAGGACACAGAGTGGACAGTCGACCTTGCATTTATAATGGATATTACTGGGAAACTAAAGCTGCAAGGCAAAGTTAAGACTGTTGTTGTTAAATACATTTAAACCCAGATGAACATTTTCTCTGTGCATATAGAGAGGAAAAAGGTGCTGCACGTTCCCTCTGTGCAGTCAGTGCTGAAAGACAATGCTTCTGCATCTGGGACATTTGACAAAGTTGCAGAAAGGTAGTGTCAAGTCATAAACAGACTTGGGGAAGAGTTTGAGAATAAGTTTTGTGACCTCGATCATAGCCAGAGTGCCTGCTGAATAGAAAGAAGCTAATGTGTCCTATGTGCCGGCGTGCTTATATACCCGCTCCGGTTACGCCGTCACACACTACCGTTCTAGTAACACCAATAGGATTGGAGTAGTTTCATTCATAGTTCAGCCCTGCCACGCCCAGAGGCGTTCCCATAGTGTCGTCACCGACGCAGTTCGAGTTCCCTCGAAGGGGAACTGCTGGCATTTCCTCACGTCTGGGTCGTTCCAGCATACTGTAGCTGTTTCTGCTGGGGTTTCCCAAAGCAGTTTTTCAGCTGTGCTGTCCCAAGTACTTAGTGCACTCTCAGGCAGGACGATTTCCACATACTCGGGACGCACTGAAAGAAACAAACCCAGGTTTTTACGCTGTGGCTGCTTTCCCTCCCGACTCTCCACGGAGGAAACCATTAAAACACGCAAAACCCTCATTTAAATACTGCCACCTCCATTGTGTTTGCTCCTGTTGTCATCTACGCAATAATTCTTAGTAAATCACCCATAATTGGTACTAAAACTGCACGTGCAATATTTTAGAGTGCACACGCAGTTTAGTACTCTTTATTCAGGACGTTAGTAAATCTGGCCCATTGTGTTACAGAGTGTTACTTTGCAATGTTTGATCTAAATTAATTACAGGGAAACACTGAAATAAATAAATAAATAAATGTAAAGATTAGATAATTTCTTCCCTTCCAGCTGGTTAAAACTAATTTATTTAAATACAATAATCTCAAAGTCAACATATAATAAATAAAGAAAAGAAAAGAAACAACATTATTTATATGAACAGATTATTTTAAGTTGTGATGATGAATGTTTTGCTATTTGTTATATATTTCTTTGCATGTGTAACTTAAAATCCTTAGTTTAGACAACATGACTTCAGGATAAAAATGATTTCTGTTCACTAATGATTGTGAGTAATGACTACTAAAGCAAACTTGATTTGTCTACTGCATCAACTTAAGCTTCTGTGTTAATACAACTTAACCATTAAGTTTTACCTTGTGTAAAAACTGAAATGGTTTAAGGCAACGGGTTTCCACGTGAATATCTAGTAAAGTCAACTCATTTGGGATTAGAGTGAAACAAAATAAAAACATGTCATGAAACAACAACTCAGTGATTCAAACTGGACTCAGCACAACTCCAACATCAGTTCATCATTAACAACAGAACACGTCTTTATACATCTGGGGCTTACCTGAGCAGGTGAGATCCAGGATGGAGAGAGAGGAAGATGATCTTACACACTCCCTCAGAGCAGATCCAGACTGAACACAGTCAGACCTGATCCCCCACACAGGTCTGTCTGAGGACTCCTTTCTCTGTCCTACAGAAACAGCAGAGCCACAGTCCAGCTCTCTACAGACAACAGCTGCTTCCTTCAGGGTCCAGACAGAGTCACTCCCTGGTCTCCAGTCTCCCTGATGTTTCACCTCCAGTGTTCCTGCACAGCGACTGGCTCCTCCCACCAACCTGACATCATCAGGCTCTGAACAGAAACCAGAGAGTCATCAGTAAAGAAGTGAATTCTAGAGACTAAACTGATTCTGCTTCTGTGATTCTTTCTTATTCTTTTCTTTCTCTCTTTACCTGTTGAGGTGTGTCGTCCTTCAGCCTGGAGTCCTGTGATTGGAGCACAGCCGTGGACAGAAAGAACAATCAGGTTGTTTTGTAAAGAACTTTCTATCAGCTCAGAAACATCTCAGTGAACTCCCTCTGGACTCATTTTACCAGTTTACTGTAGGTGAGATCAGTGGTGGAAAGTAACAAAGTACAAATACTTACTGTACTTAAGTAGTTTATTTCAGTATCTGTACTTTACTTGAGTATTTTTAGTTGTTGCAACTTTTTACTTTCACTTCAATACATTTCAAAACCAAATGTCACATATTACATTCTGCACCAGACCTCGTTACATTGGTATTAGTCGCCTGTGCAGCACCTGAGTGGAGCAGCACTGAAAAACAAAACTGATAAAGCCGACTCAGCGCGAATCAACTTCAGCCAGCTGATGCGACACGACATACGCAGTGACAGTCCAGCACAGAGCTGGACGGCCCCGCCTCACTTTCCTGTCAAAGGTGAACGTGAATGTTTGATGAGAGGATGAAGAGGGACTGTCCTTCTAGGCACGAGGAGAGAAAAAACTAAATGACACTCAGCCTAATGTGCAGTTGCAGTGAATCTGTCTGTCTGTCTGTCCTGCTAAGCAGCTGAGCAGCGCTGGTTTAAATTAAACTCACGCATTCAGCAAGAAACATCTGTGGACCAGTCCAGACAGGATGTGAGGGCACTCCTCATACATCATTTAAAAACAAGACAGTGAAGTTTAGTTACAACTCTGGACTGATGCATGATGGGAAGCAGTGGATTCACACTGACTATTAAAATGTTGATTAGCTGGACAGACTGGGCAATATGGATGCACATGTCAGTAAATAATAAGCAGCACATATTCAGCCCAGTCATTTTATAAATATTATATATCTGAAAAGCCAGTTTGAATGGGCCTGATGCAGCTGATAATATTAATATATAGAAAATATCTAGAATTTACAGGGGCTGTGGTGCCGTTTGTCAGATTAGATGCTGGATCATCAGCCAGTACGAGCACAGCCAGAGATGTGCAGCCAGCATCAGATACAAGCAGCTCAGACTCTAATGGAACAGTTGCTGCTCCACCAAATGAGCCAGCAGATTGGCCCCCAGTCTTATCTGACTTCATGAGGTCTGAGTTAGAGCGCAGAGGTCTGTTCAAACCAGCACTGGACTTTTCTAGAAGAGCTTTCTATTCAGGCTTCTTACAGAGGGAGGATTGTAGTGAGAGCATTGCTGTGTCAGGTGCAGTGTTGGGGTAGTTGCTCAGAAAAGGTCATGGATTACACATTACTAGTTACTTACTTTACTAGATTACTCACTGCAGAAACTAACTAGTTACACTACTAGTTACATTACTTTTGGATTACTGCGTAACATCACCTGTGATGCACAGTAACAATATAAAGTTCCACCTCATATCTGCTCAGATCAACACAAATCCTTATTATGATGAGGACAAACACAGGATCTCTCTTTTCTGCTCTTTAATACAAAGTGACAACAGAGTTGTGAACATCAGCCCAACATTTGTCAAGAGAAGAACAAGGCTAGAGTACAGTGCTATAATGCTTAGAACTTTATTTGGACATTTCATTGGAAACATTTATATTTTAGATAATGAAGACTGTGATTCTTACTGCTGACTCATTAACAGCTGAAGCATGTAGGCCTGAGCGACTGTGACAGAATCATGTTTGTCTTATTACAATAATAATAATTAGGCTATTATTATTATCAGATGGAGCCTTTTTGCTACAATTAAGCTTGACACAACGGCTGCGGCTGTGTTTGCGACCTTTCTTTTCTCCGTGAGAGGGAAGAATTTAGAAAGGAGCCCCTGGCTCCCCCGTAGTTCGCTCCCTGGGCAGGAGTCTCTCAAATCGTTTGTCAGACAACCTGTTCCTCCTCGGAGTCAGCACGAGACTGCCCAGGCTAAAGAGCCTCGCCACAGGCGCACCAGAGGGTATCGCTGTGCTTTCACCAACAATATGAAGTAATACCTCCACCCCTCCAAAGACTTCTTTGGCAGCTCTGCAATTTCTGCGTCCTCGTGAGCTGCTGCTGAAGTCAAAAGAGAGGTCGGAAACATTCATGAAAAGGGGCGTTTGATTTATTTTTCTCTCCTCCCGTTATGCAGATAGTTCAAGAACCAGTTCACAAGTGACGAGATGATTTTGAGATGTGATTACTGAAGTTATCAACAGTGATGCGTTCCAGACAGAAGTAATGTGATTACAGTGACGTGTTACCCCCAACACTGGTCAGGTGTGACTGTGCAGCAGCTCTGTGTTTGCACTGTGACCGAGTGGAAACGTAGCTGCTAGAGTTTTGGAATATAAACATGTGAAAACTGAAGCCAGCCTGCTCTGTGTGGGACTGTGAGCTGCACTTTAGGAGAGGTGCTGAAGTTAACATGTGTGGCTTTTTGGTGAGATTGTGAATTGACAAGTGTTTCAGGTAGTTTTGGTTTCCTGTCGTCTCATCTTAACATCCCCAAAGTCCCAAACGGGGTTCTGTGTCTGTCAGACGGTCTGAAGGAGATACTACCACACCAGCAGAGCAACAACGCAGCTACAGACCACACTGCAGGAAATATCTACTTGTTGTGATTCACTCTAACTTATAATGCTGTATTCAAACCTGCCTTGAGGTTTTAAAAAGATGGATTATGTTTTGTAAGATCAATAGATTTTGATGTGTAGTACTTTGACTTTTAATTAAGTCTTTTTAAAACCAGCTACTTTTTTACTTGAGTAACATTTTTCATGTGGTATCTGTACTTGTGCTGGGCACGTTAACGCATTATTAACGCTGACAATTATTTTATTGCACGTTTACGCAGTTTTAAGTTTTAAATCTGTTGCTCACTGGCTCTGAATACACATCCAGTCAAACCATGAGTCACAGGAGGGGCAGGATGTTGATCAGCCTGCAAATCACCCAGACAAGCAGCGGACGGAGGCTTCAGCAGACTGTGCTGTCGTCTGTGAAGTCTGTGCGAGTGAACACATGCACATAAGATAAGACAGCTACCACATGTTATTGTACTTTTGTATATATAGCAGTACATTTAAATTAAAAGTGTCCAAGAATTCATTTTTCAATTTTGTGCGTAACAATGCGATTAATCGCGATTAAAAGTTTTAATCGTTGCTCAGCACTAATCTGTACTTTTACTTAAGTATGAAAATGTGGTACTTCTTCCACCGCTGGGTGAGATGAACACGTGAATACACAGAACACCAGCCAGCAGACTGGTTTATAAAGAGTTAAAGGAAAAGCTCATCAGTGAAGTATACTCGCTTAACCTGCTGGGGACTGCCAGCTGTTTGCCTCTATTTCCAGGAAAACACCTAAAATAACAAATGAATCAGGAATAACTCCTCAACCATTTGGCCTAGATGCAAAATTCTGGTCTCCTTTGAAAGGTCAGAAGCTAAGGAACATAAATCCATTGTAAATTAACATATTTATTTTACCACTACAGACTTCATGGAGATACAATACAGAACAAATTTGATATTTTTATCCTGGCCTCTTAAAAAAAGCTATAATTTAATGCAATAAACCATCAAAACCATCATCAGATAGATTATAATGCAACTGAATATCTTCTAATACAGAATACAACTGTAACTTTAAATTTGATGAAAATAAACTAAAATACAACAGTTTTCATACAATATTTTCAAAATAAACCAGGCGAATGTCCATATTTTGGCAATATTTACTGTTTTATTGGGATTTATCTTTAAAACACTATTTCTGTCCATACAACCACGTTCCAAATAACATAACATTGAAATATTGATAAAAACAGTGAATATTCATCAACATTGCTGTCACCAAAAGCACTCCATGCTTTACAGGCCTGTAGCTTGAGAACGGCTTGAGCAGACCTTTCATTTGATACCCTGGATGTCTATGTAGCTCCTACGGGTCGGCCACTAGACCACGAAAAAGACCGTGTGTTCCAAAGCGGCAGAAAAAGGCGCAGCGCCCAGGTGTTACACCATAATCAAGATGGCGCCCGGTGACGTTTCTAGCAACAAATCAGCTGATATTTGGACTGAAAATGGCGAACACAGCCAAAGTAAGTCAGCGGTGTTGATGATAGCGTGCTGCCCCTGGAACCGAAAATAAGTGAAATATTTCACTTAAAATGTGATGAATCTAAAATATATAAAAGTTTCACGTTTTGACTTAAATTACGGACAGAAATGAACTTTCTCAACATATTCTACCTTTCTGAGATGCTCCTGTAAGCCTACTTCATTTGATGTTCTTTTTTATTGCTTTGTTTTAACTTGTGCACTATTTATGCCTGATATTCTCTTTTTCTAATTTGTTCTTCTGTACATTCTGTTTGAGCATCGTGGGAGGAGCCTGGGAACAGAATTGATTTGCCACTCTTCAGGACCATGGGGACTGAGCCGACCTTCTACGCCTCCTGACTCAAATCTGTTTGATCCCCGACCTCTGCTCTGAACATTGATCAGGTAAATGTTTTCTAACTTCATCTCATCTGAGTCGTGCTTTTGAGTCTTCATATCTGGGTCCAGAGACCAGCTGACCTATTAGGAACCTCTTATCAGGAGACAGTGGTTCAGCGATCGTGAGAAATAAGGGGGGTATCAACATGAAATGGAAGAAGTCAGATAATGAGTGTGTGCACGTCTTCATTCATGTGGGCAGCATCTGATAAAGCAGCTGAGTGGAGGAAATACTGATAAATTCTTTCCAGTTGCGTGTTTCGGAAGTTTATGTCACATATAACTCGTCACAGCGGACAGTTAGAGCTCACTGGGTTTTCTTAATGATCAAAAAATACCACAGAGCTTCCTGCTGCTCTCACATCCAGTTTGTTTCACCACCGTCACACAGAAATCAGGCTGCAGCACAAACACAAATGAATTAATGAAGTCATTTTGTTGTTGAAGTGGAGGGGAATTTTTCTGCACCACTTTCTGGCTTCTTTTCTGCATCTATTGATGGTGAAAATGTCATTTATTTAAACCCAAACACCAAAAACCTGAATGTAAATAACTGCCACATTGTTTTTTCTGTTATTCTTTTATAGCTGGATCCAGCGGTCGCGTTATGCTGATTGTTTAAAGCTGGCTGTCACGAGCTACAGCTATGTATTTTATAGATATAAGCAGAACATCAAAAGAAGGATAAATGCCCAGGAGGTTCTGGCAAAGACACGAGTGAGGGAGCTCCATTTGTTTTAATCCTCACAGTGTAGACTAACTAAAACAGCAAGTTATTATTACCAGCACTTTGTTTTAACTGTGTTCTGTCTGGGCTAGCAGACCCTGGTGCAGGACTAAGAGAATGAGGAGTTAGATTAAAGAGGAATATTTACTGCGGGGTTGAAGGGACGGGAGATTGAGCCGGGGAAAGCAGAATATCAGGTGCCGAACCGGGTTAGTGTCTGCTGTGCAGAGCAGGTTGGTACTGGACCTACCTGAGAGTCCAGACTGGGAGGCTGAACTGAGCAGGTCCAGAGCAGAATACGGGAATATATGAGACAGACGGGATGATCCTATTTCTGCTAGCGGGACTAAAACCACACGTTATTATGCGTGATCACTTTAACTTTTATTACAGCCCAGGGGCGAAAGTACCATGTTTCAGAACAACCTGATTTTAAAAGATAATGTTTCAGACAGAGGTATATTTTAGCTGTGGTTACTAACTCACAGGTGTGGTCTATCAATATCAGGTGGTATTTTGTACAAATGTAGAACGACTTCCGTATAATTTCACTTTAAACACAAGTGGCACATTGTTACTGTCGACCCCGTCAGCTGGGACAAAAGTAACACAACAATACAAGCTAGATTTTTTGTGTTACCCTTGTATTTAATAAATAAACATGACTGTGACCTTGTTAATGTGTAACTGCAAACATCTTTTGTCCTTTATCTTTAAAAAAAAATTAAATTAAATTTTTATTTTAAATATTCAGTTTCAAAAGTATCCTGACAGCCCAAGCTTTAATTGTTTAAAATATATCATATTATATTAAGGATACATTATGAATATTTAATATAAATATGCAAATGTGTGCACCTAAAACAGGGGGAAATGGTTAGGTGGAGACTGTTTATGAACCTGACCCACAATAAAATAAGAATTTACTGATCCTGCACTGGAAATATTTGCACGTTGCAGCAGTTTCAGAAACAGTGAAAAAATGAAACATTATTTAGAAAGATAGGACAAAAATGTAAATAAACAATAAAATGATGATGAAAATTAAAAAGCTATTTACAGAATAGGCCTGTCAAATTTTACATGTCTGACTGATGCTCTTTTGTTCATGTGAGTTAGAAGCCTTGCAGCAGAGTTCTTATTCAAACAAGTGAAAAGACAGTTACAGTGATCTAAAGGAGACCAAATAAAAGCATGAATGATCCTCTCAAATTCAACCTCTGACACCAGAGCTCTTAGTTTGGATGTACAGTGTTTCTCAGTTGGAAGAAGCAGTTTCTAATTAGAGAGTCCAAAAAACTCTTTTTGTGAGCAGTTTGTTCTGTGAGAGGCCGTTTGGGGGGAAAATACTGAAAATGTTCACACCTCATAAACTGGGTCAGATAAGGTCTTTACACCTTATTTTTAGCTGTATGTCAGTTCTTTCCATTTAGGGGGAAAATACTGAATATTTTCACACCTCAAAAACTGGGTCAGATAAGGTCTTTACACCTTAAATGTAGCTGTACGTCAGCTCTTTGACAGGAAAAAGCAGGCCCGATCTGTTTTTAGCTGGGACGTCATCTCACCGCGGACTTTACGCACTAATGAGTTTTCAGCTAAACTGAAGGTTGTGATGACGCTTTGTTTATTTGCCACAGGACAAACGCAGCAGTGCTGATGATTTTGGACCGTCACAACCATCAATAAGCCCAGTTGTCATGGAAACAGTTATAGCACTTGCAAATATCGGGCTTCCCAGGAGCAGCAGGTGCAACTGATGGCACTCATACACAGATCAAACGTTTTTATCTTTCACTTCCAGTGTGTACGCAGCCTGTGTACATAATGTGGTCTCTTAAAAATTCTTAATTGGGACGATGATGCTTGATAACTTTTCAGCTCAGCTTTGAGCCAAGACATTTTTTACTCTTCAGTCAGTTCTTAGCAGTGTTCTTATGATTAATTCTGAGAAGCTTGATAAACACGTGGTGTTTAAAGACCTACCTGAGCTCCACAGCAGCAGCAGCAGCAGCAGCAGCAACAGGTGATCCATGTCCAGGTAGACCGTCTCTCTGGCCGTCCGCCTGCTCTCTGCTCTGATCATCACGTGCTGTCCTCAGTGTAGATCTGTGTACAGGAAGAGGTGGAGCTTTACTGGAACACAGCTCATTCAGCTGGCTTTAGTTTCACAGGGAGGAGAGTCCTCGTCTGACTCAGTCTCTGTCACAGGAGACAGTGAGACCAGAACACAGACAGTGAGACCAGACCAGAACACAGACAATGAGACCAGACCAGAACACCAGGGCAGACCAGAACACAGACAGTGAGACCAGACCAGAACACAGACAGTGAGACCAGAACACAGACAGTGAGACCAGACCAGAACACAGACAGTGAGACCAGAACACAGACAGTGAGACCAGACCAGAACACCAGGGCAGACCAGAACACAGACAGTGAAACCAGACCAGAACACAGACAATGAGACCAGACCAGAACACCAGGGCAGACCAGAACACAGACAGTGAGACCAGAACACAGACAGTGAGACCAGAACACAGACAGTGAGACCAGAACACAGACAGTGAGACCAGAACACCAGGTCAGACCAGTGGAGGTCAAAAAAGAGGAAGAGAGTTTTTCTGATTCAGCAATCGAGGCGCTTGTGAGGTGGAAGTTAGAAAGTAGCCTACAGATTGTTTGATGCAGCTGGTTCAGAAACAAAAGAAAATCCAGAGTTTTATATATTATTCTAAACAAAGAGTGTAGGTAGAAAGGTAAACATTATATATTGTTGATCCCATCAGACACACACCTGTCGGCTCCCGCTGCCAACAGCTGGCTGCCACAAACACTATTTGTATTTGTACGGGATGGCACGGTTCCGCCAGGTTGGTCTCTCTAATGCTGGACCCAGTTCAGCACACAGGTCCAAGAGCACGACTCTTGGGGATCTAAATCGAAGTATTAGCCAGTCATCATCATGGGCCAGGAAGTCTTCACGGACACTCTCTAATCCTTCCACTGGCGTTTTCCTCTGCAGAGCCAGAGCAGCCGTGCAGCACTACGCACGAGTGTCACGCAGTGTTTACAGCGGTCATACGGACTATGCTTCACACCTCACCAGAATGGTGGCTTCAGTCAGCGGTGAGAATGCAGATCTGCGTCTCAGTGCGCTCTGTGCGCCTGACAGTCTGTTCACTGCAGCGTGTTTACACACCAAAGCTAAATATGCACAGAGGATGTTATTAGAAACTACTGACGCTCTCTGCTGCAACTCTTTAGTGCTGTTTGATGTTATCTCAGATTTTTATGATGATGACAATTCCATCAGTTAGCCGAGTCTGAAGAGGACTCAGGTGCTAAATTCACGTCTAACATCGGGGAAAGGCAGCCGGGATCCTGCCGCCTGACATCATCCTGGCTTTAGGCTGGCAGGTCCATAACTGACCATGAGTGTCCGTGACCACACTCAGGTCCTCTCTGCTGCGCTCCGGGGGCTGATGGAATATTTAGCGGACACTGATTTAAGATTCGCCACTAATTTGGCTTATTTTATTTCTTTTACACTTGAAAGGTGCAGTATGGAATAGTTCTGGCTCACTAGCAGCAGCACAAATAACACCGCTGGTTTGAATGTTTAGATGATAAAGTGATAACATGTGATATGAAGTGCAGTTAAATATGTCAGAGACGTCATGATCTATTCCTCTCACGTTCAATTTTATTTGATATTAAACCACTACAGACATGATCAGACTTTTGTTGTGTATTATTGTGACAGAATTAGGTTTTTGATTGACATCTGCACAGTAACTGCAGCGGAAACACTATTTTGAAACGTTTGGTGAGTTTTGGCACTTTGGAGTTCACTGACAGAGCCAGACAAAAGTTGGTGGAGGGTCCGCACATTCTCACGTTCATCCCACGTGTGCGTGAAAACCAGCGTACGTAACCTTTTTGTGCGTAGGAAGCGTTTATACATGAGGCCCCAGAAGTCCAGGTCAGAGCAGAAGTTTTGAGGCGAGAAATCAAATATGTAGATGGAAGGAATCTAAGGAGGCGGCCTGCCGATCACGCTCACAGAGGTCCTACGGTAAGACAGCTGCAGCCTGTCTGTTATTCTGTCATTACATTTTGAGTTATTTAAATCAAATCAAAGAACATTCTTGGCTTGTGAAACTTTAAAAAATAAATCTGCCGTTACTTTATTTTATTATTATTCTATCAGACATTACATTGTCAGTGAACAGTTGTGGTTACAGTTCTTGATTTCTGTTGCTTTTATTTTACAGAATTCATATTTATGCACCAATAGACCAAAGCAAATTACTTGGAAGTTAAAACTTGTCAGTAAACCAGATTCTGATCTTTTTAGTTTGGGTGATAAAGCCTGGCTGTTTTTGGAGCTCTGCTCCCTCTGTGCTGGGGGGATTGTGCAATATTGCGACAGTCATTTCCTGTTAGAGCCCAACCGCAGTCTTTGATCTGAGATAACACTAACCTGTCAAAAATAATGCACTAAGCAAGTAAGTACACAGTGTACGCAGTGTACTGCATGTTAGTGTACTCAGACCAGAACACGTCCAATGATGTGTTGCAGTAATCCAGTCTGGAGGAGACAAAGGCCTGGACCAGCTTTTCAGCAGTACAATGATGATTACTGTGATTATTGATTACTGTGATTTTCACAATAACTCTGTCATTACTGTAATTATGCATTATATACACACAATGTGTTACTGTGTATTAGTATTATATTAAACCCCAAACAGAAAATCCTCCCCCACAACCAGTGTTGGGAAAGTTACTCAAAAATTGTATATAATATATTACTCCTTAAAAAAGTAATATTATTACTTTACTTATTACTGGATGATAAGGGTGATCAGCGTTGATAATTATCAAAATAGGCTAATTATGGGGAACACTGCTTTCACTACCCCACCCCCTGCCTTGACCCCCAAACAAAGCCTCTCTCTGGACTTATTAACTAATATCATATTCATAACAACAGCAGGGAGTATGTTTTTACAAAGCAAATAGCCTAGGCCTAACGTTTGTTAACACCACTGGCTGAAATACAAAACTAAAGCAAGTAAATCCCGACTTTTAAACAGCTGTTCTATCTCACACAGGCTCTGCCCTCTACTGGACTCTATGTGTACTACCTTCTCCAATCACATGCACGCACTTGCCCACTTAAATTTTATCGTGCACATAGCCGACCAATAGTCGTCGCTACCGATACGTGCGTGACATGTAAGTAGCAGTGTCCCTACTGCCTCAGCATTCTTTTTTCTACAGCAACTGGCGAACTGCTCACTGAATTGACCAGCTCAATGGATGGAGTCGCCGCTAGAAAATCTGTTTTGTGGGTGCGGTGACCCATGTCCTGCCCGGACGAGTCCAGGCCCCCACCCCCCGCCGGCCGACATGCAGCTGGGGACTCTGCCACAAGACGCCATTGCCTGACTGCCAAGTCCGCGGGGCCACAATGGTCCACTTCCAAGACGTGACAGCCGAGAAACGAGCAGTTATTACTGTGAAAACTGGGCAATGCAGCATTCTGCTGTAACTCTGCATTCCCAGTGTGCCCACGAGGACTCGCACAGGCTCGTTGCTAGCTCACCGGTGGTGAAAGCATGTTACATAAACAGACACACCACCCTGCCAACATGTCTTTCGCAGAGCAGTCACAGCGCAGCTAGGCTAGTCTGCAACAGCTGGAGAGAGACAGCCAAAGTCAAGGCCTCTCTCGGTATAGAAGGACAAAATAGATTGCTCTCTGCTTCGGTTGGTTTCGTTTCCTCCATGAGCGGCTCGTAGCGCCTGTTGCAGCAGGCGAGGCTGTCTACCCTGCCACTGCTTCACATGAAAGCTGTGAGCTTGAGGCTGACGTCAACGCCGAGTGACGTGTCAACCACAGTCACACCGGCAGTGGTACATTCAAGGCCGCGCTTCAGTCTCCACAAAACTGCACGTTCACCGATGCTAAGCTAATGATCCGACCTACAGCACACACTGCTCTCCTTGCTAATCTCGAGAGAGAGAGAGAGAGAGAGAGAGACAGTGGGAGGGCCCGTGTCTTTGCTGCGCGAGTCAAACCACTGGGACAGAAGCCCATGTCCCACATCCCTCTCCTGGTGGCATCCGAGCGAGACAGTAGTAGGACCAGGGATTCCTCCTTGATAGCTGGCTGTCCGGCCTGCACAACGTGTCGCCTACATCGCCTGGCAGTCGAATGAAGGGCGGCTGCCATGATGGTGACACAATGCAGCAATGCAAGCTAACTCTGTGTTCCTGTCGTGCACTCATGAGTCCACGGGAACACTGCTAGCACTCTGTGTGAGTGTGTGTGTTCCTAAAACACAAAACCACATTGTCAACATATATGCTCAACCGAACCAGAGCAGCGTTCAGCTGACTAGCTGCAACAGCATGAGTCGAGCTAACACCAATCTAGGTCAGATATAGCTGGAGATACGCAACCAGACAACACGTCTCTTCCATCAGTGTGGCCTGTGGAACTTATCACACTGAACAGCGGCTCAGCGAGCTGTGGTGCGTTCAAGGACCCCATGGATCAACAGACAGTGGGGTATTCAAGTACACCACAGAGCAGCAAGCTGTGGTGCATTCAAAGACACCAGGGAGTAACCGGCTCTGGTGCGTTCAGGGACACTATAGCCCGTTCGACGTCGGCCCCCCCTTGAGCTAAACTTCCATTTATGGAAAGTTTGGCGGTGGAGAGTGTCGAAGATGTGTTGTTCATGTGTACACATTTTCATGCAGAATGGCGACGCCGTTGCATGCTGACAAGCTGGGTGGACAGCATTCTGAGACGAGGCTACTCTCTTCAGTTCTGCTGCATACCTCCTGTTTTTTCTGGGTATAATGGAAGCCAGTCTATCCTCTTAGGAGGAAGTGGAATTCCTGGCTGCAGAGATCCAGTAACTTCTGCTGAAGCACACAGGACCCATTTGATGCACTGGTCAGCTGTTCGTCTGTTTCAGTGCAGTCAGTAAAACCCTGTCCAAGAAGAGCCTGGCCAGCTGGCTTTGTGAGTCAATCTCTCAAGCCTGTACACGGGCGGGAACAGACATAGCGCTGCTTGCACATTCCACTCGGAAGTTTGGAAGTGTCTACGACCCTTATTCAGCAGGGTGTGTGTCGAAGAGATCTGCTCAATGGCATCTTGGCCCTTACTGTGCCCGTTTGTGCGTTTCTATCTCTTGGATATATCGGGCTCGTTCTCGGGATCCAGCTCGCAAGTGCAACCTAGGATCTGAAAAGTGAGGATCTAGTAACTACTGGGTGTAGAGGGGGAACATATGCTGGCAGTGCCTAACATTTCAGTGAGAAGTCAGGGCAGTGCAGGTGTTAATGGTCAGGCCAAGCCCCTATCGGTCCAGCGGCCTTCTCAGGGGTGTCCCACCATTCTGTCTCTAGGTGATGTGGTGGTCTTGGGCTTTGGCCGGCCTGTGGCCAACCGGGTTGGTGTGGTGGACTTTGGCTAGGGCGGACAGTCATCGGGCTCCACCCACTGTAACCATAGAGTCAAGTAGAGGGCGGAGTCTGTGTGAGATAGAATGAAGGCTATGATATGGTAACCCTAGTTCTATAAGCACAGGCTGAGCCCTCTACCGATGAGCCCTGCCACTCTGACGCCGTCTGCTGAAGAGGTGGTCAGATGCTGAGGAAGTAGGGTCACAAAGAACGCCTCTCTCCTTAGTTCTCCTTTCTTCCTTTGGTGTTTTGCTAACAGCGGACATAAACAACATATTCCAGTCCCGCAGAGCTGCAGCACAGTCGTGGATTCACGTCAAGGATGGTGCATTCAGTAACGAGTAACGCAGCGTTACTTGTCTCAGTAACTTTAATAATATTACTGTTTTAGAAAAGTAATTAGTTACACATCTAGTTAGTGGGAAAAGTAATGTTATTACAGTAATGCGTTACTGCCCAACACTGCCCACAACCAGAAAAACTAAATGTTCAAACACACCCAGAGTGGGTGGAGGGAGGTCAGGAGGAGGGCAGAAAAATTAACAAACTCTTCAACAGCAAAGTCAGGAGAGGAGGCCACAGGCAGGGGGGCCTGCAACCGGTGACAGGGCAGCTGAACTGGAGGCCGGCGTCGACACAGCTGGGCTGGAGCTGGGCTGGAGGCCGGAGACAGGAGGTCTGGCAGTATTGGTTAATACTTCAGTGATGTTAAAAGGGAAGACGTCTCCAACCTCTCCAGGTTCTTTATGGAGGTTGTGGATGTGATGGTCCTGCAGCAGGAGTGTAACTCAGCCCTACGTGAATCACCCGGAGCAAAAGAGACACGAGAAGACGCTGCTGCGAGTGAGAGAAAGCGGGGCTATGTGGGCACTGCAGCGATGTGTGTGTCAACTCGCTTTAAATTCAATATCTGCACTCGTAACATCTTCTGGGGCCCCACCTTCAATCAAAGGAGAAATGAAAGAAATTAGATTCATCAGTCTTATTACCTGAGCTGTGAATTCCCAATACATTGATCCTTAGTTTCTGCTTCGAAAAAATATTCACAGACAAAGACTTTCAACTTCTAATTACCTCAAATTTGATGCTCCCATCATCAGAACTGCACCAACCATCAAACAGCATGTGCTGAGTGAGATTATTACATCACTGAACCACTGATTGGACATTAATTCACACTTGGGTTAAAAAGAGAACTCTTCCCAAGACACTTTATTCAGAACGCATCTTGAGGATTTCTGTCCATCTGCTGAGTTTCTTCTCCGACTTCACCAGAGTGAGAGACGTCATCTGAGACATCCCAGAGAGAGAGATCAGAAGGGAAGGGCTGACAGCTCCTTTTGATTCTTTGTCCTCATGATGTTTATTCAGTCTTCCAGGTAAAACTTCAGTCTCCCTCCCTGGGAGAGATCCTCCCTGGATTTTTCATGTTCAGCTTCTCCTTGTTTATTGGACAAACAACTTGCGGGAACCCTCTGACCGTTCCCGGTAAGGTGGGATTACTCGTGACGACGGTAATCATCCAGTGTTAAGCGCTGCCTCTGGCGGTCAGGAAGAATGAAAAAGAACGAGAGTTACGTATGTAACTACGGTTGTTACATTTATGGGACATTTTTCTTGATGACATGGGCTTATATAAGCTATGCCCCACATCATCCCAGGTCACAGGTGAATTTCTTCATATTAAATACTCGACCTGCACGTGCGCGAGACGGATAACATCCAATGTTAAGCACTGCCTCTGGCGGTCATCCAGAATTCATAGAACCGTAGTTACATACATAACTCTCGATTTACACATTTAAAGATTTGAATTAACTTAACAGATTCTGTAGCTGTGTAACAAAAAATTTTACACATTCAAACATTCTAATGGACAAGTACAAAACAATTCCACAACTACAAATGCTTTTCACACAGCTACAATACATTTGGGACTATATTTATTCCACAGTCCTGCAGCCAGATCAGCATGTTAACTCAAAACCTCACCTTCTTTTGTGGTTATGCAGGCATAATACGTATATTGATTAGTGTACGTTTCAGTTGTGCATTGCAAAGCCAGTCTCTCAGTCACTTGATGGACACCAGAGCTCATGAGATGTTGATTTTTAAGATGGTGGTATCAGGTTCTCTTAAAACTGTCTCAGGTTGTCAGAGTTGGCTCTTGACCTTTCTTGCAGGTCTGTCAAATCAAGAAACTGTCATCCAACTGTCATTCCATTACTGACCTCCTGAGTTCTGTTAAGGTCACGGGACAGCAGAGGTTCCTTTGGAAGTTCACTGGACAGATTTAAAATTCTTCATTATATGTTCATTATTCGTTGAATAAACAAGTGGAGAAACAAGAAATGCAGATGCTTCGTGCTCCAGGGCTCACTGAACGATAAACTAGTTTCACACGTAGAAGATTTTGGAGCAAGGTGTGACACAAAGCTCTGCACCACTGTCTCTATAAGACCAGATGCTAACACTTTCTATGAAGGTCATCGCTATAATGACTTATTTATATATTTATAACACGATATAATGCTTAAGTATGTAACTACGGTTCTATGAATTCTGGATGACCGCCAGAGTTCAGAGTTCATAACCTTTTGACTTAATGTTTTATAAGTAATACCAGTTTATACCAATATGCGCCAAGAATCTATGACCATGTTCCACAGTTAATTACAGCATCGACTCTGCCTCGTTATAAATACACTTCAATCACAATTTAGAATTAGTGATATAAAATGGAATAGCTTATAGAAATGTTTAATCTTATACAGCATGTCTTTGTTTTAAGTGTTAAAATGTCTGTCCCTATTATTACAGGTGGACATCATACCATGTGAACTAATTATAAGAACTTATAACATGTATTTGTTTGCTTTAAGTAACAGTACACACATTTTGCATAGAAAAAAACTTTTATTTATGTTTCTTCACTTTATGAACAATCTGTATGAATTTTGAACATTTTGCATTTTAGCACAAAAACACAACATAATTAGGCTACATTAGGGAAACTCGAGAGAGATTACTCAAGAGAAGACCTGTTGCCAACCATGGACAGGCCCTAACAGATGCACTGGACAATTGGAGACATCATGGCTCCACAAAACTTTTTAAAGAACATTTTAAAGTAATTGAATGGGAAAACTGACTGGGCAGTAGGGATGAGAATCTCTTGGCACCTCACGGTTTGATTTGATTAAAATTCAAAGGGCGGCGATCCATCTTGATGCATCTTTTTTTTACTTTTCTAGCCTCAGCTCCTCCTGGTCACCAGCGTCCTTCCTTTAACAACCAGTTGTCAGACTCCTCTGGACACTGAAATATAATTTAACTATCAGGATGTACAGTATGTGTACAGGACACCACACCAGTGTAGCTTGAACCTGATGTTGTCATTTCTCGACAAGTTAGGTGGTAATGTCACGCAACTAATTACATTACTCAGTACTAATTTAGCTAACTTGACATTACAGCCAAAAGAAAACAACGTGCTGTACAGGCGAAATGTTAGCTAGGGCTAACCGCCTTCACTTTTCCAGTGGTTGCAGAAACAACAGACTCAACGGACAGACTGTGCCTACACTGCACATTTACTCAAATTTCCAAATCAAACTTCCTCAGCTGTCATCACATGATGTTAGTCCAGCACTGTCACATGATAACAGGTGGTTTTATTCAGGACAGATGAAAAACGCTAGTTCGGCTCTGTGAAAACTGTCACTCTGATGCTTTGTGGATGCATTTGTGTCTTCTAAGGGTTCTCCTGTCTGTATAAGATTTGCAACATAGGCCACAGCTGTACGGTTTCTCTCCACTGTGAACACGTTGGTGGATTTTTAGGTTACCTGATGTAGTGAAAGTTTTTCCACACTGGTCACAGCTGTACGGTTTCTCTCCAGTGTGAACACGTTGGTGGTTTTTTAGGGACTCTGATCTACTGAAAGTTTTTCCACACTGTTCACACCAGTACGGTTTCTCTCCAGTGTGAACATGTTGGTGGATTTTTAGGTTACCTGATGTAGAGAAAATTTTTCCACACTGGTCACAGCTGTACAGTTTCTCTCCATTGTGAACACGTTGGTGGATTTTCCGGTTACTTGATGTAGTGAAAGTTTTCCCACACTGTTCACACCAGTACGGTTTCTCTCCAGTGTGAACACGTTCGTGGATTTTTAGGTCACCTGATTGAGCAAACCTTTTTCCACACTGCTCACAGCTGTATGGTTTCTCTCCAGTGTGAACACGTTGGTGTTTTTTTAGGGCACCTGATGTAGTGAAAGTTTTTCCACACGGTTCACATCTGTACATTTTCTCCCCAGTGTGAACACGTTGGTGGATTTTTAGGTGACTTGACTGAGCAAAATATTTCCCACACTGTTCACACCTGTATATTTTCTCTCCAGTGTGAACACGTTGGTGGTGTTTAAGGCTAGATGACTGAGTGAAATTTTTTCCACACTGTTCACACCTGTACGGTTTCTCTCCAGTGTGAACACGGTGGTGGTCTATTAGATGAATTAGTCTAGTGAAAGCTTTCCCACACTGGTCGCAGCTGTATGGTTTCTCTCCAGTGTGAACACGTAGATGGATTTTTAGGGCACCTGATGTAGTGTAAGCTTTTCCACACTGGTCACAGCTGTATGGTTTCTCTCCAGTGTGAACACGTAGGTGGATTTTTAGGGCACCTGATGTAGTGCAAGCTTTCCCACACTGGTCACAGCTGTACGGTTTCTCTCCAGTGTGAAGTCTTTGATGAATCTTCAAATATCCAGATGATGTGAAGGATTTGTCACAGTGCTGACAGCGGTGATGTTTGAGTCCATCTTCTCCTGTCTTTCTCTATATCAACAGAGAGAAATAGTAAGTCAGATGTCATGGTGGAGCAAGCCATCTAAAACCGTGAATGACACATGGCACATCTTTGAAATCACACAACATACTGTACCACATAATGAGTACACACACTCAGTATGTATTGAATACTAAATAAGTAACAGAGGTGGACAGCAACAAATTACAATTATGTTACTGCAGTTGAGTACATTGTACTTTTTAAATCTGTACTTTTACTTGCAATATAAGATCCATAACTATGTTTTCAGTGGTGTCTAAAAGCAAGGCAAGGCAGGTTTATTTGTATAGCACATTTCAACAAGATAATTCAGTGCTTTACATAAAACAAAAGCAACAGGGAAATATATAAAAGCTTTCAAAGTTAAATAGAGAACAAAAACAGGCAGGTCTCCCACCTTTGCTTATTTTACTCCTTTGATTCCCCATGTCCCACTCTATCCCCCTTAGTTATTACTTAGGGACTCTAACCCTAAGGGGACTCTAAGTCTTCTTTAGATACAGTCGTCACTGTAAATCCAGATTGTCCAGGCTACAAACTCTGGTAAAAGCGGTTGACAGCGGGAGCCTGTAAACAAGTTACTTAAGGCCTCTAACCCTAAGACCTTTACATAATGAACCGGTCGCTGTATTTTGTCAGCATGTTTCTACAATAGCTGACAACGAACGAACAAAGTGTTTTAAAGTTTTAGCTAAGCTGGCCATAATCACAGAGACGTGTTTCCCCTGTCAGTGGTGTGAAATATGGATTAATTTCATGTCGCCTACTTATTCTCAAGCCTGTGGTTTGGCTTTGCCGGTCATGTTCGCAATACAATCAGTTGATCAGTTACGTTAATTGGCAGCATGGAAGCATCAGCCAGCTAAACCTTTACTGCCTTGATAGAAAAATCATGTAAGGTTATTTGGATTGGTTTATTGTCCAGCGCTGTGCTTTGACTTGTGGTGTTAACTTCATGTAGTTACTCTCTCTCCAGCGCTCTGTTTTGGCTTTGTCCGTTACGTTCGTGAGACAATCAGCTGATCACTAATTAGCAAGAAAACAGCAGCTTCCAGTGACGAAGCTCAGATCAGCCAATGAAACTTTGAAAAACTATTTAGCTGGATTGTAATTTCAAGTAGTTATGTTCCAGTGCTCAGTTGTGGCTTTGTTACGTGGACAGAAATGTGCCGATGAATATTACTGACAATAATAGTAACAGCAGGAACGCTCAGATCAGCAGCTAAACTTCCCACTTTACTGCCCTGGTGGAAAACATGCATTTCTTTTCACTGCTAATTGTGATATAAAACAAGACCCTGTGCCTATCAAGTGACCAATAATGAATACTTTCAGAATTTGCATTAAAAAACATTATTGGCTATTGATCACAACAACAGTTATCTCACAGCGTTTCATAAAAGAGCAGGTCTAGACCGTACTCTGTGATGTTATTTACAGAAACCCAACAACTCCCACCAAGAGCAAGCACTAGGCGACAGAGGCAAGGAAAAACTGTGTGCCAATTGGGCATGGTTTAAATGCCACGGCCTACCTGAGCATCGTTTCTGACCATGTCCATCCCTTTATGGCCACCATGTACCCATCCTCTGATGGCTACTTCCAGCAGGATAATGCACCATGTCACAAAGCTCGAATCATTTCAAATTGGTTTCTTGAACATGACAATGAGTTCACTGTACTAAAATGGCCCCCACAGTCACCAGATCTCAACCCAATAGAGCATCTTTGGGATGTGGTGGAACGGGAGCTTCGTGCCCTGGATGTGCATCCCACAAATCTCCATCAACTGCAAGATGCTATCCATCAATATGGGCCAACATTTCTAAAGAATGCTTTCAGCACCTTGTTGAATCGATGCCACGTAGAATTAAGGCAGTTCTGAAGGTGAAAGGGGGTCAAACACAGTATTAGTATGGTGTTCCTAATAATCCTTTAGGTGAGTGTATACACTACTAAAACTAAAAATATAGTCAGTCAAAATCTGTGTTAGTGAGCGATTCTCCTTTGCCGAGATAATCCATCCACCTCACAAACTATGAATGTGATGGTAATTATTTTTATCACTTCAGGTTCTTCATCTAGTGAGGAAAGTGAAGATATTACAGGAGGTGAAGTTGGTACCATTGATTAAAAGGCTGTAAAGGCAAGTGCTGCTTTTTGAGACAGTAATCCATTTATTAACATAATCCATTTAGGAAAAGGTTTTATAGCCCACATACACACCAGCTTTCAATATCCGCCTGCTCGAAGTGGAGTTTATACAGGAAAGAGGTCTATTATCCAAATCATTCTCTAAATATCTGCTCATAAATCGGCTCTTTTTCACTTTAATATCGGCATCGGCCCCCAAATACCCATATTGGTCTGGCTCTAGTCTGAAAAATATGGGCTTTAAACACTTATTCTCCTGCATTCTGGTGAATTTTTCTGCACCAATTTATTGAATAAATGTCTTTATTTATATAAAAGGAAACACAATATTCAGAAGACTGTTTAAAATATAAAAAACTGTACTATAATGCAGTAAAGCTCTTGGGCGTATTGTATTGCTGTGAGATATGTTTCTCCAGTAGATCAACTTTTCTCATATAATTTCAAACACACGGCATGACTCAAGTCTTTACATGTGGCACCTTTTTACCTTAATGATAAATCAGTTAATTTTAATTCAGTTATAGTGTCCTGTGTTTCAGCAGATTATCTGCTCATGTTCAAAACTTTCTGCACATTCTATGACAAATATTTTTGTTGCCGTTGTTGAGTTACATCATTACTCAAGATGGCGCCACAGACGCCCGCCTCGGGATTACGCTCTGTAGTGCTTTGTGTGTTTTGGTTTATTAACACTGTTTTCTGCTGTCCCTCTCTGGTAAAATCTACCAGAGAAGAACTCTTAAACATTGGACTTTAAATTGCTCATACTATTCCACCACTCCTTAACGAACCCTGGAGTTATTAGTTGGAAGAGCAGCAGCTCTGTTTGGGATCCTTCGGAAACGCCGCAGGGGTTGGCGAATGTCCGCTCTCTGGCCAACAAAATGGACGAACTGCTTCTCCTCAACAGAACTAACTTGGACTTCTGCAGATCTGCTGCCCTCTGTTTCATCGAATCCTGGCTCACCGAGCGCATCCCGGACTGCGCACTTCATCTACCGGGATTTAATCTCATCCGCGTGGATCGCGAAAGGGAGCTCACGGGAAAAGCAAGGGAAAACAGACTGTTTCTGTTTAAACAAAGGTTGGTGCAGAGAGGTCACAGTGTTGGAAAAATCATGTTTACATTCCACCTCAGGCCTGTGTTATTGAGACCAGATGACTAACGTGGAGAAAAAACATCCAGACTCCCTGCTTATTGTTCTTGGAGACTTCAACAGAGCACAAGTACAGACAGCATTTTAAGTGTTCCACCAGGGACACCAACACACTGGACCACTTCTACACTACATTAAAGGACGCCTATCGCTCTGTCCCCCGTGCAGCCCTGGGACTCTGATCACTGTCTGGTTCATCTTATCCCACCCAAAAGACGGACGAACGAGTCAAAGCTGGAGTTACAGGCCTGCTTTGACTGCACTGACTAGAGTGTTTTTGAGGCTGCAGCCACTGACCTGGACGAACTAACTGCGACATCTTACATCAGTTTTTGTGAGGACGTGTGGGTGCCGACTAAAACCTTCCACACATACAACAACCAAAAACTCTGGTTCACAGCAAAACTCAGCTTCGGCACCTTCGTCAGACCAAGGAGGAGGCCTTCAGAAGTGGGGAAAGAGTCCTGTACAATCAGGCCAGGAACATGCTGACTAAAGAGGTCAAAGCTAAATAACAGCTTTGCAGCCAGCTTTTGCTCAAACTCTTTTTCCTGCTAGAAATTATGAGCAGCGGCTCTTGGATACAGATAAAGTAGGCTATTGCCATACATTAAACACTTTTATGATCTTAGTGCTATGCGAGTGCGGCCAACCAATAGCACTTACCCTTAGTCAGCACCTCCATACTAGATATGATCAATCTATCTTTATCAACAGGCTATGTACCACAGTACTTTAAAGTAGCTGTTTATGGACACGTAGCAGAGACACATACACACCTCCTGGATGTTTAAAAGGTTAAAAGATGTTTAACAAGCCACCAGCCCTCATTAGCTGCAGATGGCGCTCGATGTGGCGGACCCTCTGCATGAACGCGCAAGTGGAGTGGAAGTAGCCAGGGAGTAGGGCTGAACGATTAAAGGCATGTGCGATGTAATAAAACGAGATTTTCTAATAGCAAAGGCTGCGATTACACTCTGGTCACATGACACCTGAGACTAAAGCAGTCTGACCAAGTTGATGCTTCGTCTGCACGTTACGCTGCACACCTTGCCTTCTTGTTGTACAACGGCCCCGACAAATGCACAACAGACACGTGTAGTAAGGTAAGCGTATTGTAGCGATCGCCGCCAGCGTCACACACACAGCCACCAAGAGGAGGAGGAACCCGGTGTCGTCGGGGAATTACTAAGCTTGTCTATTAAAACGGAGTATTTTCTGTTTGCTTACTGGGACACAAAAAGATGGACTCCTAGGAGGTTTGAACTGGGATAAGGACATTAATTGGTGGTTGAACTGTGTGTTTTGTATCACTGGGGCCAGCCAAGCAATCTATTCACCATACTACAAATTGACTCCGCAACCATCACTCCAACCAAGGTGGTGAGAAACTTGGGTGTCATGACTGATGACCAGCAGTCCTTTTCAGACCATGTTGCTGCTGTCGCTCGGTCGTGCTGCTTTGCTCTATACAACATAAGGAAAATCAGGCCCTACCTCACTCAGTACGCCACCCAGCTTCTGGTACAGGCCATGGTTATCTCTCGCATCGACTATTGCAACGCCCTCCTAGCAGGTCTTCCAGCTTGTACGGTGAAACCCTTACAAATGGTTCAGAACGCAGCAGCACGTCTGGTTTTTGATCAGCCCAAAAGGACTCATGTCACTCCATTACTCAGTGACCTCCACTGGCTCCCCGGGGCCTCCAGAATCAAATTCAAGTCACTAATGCTGCATACAGAGTGACCACTGGGTCACACTTTGTTTTCTTCTAACATCAGACATTTGTTGGCAGGTAGCCAAAGCCTAAACTAAATCATTTCGTGAAATGTATTATATTTGCTATATTCTCCATTTATTTGCTGTAATAAATTAAATAAATATGTAGATATTGCCTAGATGGCTAGGCTAGCATATACCCACACACAGGAAAATATAATAAAAGCAATCAGACATACTACATGTATCCATACATATAGTAATCATTACTCCAAATCTTTTAATCCTGCCACCATCAGCAATTCAGACAGTAGCCACTTTAAATAGGATCCTAATCAACAGCGTGTTGATATGCAAGCCAAGCTACAGCGCAAAATCACACTCTGACTGAACCAATCTACAGTGCAGTAACTTCTTTGGACCTGCAACTTATCTAATAGAGAGAGGAATTACATACGCTATTACTTTATCACACATTTACACGAGCAGCTGGGGAGCATTTAAGTCACAGCGGCGTTGTGTCTAAAAGCTAAAGCGTTATGCCTGCTGCACTGCCGCGACACAACGAGGTAAACAAAGCTGTGACTAAAAGGGCACTTTTAAGTGAATGTTCATCATTTGTTTACATGATGCTTTTAAAGGAATCATGTAGTCTGTGTTGCAGCACTGAATTACAGTTACGCTATCTGAACTTTTTGCTAGGCTAGCTAGCTACAGTAATGTTAACATTAATTAACCAGAGTCAGCAGCTCCTGGTCATTGAGAGAAGCTACCTGTGGTACCAGTGCCAAATCTGACCCCCAACATTACCATTACAGTAACTTTTGTTCAACAGACGAGAAATGGAAGAACACAGTGTGTTTTACTTATTTGTTAACATCTTTGATAATTTACTGGTTGGTGACATAAGTGTGGTTCTAATACAGTAACAAAGAAACAAGTGCAAGTTACGCATAGCCTGGGGGCTAAGCCCCCTGTCCTTCAATCCTAGTGACGGCCCTGACAGACAGTGAACGCTAACATCAGAAGAGGAAAACTAAACTCCAGACTGACTCTGATCTCTACAAAGAGTCTCCACAGATACTATTTAGAGCTGAAACCTGCACGACGATCATTCAGAGAACAATAATGCAGGCAGACTGTTTGTCACTGAGAGAAACTCACCAACACACGAGCAAATATAATGACTCTGCTTCATTTTCACCATCATTGTTTGTTCTGCGCGCTCCCGACACAACGCGGGCCGCACCGCGCATGCGCCGCGCGGGAAAACCCACAGAACAAAGAAAAGAGAAACGCCATCTTGAAGATGAAAACAGGAACCACGGAGACACTTTGGAAATCAAACCACGTCAACACAAACCCTGGAGCGGGTTTTCAGGCTCTGATCTCTAACAACAGAATGAACGGATGATACACGGACCCTCGAGACTCTTCCTCGTGTCTTTAGTCTCGTGATGAAGTCATGAACACTGACCTGAACATCGGCGCTATCAGAGCACGAGGCTGCTGTTTGGCTCCTGCGGTCCAGGTTCTGGTTCTCCATCGTCCTGCAGGTCTCCGCTGTGACTGGTGGACCGTGTTGTCCTGGACTGAGTCTGGATTCTGGTCTCGGAGCTCTTCAGGCTGAGATACAGGAGCGCTGCGGGATCCCGCGGAGTGTTCTCGCGATGTCACGGCGTCTCGCCCCGCCCCTTAGTTACTGTCGCTAAGGCCGTTTAGAAACATGGCTCCTTGATTTCAGGCAGAAGATGAAGTTTAGTTAGTTGGTTTCCTGAAACCAGCTGATCATATTTGATGTGTATGAGGGAGTGTGCTTCACACAGAGCAGAGTTTTAATGAAGCGCTTGTTATTATCACATCAGAGGCTCATGAAAATATCCTGCTGAAGCTTTTTGTACAACAAAGACAGAAATAACTTCATGTGTTACATTTAATGTTGAATTTACAGGAAGGCAGAATCATTAAGAATTTGAAATCAGATGAAACATCTGCTGCTTCTCTCGGCAGCTAAGAGAGTCCAAACACATCATTAACATCACAGTGAAGCTGTTTGTTCACTTAACGGGCCATCGTGTGTTTGTCCAGGTCGGCTCTCTATTCAAATGGGGATCAGCTGCTTGAAAAGGCGACTGATGCGCATTTTCACCTCTCTTCAGGTGATCAGCTTGAATAGGAGGCAGAGAGCTGAACATGTGGACATCAGCTGGCTATTCAGCTGCATTAATGAGCAGCCCAAACAGATGCAAACACAAAGCCACTGAAGGAAAACTGTGTGTTGTGAATGTAGCCTGCAAACCTCTTTAGTCTCCGTTAATACAGAAGAAATTAGAAATATAACGACATGTTAATGTGATGCTCACTTAATAAATAAATGCTGGTAGTTGGGAATAATATTTGGGGAGGATCTCTTCTCTGTGGCAGCAGCAGGTATTAAAAGCACAGAATATAAACACACAAACAGAGCAACACAAACCTGATAGGCCTATAAATGTTTACATGTTTTCCCCTCA
Organism: Micropterus salmoides; assembly: GCF_014851395.1. Classification (NCBI taxonomy): domain Eukaryota; kingdom Metazoa; phylum Chordata; class Actinopteri; order Centrarchiformes; family Centrarchidae; genus Micropterus; species Micropterus salmoides. The sequence continues at coordinate 50,013,342 of NW_024041150.1, forward strand.
TCTAGAAAAAAGAGTCAGCCATCATGTTGGTTTAATTTGACCTGACAGTCACATGTCTGTGATGATATTCAGGCCACAGACCTTCTGCTGCTTCCAGACTTTATTCTGGGGACGTAAGTTTCGTTTTGATCGTCAGATTGAAGTACAGAAGAAGAGTTAGCTATGGCGGAGGCGGTCTTTATCAGTCTCTGCTGGCGACCCGTAGGAGCTCCACAGACACGCAGGATATCAATCAATTCGTCTCTTCAGTACAAAGAGGAAGAGGTCAAGGTCAAATTTTATTTATATAGCAAACAGTCACTACTGCCCAAAGTGCTGTACAGATACAGAGAACAGCATAAGATAAAAAGCATAATAAATAGCCGAATAAAACCCTTCTAAAACAGAATATACCAAAAACAGATAAAAACAACAATAAAATGTCACAGCTCAGCGTGTGTTAAAAGCCAGTGCAAAAAGATGGTGTTTTTCAAAGTGATTTAAAGCTCTCAATAGATGTAGCTGCTCTAATGTTGAGAGGAAGAGAGTTCCAGAGCTTAAGATAGGACCTGCTACTGAAAAAGCTCTGTCGCCTCTGGTTTTCAGTCTGGACCTTGGACAGTCTAAAAGCAGCTGGTCAGTGGACCTGAGTGCTCTGACTGGAGTATGCAAAATCAGCATATCAGATAAATACGATGGTGCCAGCCCATTAAGAGATTTAAAAACAAACAATATGATCTTAAAATGGATTCTAAAAACGACAGGCAGCCAGTGGAGAGACGACAGTACAGGGGTGATGTGGTCACTGCGCCTTTTCCCTGTCAGCAGGCGTGCAGCCGCATTCTGAACTAATTGTAATCGGCGAACTGAAGACTGATCAGGGTATGCACAACTTTTTCCAGTTGGCTATGGGGCAGGTAAGGCTCGACCTTCCCAAGAAGTCTGAGCTGAAAGAAGCTTTTTTTTTTTACAACTGAGCTCTGTTTATTGAGTTTAAAAGATCTGTCAATAAAAACACCAAGACTTTTTACAAACGGGCAGCAGTTTGAGGATATTGGGCCAAGAGCACTGTTAAAACCAGAGACATCCAGTCTTTTACTTCATGTAGACATTTTCTCAGCGCTTCAACTGAGTTTGTTTTGGTATTCAAAGGTAGGTAAATTTGGACGTCATCTGTGAAGCAGTGAGAGGAAATGTATTTTTGGAAGATTGATCCCAGGGGCAGCGAGAACAAGACTGGGCCTAAAATTGAGGGACCCCGCTCTCAATCGGGGCTTTGTTTGAGTAGAAACCCGAGGTTTACAGAAAAAGACATCTGTCAGATATGACTGAAATCACTTCAGAGCTGTGCCTTAAATGCCTGCACAGGACTCGAGTCTGGACAATAAAATCTTGTGGTCAACCGTATGGAACGCTGCAGTCAAATCTAAAAGCACTAGCACAGCAGAGCTACCAGAATCAGAAATTAAAAGATCATTAAAAACTTTTAAAAGAGCAGTTTCTGTACTGTTTTAAGATTTAAAACCAGACTTGAAAGAAGTTGTTGGAATTAAGGTGCAGTTGAAGTTGGGTGTCTAATGAGCAGACTGAGGGTCTTAAACTTTGGACCGTCTTTGACAAGTCAGAGAAAGGTATTGGCATAAAATCTTCACAAACAGCTGAACGTAAAAAGGTATAATACTGGGATCTGACTCAACACAAAGGGTTAAAACATTACAAAGGACGTGAGCTTTATGACAGTTGTTTTGCACAAGGTTTGACATATACCATGGCTTTCCATTTGAGTTAGAGCTCCTGTGCATAAACGGTGTTATTGAGTCAAGGATTTCTGTGCACGTGGAGTCAAATAAAGTAACCAGCTCATCAATGTCCAAATTTGAAAAGGAGGCACCCAGGGACATTAAAGGAGAGGTGTCGAACGCTGCAGCAAAAAGGGAAGCCGTAGGTGGGTTAATTGCACGCCGCTGACGCATGGGGACGCACGCTTTGCTTTGAGGGCACGGCAAAGAAACAGAAAACAGGACAGGCATGTGGTCAGAAATACCTGCATCAGAAATGTCCTTTATGGACAGATTTAGGCCATGGGACAAGACCAGGTCCAAAAAATGTCCCTTGTTATGGGTTGGGCAGTTCACAGACTGAGTAAGGTTAAAAGAATCTAAAATGTTTAAGAAGTCCTTGACCAAAGGCTTAGAAACACAACAAACGCGAATATTAAAATCACCAACAATTCAAAAAGGATCGTAATTAAGAGCAATGCCCGCCACGAACGCCGAAAAGTCCTTAATAAAATCCTTGTTAAATTTAGGAGGGCGGTAAATGAGCGTGCATGACACCGTTGAGGTTAAGTTCAAAGAGTTGCAGCTCAGAGCTCTTGTATTGTTCACATGGGGTTTTTCTATAGTTAAGACTGGTTTTAAAAACTGTCGCTAGCCCTCCACCTTTTCCTGTGGTTCGAGGAGAGCTAAAGAAAGAGCATGCTGGAGGAAGAAGCTCTGAGAAGGGGAAGCACTCACCGGGTTGAACCCACGTCTCCGAAAGAAGCATGCAGAGAGCCCGGGTAGGATGACAGAAAGCATTTAACCACCATCTGTCTAAATCATGCTGTCTAGGATCCAGTGAGCTGCTGTTGAATGCATCTAATACAACATGACTCTCTACAACGAGGACCTGCAGCTTTGAGATTTCATTTAACTAGCTACCGTAACATTAACCTGCTGTGAGCTGGTAGGAAGCCGGGAGAGTGCAGTGAAAAACGGGAGGGTTAGCAAGTCAGGAGAGTAGAAGTGATTTTTATTATAAGTCATGTTAAGTTGACAAAAGGCAGACTCGCCGCTCACACAGCGCTCTGCCTGTTTCTACATGCTGCAGTAAGCTGATAGTTTTCTTCTGTGGTTTTTGTGGAGAGGCAGTGTAGTTAATAGCTGCAGCTGGTCGCCCTCTGGTGGGCAAACTATGCAACACCCATGACCTGAGTGAAGGATCTGACTCTAGGTTTCTTTTTTAAGTCAGGCCGATGCCGATGACATTCAGTTAGCTCATATCGGCTGATAATAGTTTTCATCAGTTTTCATTCCTGTGTATTAGAAGATATTCAGGTGCATTATAATATACCTTATGATGGTTTTGATGGTTTATTGCATTAAAATAAAGTTTTTTTCTATCAGGCAAGGATGAAAATAAATTTTTTTCTGTATTTCATCTCCACTTAGTCTTTAATGGTAAAATAAATGTGTTAATGTACAATGGATTTATATTCCTTAGCTTCTGACCTTTCAAATGAGACCAGAATTATGTATCTGGGCCTGATGGTTGAGCAGTTATTACTGATTTATTTTGGATGTGTGATTTTAGGTGTTTTTCCTGGAAATAGCTGCTAGGGTCCATTAAAGGGGCATTATGGAGTTTTCAGTGGCCACTAGCGGTGCAGTTCTAAAATTGCTACCTGGCGTGAGCTCGTACACGTGTTCGCTTGAACTCATGAGCGAGCAGAATCCAAAACACAACTGCTTTCATACAGAGATCCTGCAATAAACACAGAAACACCAGCATGAAGGCCGTGGCTTTTCACTCAGACATGTTCAGGCTCTGTTACTTCAACGTTCCCGTCTCACACTACCACCTGAACTTACACCACCCTTTGGGATTATTGCACTTTTTTATTTTACCTATTTATGGAACTATGGTTGACGAAGTTGGGGACACGCATTGTTTATACTCGGGCTCAGCCGAGCGGTGGAGATCCCCAGAGACAGACATGTGATTCCCCCGGAGCTGTTACGCAAGACCATCTCAGATTTTAAAGCACCCCCCACACAGGCCGAGGGGGACCTTAAGTGGCTGAATGATCTGAACCATCACTTCAACAGGTTTGATCAATCAGCCACACCACCGGGACAATGCACTGTACACGCAGAGTACAGAGGACTGACACAGAACGTTGTGGACCGGTGTCAGCGAAATCACCTCCTGATCAACGCGGGGAAGACCAAGGAGACGGCGGTCTGCCCTCCCCCCTCCGGTGAACATCCAGGAAATGGTCATTGAGAGAGTGGCCACTTATGTACCTGGGTGTTCACCTGAACAACAAACTGGCCTGGACTCACAACACAGATGCTCTGTCCAAGAGGGGTCAGAGCAGGCTGTCCTTCCTGAGGAGACTGAGGTCCTTTGGAGTGACAGGGCCCCTCCTAAAGACTTTTTATGACTCTGGTGGCGTCAGCCATCCTCTACGCTGTGGTCTGCTGGAGCTTTCCTTCCAGCAGCCGTCAGACTGTACAATGAACACCGTTGACTCTGTGCAATATATCCCATGTGCCATTATTACATCTGTGCATAATTTTCATTTGTGCAATTTTACCAATTCATGTGCAATTATTGTATAATACAGTTTGCTATATCTGACTTCTACAACACTTTTATACCACCAGTATTTATTTATGCCGCAGGACTGTATAAGGCATAGTCTATTTTAGTTTTAGCTCGTTACATGATCACGGTACATTTACTGCATTTAGCCGACGTGCTTCATCGTTAGCTCGCCTGCTGCTTTCACTAACTATCTTTACTATCTGTGTATCATTCTCCAGAGGCTGAGCAACATCAGCACAGCTACATGTACTGGATGATAATGAAACGGGTAGTGAGCTGGACTGAATATTATAACGAGACTGTGTCACACTTTATAAGCAGTCAGACCGCAGTTAGTAACTTTACTGTAACTAGTGATAGTGGATGGCTCTTCCTTCCTCTGGGTTGTTGTGGCCAGTTTGTTGCAGTGTTTTATATTACGTGGGTCACATTAGTTACAGCGACTGAGAGCTGGAGAAGCTGCGTACCTGATGGTAAAACCACAATGAACATAAACTGAACATTTCGAAGCAAACAGCGGCAGGTCCGAGCTAATGTAGCATTAGCTGGCTGCATCGCTACAGGCTAACATCAGGAAACAAATCACTCCACATTTGCTTTTTGCTGTTACATCCCTTCAGGCTAAATCAACAGTGGTACACAGGATAGTAACATGGGTGGCGTTAGTTGGTGAATTAATGTGGAAAGCTAACCTTTACTAATGCTTACTGTGTTCTTACTCAACATCATCTGAACCTGGTCTGACGGGCTTCAGCACAAAAACCTTTATTGTTGTTTTATATCCTTACGTGGAGCCTGTGTTTTGCTGTGAGCCGGTTGTTTTATGGTGTTAGTGGACTGTGTGTCGTTAGCTGCCCGGTTGTCGCTGTAGTCGGAGAGGCTCGGGGCTGAATCCGACCCGGAGACCTCATATTAAAAGCAGGATAGCGGCGGATGCAGGCAATAGACAAAACAGGCGTGTGTTTTGAGCCCACTAACAATTTGATTTATTAAAATCAAAAACGTACATTTGGCCGCTTTAAGGACCACTAGTGAAACATAACAGTAGAGCATAGAAAAGCAAAAAATCCAATTTCCATCACACTGGACTGTCAGAACCTCCCGCCAGAGTCTTCAAGTCACAGCCTTTTATTTACCAAGTGATTAATTGAGAAAACACCTGGCAGATTAAAACACTCCTTCTTTGACAGTCACACTAATCATTTGTTCAAAAAAGTAAAAATCATTGAAACAGACTGAATCAGTAGATTCTGACCCACTTCTTCCAGGACCCTCCCTCCAGCAGAAGGGTGAGGGCGGGTGATGTGACCTCGTCATTACCACAACAACATGCATGCTGCTCAGAATATAAAGTTACTGTTGTCTATCCCTCAGTTTGTGAAGGTTCTCTGTCAGCCAGGTCATAGTTATCCAAAGAAGGTTAAAGGCCAACTGGACTGGTTGAAGATACTAGAAGACGTTTCGTCCCTCCTGGAAGGAAACTCAGCCATTTAACCTCTGTGGGGTCTTTTGCCAGGATCATCGATACTGCTGGTTCATTAGGGCTCCTGGCTGTTGTAACGACAGTGGCCTTCACCTGAAGCCAAATGCTTGTTCAGTTTCCTGGGAAGTGATGAAATGACATCCTCGGTTTAATATTGATGAGTTTCCCTACCAGTCAGTCAGAACTGGAGAAGTCTCTTGGATGAGGGACGAAACATCTTCTAGTATTTTCAAGTCCAGGTTTTTCCACTATTCACACAAGTTCGGTTTGTCTCCAGTGTGAACACGTCTGTGATTTCTCAAGGCACCTGACGTGGTAAACGCTTTCCTACACAGGTTACACCTGTACGGTTTCTCTCCGATGTGAACACGTTGGTGCCTTCCTAGGTTAAATGATTGAATGAAAGTTTTCCCACACTGGTAACACCTGTAGGGTTTCTCTCCAGTGTGAACACGTTGGTGCCTTCTCAGGTCTCCTGATGACGTGAAGGTTTTTCCACACTTGTCACAACTGTACGGTTTCTTTCCAGTGTGAATACGTCGGTGTATGGTTAGGCTACGTGGCTCAGCGAAACCTTTCCCACACTGGTCACAGCTGTATGGTTTCTCTCCAGTGTGCACGTGTTGATGCGTCTTTAGGGAATCTGATCTATTGAACGCTTTCCCACACTGATCACAGCAGTAAAGTTTCTCTCCAGTGTGAACACGTTTGTGCCTTCCTAGGTTACCCGATTGAATGAAACTTTTCCCACACTGGTCACAGCTGTACGGTTTCTCTCCAGTGTGAATACATCTGTGGATTTCTAGGCTAGTTGCGGTCGTGAAAGTTTTCCCACACTGATCACAGCTGTACGGTTTCTCTCCAGTGTGAAGTCTCTGATGAGTCTTTAGAGATCCAGCCGTTGGGAAGGATTTGTCACAGTGCTGACAGCGGTGATGTCCGAGTCCCACTCCTCCTCTCCATTTCTACAGAAACAGACAGACATACAGAGAGAAAGACCGCAAGTGAGATGTCGTGCGAGCCGTCTAGAACCATAAATGATATTTAGAAAAGTAAGCCTTTCGACGTGACCAACCAGTTTCTTAAATTCCTGGAATATTTTGTACCAGAAATTCTTCTTGAGTATTGAGTTGCTAATTCGCTGAAGAATTAAAAACTCGATGCGATTAATCAAATCTCTTTACTTCATACGGCGTGGAGACAAGACCCAAACATGGTTATTCAGTGATGAAAGGCCAAATGCGTCCTCTGTCACAGCAAGGCAACCGCCGCCAGGCCAAAAAGATGTTTCCACCCCTGACACACAGTTATATCTTTTTGCCTTGTTGGTCCATGACGGGACTGAGTCAGTGGAATATTTATTATAAGCAGTATTCATTTTTATTGTCTTGTTAACACACACACACACACACACACACACCTAAAAAACAACCTCAAACGGCTGGCAGCTAAATGAGAGGCATTGTGTAATTTTGCAAAAGAGATTAACGGACTATCAAAATAGCTGCAGCCCTAAGTTGTAGAGCTTTGTTCTTGTGTTTACTCCCTCTGTGGTGGGAGGGAGGTGGATAGTGTTTTCTTTGTTCTTAATTTCAGCAGCTAGTCTTGAATTCTCAGTTAAGCCATTTTCTCCTTCTTATTATAGTAGTTTTTATATTTTAGACTACCTATTTGTAAATTCCTTCCTTCCTTGTTATGTTTACGTAACTTATCTTAAAGAGCTCATAGTACCTTACTACCCCACCAGAGCACTGCGCTCCCAGAATGCAGGGTTACTTGTGGTTCCTAGAGTCTCCAAAAGTAGACTAGGAGCCAGAGCGTTCAGCTATCAAGCTCCTCTCCTGTGGAACCAGGTTCCAGTTTGGGTTCAGGAGGCAGACACCATCTCCACATTTAAGAGTAGGCTTAAGACTTTCCTCTTTGATAAAGCTTATAGTTAGGGCTGGCTCAGGTAGTCCTGAACCATCCCTTAGTTATGCTGCTATAGGCCTAGACTGCCGGGGGATTTCCCATGATGCACTTGTTTTTGAGGGCTACTTTGGGTGTGCTTGCAATACGTTTTGCGTCCCCTGGCAATACCTTTCTTCTTCCGTTACTTCCGAGCCCTGGCTGTGTAGACTCAGGTGCTCTCAGTGCCAGTATGGATCAGCTTATTGAATTTTACTTTGAACCGAGCATTTCCTATTGTAGGAGCCAGGTATGGGTTCTTGAACGCTCCCTTCTTTTGGTTGCTCACAAGCTTTAATCACATGGTGTGGGTGCTGATAGTAAATCAGGATATCACCTGTTCACGTTAGAGAGAGGAGAAGAGAGGGGGTGATGGGGAAAAGCCTAATTTTTGCTGACTGCGGTTCAGTGTTTCTAGTATTTTCTGGATATCTTCGCTGTATGGAACTGATCACCTGTACAGTCTAACCTTACCTCTAAATAAACCATCAAAACGCAGCAATCGGGATCCTGGAATTATTGGACAATCAGCGCGTCTGGCAGACTGTTGGTGTCTACAGTTCAGTTTTTAGATAGACGCCTATACTTATGTTGATATGGTAGCCTACTACCGCTCAATATGCTTGTTTATGTAGGCTACTTAATCAAAAAAGACCAGGCACCAAGGCGGGTGATCGCTCCAGAGCAGAGGGATAGAGTCATGCTGGCCCAGCTTGGACTGGTAAATGTCCAGTCTGGAGGAAATGGGACCCGTGTTGTCAAACACCGGGACATTGAAGGCTGTTCAGCTTCTTTGTCCTGGAGCATGCAGTGGGAACACCGTGTTCAGTCAGAGAGATGCTCGGTGCTTAAAAAGTCAAAGTGGATGGACACTTTCCTACAAGTCAGACTTCATATGGAGGCTTATATCTCACATTATGTAACACTATAACCGTCCATGCTGGTACAGCACGTCTACTTAAATGCTCCAGCTACTGGCTTATATTTCAGGTTTCCTTTATGGATGCATTAAAAAAAAAATAATAATAATAATAATCACAAGAGTCACAGTAACTTTGGTTTAATGTAATCAACATATGAATGCTGCATTAAACAAATGCCATTCTTTCTTTCGGCTGGCCAGCGTGTCTGATTTTTGTTTTGTGTTTGTGACTTTGTTTTTAGCACACTGGACAGTAAGAATCTGCATTTCGGAGTTTCATGTGGTGCACGCGCAGATGAACACCACATGAAACTCAGCTTTCCAGCAGCAGCCTCTGTGGTAACCAGTCAAATAGGGCTGCAACTTATGATCATTTTCATTTATTTGACTAGTCACGATTATTTTTGTCACGCCCTAAACCTAACAGTAATTAAACCATTTAACTAATTAAATATCTTTCAAGTGAATTACTGATCCAACCAAAACAATAGATTTATTGCCAAGCAGGTTTTAACTTTAAAAGAACATTTTAACAAAGATTTTTGCTTTGTAACTATATAAAAGATAATTAAAAGCAAGTACTATATTCACAACTGAACACTAACAATGACATGTCTATTTAAAATAACAAAGCAACAGTCTCCTTTTATAATACTTCTGTAGTTCATGTGTTTTATAAGTGGAGAATGTTCTGTAGGCTACATGTTTCAGATTGTAAAGACAGAATAACATTGAAACTAGAGTAACTGGGACCAGGGCGCTCTGTGAGCTTGACTAACCTCGTGGAAGCTTCTCGACCCCGAAAACATTTGAGCACATTTACGATTCGCCATCAACTTTCCTAAAACTGCCAATATTCAAGTTCTACACAGTTGGTTTCTCACCTCAAAAGTGTATTTAGTGAGGACACAGCGTGCTTTCTTATAAATGCTTTAACCTCATTTTCAACATGAACATCCAACATTATAAACACTGCAAGTCATAAAATGTGGAAAAGCATGATAGGTCTCCTTCAATAAGGTCGCGCGCTCTCTCCCTTAAACAGCCTCCCTGTAACGACGCGGCAACAATGAAATTTCATGGAGACAAATTTTCGATTCATCGAAATAAAATGTGTTGCCAGTGACAGTCATTACATTTAGTTATTTTTGATAGACAGTCCCTAAATAAAATTTAAGATTAAGCCATTTTATTATTAATAATATATAGAATAGAACATGCACTGCTTATTCATTCTGTTAATGTCTGGCTGATGGTGGAACTAGTAAAAAGGTGTGGGACTAATTCACCAAGGACACATCTGGTACAGCTATCTTTAATATCTGAGCAGGATCAAGCAGCCTCAGACTGAAAAATACAAGCAAAGTAAAACATAAAGAAGCCTATCATGAGGCGGATAATAAAGCAGCACAGCTCCATCACAGCCCACACTCAAGCAAGACCCACATGGTTTTAAAAGATAAGTGGCTCAGGCAGAGCCCAGGTAACCTTTAAAAAGTGAGAAGTATTCCCACACTCAGCTGACGGACCAAATTAACTCACAAGTTGTAACACGAATAAAGCGACTTCTCTCTGTGGAAAATGCAGGAAACAGCACTGACCGTTGGTCTGGATCTACTGAGGCCCTCACGAGCTTCACTGCTCTTTTCATCAACGGGAATAGAGTCCGAGTGGTGTTGAATGTGAAGGCCATGTCTCGGCCCCACACGGGGGAATACAGCGGGCAGATCGGGCACATTAACGAAAAGCGGAGCCCACTCAGAAAAGCTGTGCTTTCTGCAGTACATCCTGCCACTGATGGATTGGCAGTATTAAAGACTGTAGGACTGAAAAACAACGTGCATTATGTTCATTTAACTCTTCACATACAGGCCCGGCCCACACAACACAGTTCTACATCCTGCAAAGAAAATTATTCTTCGCAGCGTATTTTTCATGTTTGTAAAAGCTGTGCTTCTTGCATTAACCTGGCCCTACTGGCAGTAGATGGTTTGCCTTAAACAGTTACCGTGTTTATTTTCTTAATTAAAGTTATATTTGTATCGTTTTTATTTAGTTTTAGTTTATGGTAAGTAAAGTTTACTGTTCAGTGCACTGACATCAGGCTTGGTTTGGATAATAAAGTTTATTTTGAAACTGTAAAATACCCTGCCTCCTTTACTTATCTTCGTCACGTCCTTAAAAGTGTTTGATCAGCACATCTGAGGGTTCAAAAGACGTATTTATGTACATATATTCTGTATAATGTCTCTCTCTTTAGTTTTAAACATCTTATCAAAACTTTAATATTTTGTCGTACTTTGTTCAGCATGCTGTTTTGTTTTCTTAGTCTCATAACAACACATGTAAGGGATAATCTTTGTTTATGTTAAGTGTTTCTGTAAATAAAGAAAAATATATAAAAAGAACATCAGGCATATCAGATTTTAAAATCCTCAAATATCAAAAATCAGTATCGTTCTTAAAAATGCCATTTCAGTAGGCATTATTTTACAATTACATTGTTAGTGTACAGTTGTTGCTACAAAACTTGCTTTTAATTTGCTTTCATTTTATATAATTCTTATTTATGCACATAAATACCAAGGCAAATATCTTGTAAGTTAAAACCTACTTGGCATGAACCCGATTGTGAGCTTTTTGCTGCCTGATAAAGCAGCCTCTCCATAGTTCTGGCTCAAGGCACGGGGGGGATTAAAGGGTTTTCTGGGGCCCAGCCGCTACGGGAGGGGCCCATGCAGTCCAGCAATAATTCTGTTCATCCTAAATATAAGCAACAGTTACCACATTTCATTGTGTACCAAAATAGCGCCACTATTTTTTGAAAGTGAGAAAAAAAATGGACGTAGCTTGTGTCATAATGAACCCCCCACATTGTGTTAAAGGACAAGACAGGATGTTCACTCCACCGACTGAGTGACACACGATGGAGTGTGCAAATCGACGTGGTAAGACCTATTGCTCACCGCTGCTCCGGTGCGATTAAAGCAATCGATTGCAGAATATCGTCCTGTAAATTATCTATTGTCAGATGCACGAGGACTGACAGAACATTTCATTTCATGTGCACTGTGTGGCTAAAAATACTAGAACATATCAAAGACAGGAATTTGCTTCTGCAGAGTGGCAGCCTATCTTTGGATCAGGAAGCATCAAACAAACTCTTGACGGGATTCAATGCTTGCTGAAGCTCAAAATATAGCGGATGCAGTGGGTATCCCACCCGAGTTCCCCCACAGCAGGCAGAGAAAGAGTGAAGAAAGGTCAGATTCAAAGGAGACTCCTGATGTAACATTTAGGAATTCTGTGTATTATACTGCAGTGGACTCCAGAGTTCAGTCAATCGGGGACGTCTGCAATGATTTCAAGGGAATACTCAAGTTCCAGCAGTTGATGGGGAGGATCTTAAGTCATCTTGTAGACATTTGATATCAAAATATTGAAGATTTGGGAAAACAAATGCTCCATCCCACATTCTCAGGATCATCAACACCTGACTTTAATAAACGTACTGTTTACAGATACTACTAGTCCGCGCTGTCACAAAAACAGGGAGGCACGTGGATGTCGACGCAGAGCCTACGTGTACGCCCTCTGAGGACGATTTTTCCGTCACACGGACCCTCTCGGACGCAGAAAGCGTAACCCTTGCTTCAGCCGGACACAGACGTGAGTGCTGCAGCTGATTCGGAAATGTTTTAATGACCTTCCCAACTGTTGTGATTTCATGTTTGTGTTTCTTTCTCTGTGCTGGAGTTCTTTGAAGAACTTGATGGCTTTACCCAGTTTGGTATTAAATGACTTTAATCATGTGTCTCTTCACCACAGCTACTTGCAGCCTTTAGAGTTGCATTCTGTCCATTAAAAATCTGATGCTCATGTCTGATCCCGTCCATCTCTTTGTACAGCGGATACATCAGCTTGTAAGATTGAAACGGTAACATTTAAATTAAATAGTGCTTAAAAATGAGGGATGAGGATCGTAAATTTTTATTGATAGAGACTGCTTAACGATCCGATTCTTTACTATTATTTAGTGATGTTATTTGTTAAGACCAGACCTAACGGGCCTGAGGTTGGCCTGCACACTATGAGGAAAATATTCAATGTGTGAGAACGTTATAAATTGAGATGACATCACTTGCGATAAATCAACATATAAAAGTGTACATATTAACTGCCTGGTTGTTTTTAATTTAATATTTTAAATACAGCTAAATGTTGTTTCTAGACAACAGCAAAGTAAATCAATAAGTAGTGAGTGACGTTTAGAAAGAACAACATCAGTCCCTCCTCCTCTCTCGCTGGCTGCAGGTAACGTTACCAGGTAGAAGCAGTTTTTAAGACTACAGACCCGTCTGTGCTCCAGACAGACAGCTTTCTATTCAGCTTGTTTTTAACATCTGGCTAATGCCGAGCTAGCGTTAGCTGTGCTTGTGTAAAACATACAGGATGAGCTACTGAGGACAGAGATGATTTAATTAACCATTTATACATGTTTAACGTTACCCTACAGACTGGTGGATTGATAAACTACTGTCTTTTTACTTGCGAAGGTTTTATTGCACGTACGTACAGAAAGAGCGCAGCTGTCATCAACTAACGTTAAAGTAGTTTGGAGCTAACTTAACCCTCACCGTATTCCACCGCGACGGCGCCGCCTCTCGCTCTGCTGCCGGTGTTGTGCCGAGTTTTGCCTGCCTGCCGAGAATTGCATGCACCTCCAAATAATGCTTTTAAACGCTATAATGTTCTTTGTGGGGTCCATCAATGGTGTTAAATGATTCTAAGTATATATTTTCTGAACATTTAGCGTCTTTAATATTTTAATACACTTAGTAGAAGTACCTTTAAATACGTAGTAAATATATGTGGTGATAACGCCGTTTGATCAATGAGCACAGCAAAGTGTCTGAGAAGGACCTAAAGAGGTGGATGCATAATTGAAAATCAAATTTTGTAGGCGACCCGCCGAGATTTGAAGCCACCTCTTTTTTAAGCATAAATGACCGTCATCACCCGCGAGCTGCAGGAAATTCTGGGCAGGCAGGACACTCGGCACAACACCTGTGTGTGTGTAGGAGCCGACAGAGCAGGCAGACTGCAGCCTGATGATTTTCTTATCCATTGCGTTGCAAAATAAAACCGAAATGACGCTCAAAACACAACGTCACATCATAGGACCCGCGAGTCTCGATAAGCTCGAACCTTATTGATTTTCGGGTTTGAGAAATTTTGGAACTGGGTCCTTTTGGAACCGGGTCTCGATCCCCATCCCTATTTACTAATATACTGCACCTTTATTTAATCCTCAAATTTCAAGTGGATTAGTTTAACGACCAATTCTGTGTTCTAATGAAAGGAAAGTTACTGGATTAACAAACCAATTTATCCAAAAATAAATATCAAAAACATGTCTGAAAATAAATCTATATTTTATTAACTCGTCCTGATGAAGCACGTTAGAATCATGACAACAGCAGCAGCAGATCTTAAAATGAATCAGATCTCCTCTTCACTGATGCGTTGTGAGAATAATAACAGACATTAATTAGGCTACTTTACTGGAAACTTTCTGACCCGGAGTTATTATCATGTAACGCAGTATGATTATAAAATGTATTTCTGCATCAGTGTGGAGCAAAGAAAACATCTGGAACGATTCACAGACCGCCACAGATCGTCTGTAATCAGATTCAGCTGTTCTCTCGCTCAGACGTGGCCGTTAAATAAACAGAAAATATGAAACGGTCAGGGTCTAACGCTTCGACGCACGCAATGCGAGATGACGCATTTACGAAATCGATTACGTCGACGAATCGTCCCAGTCCCAGTGTACTTTTACCTTAAAAACACGCTGCCACGTGTGGTCACGTGTCTCCGACGGTAGCCTTTCATCAACGGGTAAACTGCGGCGTACCCTGCACATTTACTGAGACTTTCGACTCGCAACTCAACGTTTTGTTGTCTGTTAACATGTAGATGACCGATTTTTACAGCTCAGGACAAACCTAAAAACAAAATAAATGGTTCATTAATCGTAATCGAGGTAAAGTGTTGAATTAATCGCGGTTTTGATTTTCAGACGTCGCTCCTGCTCGAGTACACTGAGGAACTCGCAGCCAAAACCAGCCTGAACTTGAAATCTCTTTCCTCTGAGATCATCAACAGTGAGAACTCGGTCCAGATCTCCCTGAAACTCGGTCCTGAATCCTTCTGGCGCCGACAGGGTGACCAGACGTCTGTTAATCTGTATAAGGCGTTAACGAACCTGAAATCAGATTTAACGTGGCGAGAAAGACAAGGACATTTATTCATGTAGCTTACAGCTGCTGTACATGTCAGAGGTCGCGCGCCTCTGGAGCAACGAGGGGTTAAGTGAACCCGGGTCTCTCACACCAAAGACTTTTCCACATCACTTTGTGTCCGTGGTAACAGCAAAGGTTTGTCTTTGTAACGTTTCTTTTAATGGAACAATCACAACTGTGGCCAAATCAGTGTTTATGTAGTGTTTATAACCAGGCGCGTGTGATTAAAGGCTCAGCCTGTTGCAGCTGCTCTCTAACATCCTGGTTTATATTTGGATCACTTATATATAAAATAAAAAGGTCTCTAGCGACCTCTGCAGTCCTGAAATACAACTCGTGTAATGCAGTATTGTAGTAGCCAGAAAGTTTCTGCCTCAAACTGACTTCATTTCTTTCAGAAGAAAGATTATATCTCTTATATATTTTAATGACCACCATTTCAGAACCTGGTCACTTTGCAGCAGCCTCGTGTTTCCAGCTCCCACATCCTGACACATGAACTCACCCCGCTGCTGACCTGCCGGCTGCTCCGGTCCGGGTCCGGGTCCGGGTCTCTGTTAGCAGAACCTTTCAGTCCGGAGCTGCTGGACGCTGCTGCTGCTGCCGCCATCTTCTCTCTCACGCGCTAAACTGACACGGAGCATGCGCTGCTTCTTCTTCTCTGGGTTTTATGGCGGGTCGCAACCAGCTTGTTCAGGTGCATACCGCCCCCTACTGTACCGGAGTGTGTAACAGCAACAGCTTTTAGTACTTCAGGTTAGAAAAGGTGAATAAATACATAGAAAACAAAACTCAACAAAACAAAAACAAACAAACAAAAGGACTATATGTGATGATCTAATCCTGTAGATTTGAGAAAATTAAAGAGGGCTTTGCAGCTCTCCCTTGTTTCCTCACTCATCCCTAAAACCCCTTCTAAATCCCGTCCCCGTCCTAATTCATATATCTTGTCACGTAAGATGTTCCTTTACTGCACTTCATGATGACATGCTCGACATTTTCAGGAACATTACAAACCTCACATTTATCAGACATTTTGCCTTTAATTAAAGAGTTGATTTTAACCCAGTATGTCCAAACCTTCATCTTGAAAAAAACACTTCATCTCTTCTGCATTTCCCTTTGAAACCCTTCACCTTCGTTGATTTCTGTATGCTGTAGTTTCTGTGTCCCACTTCTTCTGCCTTACGTCACTCGCTGCTTTTCTAATGAATGATTTGGCCTCTCCTTTTCCAAAGGGAACTTTCATTATTATTATCTTTTAATTTCAACGCCGTCTTTGCAATCTCGTCCGCTTTCTCATTCCCCTCAACTCCAACATGAGCAGGGACTCAAACAAACTGCACTTCAACTCCAGCTCTTTGTATTCTCAGCATTATTGTACATATTTCAATCAACAGATCATCTCTTACTGTCTTTTATGAATTCAAACTACACAGGGCTGCAGTGGAGTCTCAGGCCTCACCTCTTCTATCCAGTGTAACCCTAAAATAACAGCAACCATTTCAGCTGTATTTACAGATCATTTATCATTAATTCTTTTACATTTAACTACATCAAACTCAGATATGTGTGCTCCTGATCCTACATGTTCAGCCCCTGGATCCTTTGATCCGTCAGTAAATAATAGCATATAATTATAATAATTCCTCTTCACATAATCTTGAACCAAATATCCAGTTTTATCCACATTACTTTCACTCCATTCTTTCTTCTTCTCTAGAAGATTCAAGTCCACATTGGGCACAGGAAATATCCACGGAGGAACGTGACCCCATACAGTAGCTGGTCCATATTCTACGCTATTTAATCCGTATTCTTCTGCTACTGCATTAATATTCCAGCCAAATCTTTTACCTTTCAGTTGTTGTGTATATTCAGTCACACAGAACCCTTGTTGCAGGTTGTTCCTCTCCAGATCCTTTTAGTAGTGATTGTTTATCTGCTCCCCATTAGTAACCAGAAACTGACCTCATGAACCAGAACCTTTTTTACGTTTTTTCAACCTGTTTAACGTGATTCCTCCACACACATTTCTCATCAAACCACAATCCTACATACTTGAACTCTTTCCATATTTAAGCTGTGTGTTATTAATCCTTCTCTTTCTGGTAAAGAACATATAATATGACCATCTTTCAACTTTTAATATAGCACTCTGTGTGCTATTAGTCACATGTCTAATGTTTTTCCCTCTTTTCCATTTAGCCCCATCATCTGCATAAAGTGATGACCCAATATCTCTATCAACATTTACAAAAATGTCTTTTATCATGATGTTAAACAGAACAGGGCTTATAGCGCTCCCCTGAGGAATACCATTTTCAATTTCAAAATCCTCCGACACAGCATCTCCAACTTTAACACGGAAAGGTCGGGTAGACAGGAAGTCTAAAACCCAGCTGTATAGCCTTCCGCTTATACCCATTTCATGCATTTTTATCAGTAGTCCTTCTCTCCACATTGACTCATAAGCTTTCTCAATATCAAAATATACTACAGCCATGACCTTTTTCATACTAACCGCCTTTTCTGACTCATTGCTAACTTTAACTAAAGGGTCTACCGTAGATCTTCCTTTACGAAGTCCACTTTGGTATTTGTTTAGCGGCCCTCTTTGCTCTAAATAATATGACAATCTACAGACAATTATCTTTTCCATCCATTTTCCAGTTGGGATGTAAAGGCTATAGGTCTGTAGTTTCCTGCATTAGTTGTGTCTTTACCAGGTTTACCAAACGGTACTATCAGAGCACTTTTCCAACTATCAGGCATTACACCTTCTCTCCAGATCTTATTGAACAGTTTTAGCATCATTTCCAAGACTTCTTTTGGTAATTGTCTAAACATAGCATATCATAGTATCTCCACTTCCCTCTAGGACCATTTTTAACTCTCGTAATGAAAAGTCCATGTCCAGTGCCGATTCATCACTATCTTTTTTCTTAGTTACATCACCGTTTGTTCTTAAGATATCCTTTTTCTGTTTTTTATGTATTTATTTATGACTCCCACTATGTACACTTGCAAACTTCTTACCTAGTAGCTCAGCTTTCTCCTTATTTGTAATTGCCAGGTGTTCTCCATCTATCAGCACTGGGATTTTAACTGATTTTCTTTTCCCAATCATCTTTTTGATCGTTGCCCAAATGTCACCCAATTTAACTTCTCTACCAACGGAGGAGCAGAATTTCCTCCATGCATTCTTCTTGGATGACTTAATTATTTTCCATGCCATAGCCCTCTTTCTTTGATAGGCAACCAGGTTGTCTTGGCTCAAATGCTTTCTTAAAATTCTGAAGGCATGGTTTCTGTCTTTTATAGCATTTTTACATTCATCGTTCCACCATGGAACTATTTTCTTTTTCTCATTGTGCTCTTAGGGATGCAGGTTGTTGCAGCACTATCTTCATATATCTTCATATCTATCTTCGTATCTTCATTAATCTCCTTTATCCATGGATTTGTTTCTGTTTGCCTCTGACTTGGTGTTGGAGATGAAACCTCAATTACTCGTCTGTTCTCAGACTCTTGGGCTCTATTTACTACTTGTGTAACACTGGATCTGAATAGTTCACTTTTTTTGCTGCATCAGCATAAGATACCTGATTAGTTACTTTATATTTCTGTACCTCTCTAGCTTGCCTTTGAACAGGGCATCCTCCAAAAGCAGCGCTATGCTCACCGCCGCAATTACAGCATTTCACTTTTGTATCCTGGCCACATTTTCCATATTCATGTTCACCTCCACACCTCGCACATCTTTGTTTTCCTTTACATTGTCCAGCAGTGTGTCCCATTCTTTCACACTTGAAACATCTAAGTGGTGCTGGGATAAACTCTCTTACATCATAGCTCAGATATCCCATTCTTACTCTCTTTGGCATAACTTTTTCAAACTCCAGGACTACTGACAGGCTATCAGTTTTCACCCCTTTGTGTTTGCAGTCTTGTGGCTTTCACCACTTTCCCTCCTTTCACTTCCTCCATTGTCATTGCCAAAGGAACATCATAAATAACACCTCTAAGCTTTGCTATCCCGGGGATATGAGGACTGATCCTTTCCCCATTAAGTGTTTCTGCTCTGAGAAACCGATCTCTGCCTCCAATTACTCAAATATTTGGCAAACTTGATCTTACCCATTTCTTTCTCAATTGCTTTTGTTAGTTTTAGTGGGTGAAAATCCCCCCCTTCTTTTTTGAATGTTATCATCACTTTCCATTCAGTTTGTTCATCCTCCTTTCTCACATTTATCATTGTAGACGTCACTTTTGTGGACATGTCGCCCACCTCCACATCACAGGTTGAACTTCCAGAACTGTTGCACCTTCCTTTCCTCTTATTATTTACATCCTGCCATGGCATACTATCACTATCTCCATCCTTCCTTTACCCATGATAATTACATTCACGGCACAGTTGTTGCCTTGCTGCCTCAGAGAGGGGTTTTCCATAATGGTTTTCAGCTTCCCTCTCATCCCGCTCTCAGTCGCTGCCTCCACTCTGTCCAGTTCCATCCCCACCACCGAGCTGGCCTTCTTCACCAGCAAAGCCAGTTTGATGGCGCCACAAGTCCGGCGGCGCCTTTAACCTCCTGGTCAGGATAGTGAGTGGTGAAGTGGTTCTCCCTGGGCTGGGACATATTATTCGAACCTGGTGACGACTGGATGAAATCTGAGGGCTGTGGATCATCAGAGGACTCCAGACAAGCTAGAGTTTACTATCTGAACATCACAAGTGTGTGTTACAGCGCCACCATGAGGTCGGGTCACATGTTTTACTGTTAGCAGTGTACACAACTATCACTGCATTACGGTGACACTGAAGAAAACAGTATACACAGTATATACACATACTACATGTGTACTGTATAGATTAGATATACAGTTATATTGAAAACACCGATGATGGCGTCTCAGATAATCGAGTTCTCAAGAAGTCCTGCAGAGACACAGTTTAGCTTCCCACAGACTTCATGGACCTTTGATTTGGTTTGGATTAAAGCTTTTTGTCCTTTCAACTCCTCCTCGGAGACCCCGCCTGCTTCTTCCATTCCTTATAATACAGACAGTCAGACGGCCAAGTTATGGAGCGTCGACCTCATGGCATCGTTTATCTATCAAAAAATCAATAAATTAATACTAATCAGTAAGCACTGGGTGTTTCAGGTGTGTGCCGAATTGACAAGCATTTTTACTTGAATTGGAAAAGCCTCGACTGGGATTTCTATCAGGTGTTTTAGATATAAAGTTTTTAATTTGGGGTTAAATGGCTGTTTTTTCAAATGGAGTCTGGTTCACATGTCGGGGGGGGGGGGGCTTCTCAGAGCTTCCTGCCTTCGTTGTCTCTTGGTGAAACAGCAGAGAGATTAACTGGGTCATTATTTTGTTTTCTACAAGAACCTGGTTTTGTTTTCTGCAGAATCTCCCCTTCAACGCTCCGGTCCAGCAGGTGGCAGTAACGCACATCTAGTAAACTCGTGGTGGACAAGATGGCGGCGGCAGCAGCGTCGAGCAGCTCCGGACAGAAAGTGTCTGTTAAAAGCGAGCTGGACCCGGACCGGAGCAGCCAGGAGGTCAGCACCGGGGTGAGTTCACGGGATTCTGGACTGAACCGGACCCGGTGTAGGACCGAGCTAGAATGGCCGCGTTCAGCTCCGGTGTCGCGCTGAAAGTTGAGCGTCCCACGAAAACTGATCGCCGTCCGCGGGAGCGCGCGCTGCATGTTAAAGCTGTTTCTTTCGTTTTTGCGCGTGACAGTTGAAATGAGAATTGACGTGATTTGATTCATGGGCGTTGTGTTCAACAGATTAGGTCTCACCCGGTCATTTTAACTGGTAGAAATGACTTTAAAGAACCATTCGTTCAATAAGTGGAGGCTGCAAATCATCGCTGACTCCAGTGGCGGCTGGTGACAAATATTATAGGTGGGGCTGTGCCATATTCAGACCAAACGCGAATTTAATCCACGCAACGCTTTCCTTGCGGGGTTTTTTATCGCTGGACATCGCATCACACAACGCAATAACCCGAATATTTACCCAACTCACCATTACTACAGCTGTATGAACTCAAACAGTTTGCTGTGATTAAATAGCAATAAACGGATCAAACTGATGCCGAAATAACGACAACATGATGCAGATTTGTTAAACATATGAATTCAAGCTTTGTCAGGTCTGTCAGCAGGACAGCAGGACATCAACTTCTAAAATGTTTGTTTTCTGAATGGAGTTTGGTTCGATCAGGGCTGTGCTATGCTAACTTGGTCACTGTAAAGTACAACGACAGCTGGAATAAAGTTACAGACACATGTTTTCTGAACTCACCAAGTAGTTCAACCTCCTCGCTTTCTTTTCTCCCAGCAATGTCCAGTTTGGTCCGGTTTTTATGTAAATATGAAGTAGTGCCAAACGACGCTAACAACACTGGAACCGGATGTGCACGGAAACTAGCTGCTGAGAAGCTCGAGTGAAGATAAATCAACGTTGTAATCCCAAAAACTAAAGTAAAAAAAGCTAATTTAATAAAAGCAGTTAACTCCGAGCTCCTCCCGCGAGCAAACGGCGTAGCTGTCAGAACAGAATCCAGAATCCTACAGGTGTTTATTCGTCCAAACGCTGGACCGCTGCTCCCTGCTCCTCTAGCCCAAGGTTAGCAGCTCTCAGCCGGCCTGCAGATTTTCGATCGCCCGCTCTGCCTGGCTCCTTTTTTTTTTTTTTACTTCATTAATACAAAGTCCAATACAGTAACAAAAATGCTAAATATACAGACAATCAGTTACATTTTACATTGCCAGAAGCTCAAATTAACTCAGTTCTTCTATAATATTAAGACACTTTATTGGTTTTTATTTTTTAAGAGTTATATTGAGGTAGCAGGGTTTGGATCCAGTCCATTTTTATTTGTGGATATGGAATTTGGAGTTGCACAGTATAGTTTAATATTTTCTGGACCATATAGTACAAAATATAACATGCCATTAAATACAATAATCAGTATACTTTCTGTTAATAAAATGTTCCAAATCTTTCCAAAATACATTTGTATGTTCACGGTGGTAAAAAGGATGAAATATAGTTTCTCTTTCTAAACTGCAAAAATCACAGTTATAATCAATGTTAAGTTTAAATCTTTGCAACACTTCTTTGGCGGGTAAATACGATGCAAAATCTTAAAGTTGACTAAACCGTCGTCTGTATTGTTCTTGTTCGTTAATTCTTTCTTTCAGACCCGCCGTCTTTTGTTTTAGTTCTGCATTTTCTGTCCTTAACTTGTTGCTTTCTTTTTCATGCTTCATGACATCTTCGTGGATTGAGTTAAGAGCCTCAGACATACTCACGATCTCTGCAGAGTTTTTCTTGACCATATTCTCGAGCTGGTCTGCTCTCTCATTAATTTTTCCACAGAGGATGTTGATGTTGTTTCCTTGGACTTGAATTAATGTCGGGTTTTCTTCGTTAACATTAGTTACATAGGAATGAGTATCATCAATTCTTCTCCATTCCTCTGAGGTCAACATCCATGCCTTCTGTTATGGAGAGAGATTTTTGGGTGGACATCTTGCTGGCATGCTGACTTACTTCGGTAGTTGAAAGGGATAAAGTTCTGTGGCAATCCTGTGTCGTTTCTTGAAGCTTAGACGTCATACGCTGTGTATTTGTATTTCTCAAATTGCAGTCTTTTAGCAAACATTCCAAAACGTAACCATACATAACCGCAAAAAGTGTACGATTTATGTTTTCCAATGAAAAATATGTAATTTCACATCATATTGGGCCGTTATTTTCACCATATCTCTGAACAAATAGTTGGAAAAGATAATAAATAACCAACAGCCAAAGATCAGCCTGCTGGAGGAACTACAAGCTTTAGATCTGGAGAAAGTCATTTGGTTGGTTCTGTTGCTCCACAGTGATTTTACAGTGAGGGCACAGCATGTTTTGGGCATCACCCCTAAAACCCTGTTAATGTGATCAGAATCATTCTAGATACGACTGTTCATGTTTGTGTCTTCATTTTACAGCTTCTGACATTTATCTGTAGACATTAATATAAAAATAGGCAGCGTGAGAAACCTCCTTCCTTCTGAGGTGCATTTTATTTGCACATTAACATCCAAACAGAAACGTCTCCTCATCAGCTTAAAAGGACGAGTTTGCATCACTAATTAGCTTTACTGACCTCAGCTCCTCCAGTCACCTCCGTCCTTTCTTTTCCAACTGAAAACTGAAAAAGAATTGAAGCAGTCTGTACAGGACGGAGCTGCAGGCTGCACCAGTTTACTCTCAGTTTGTACCTGATGTTCTCAACATTGGACAAGTAGGCAGTAATAAAATCCAGCTTCCAGCTAAAGTTAAGTTACAGAGCAGCTCTGTAGCTGCTGTAGAAGCTGCTCAGTCTGAAGGGGAGATGTTGGCTAACTTAGCGCTAACCGGCTTCACTTTTCCAGCAGGTGGGAAACAACAGACTTTTCTTGGTCTTGAGAAGCCGACACGCTGTAACAGACACCGGACATTTACTGGCAGAATATTTTCCTCCGCTCGCGTTCAGCGTCACTTCCTGCCGCTCGGACAGTCACACACTCGCTGCGCACCTCCTGATTCAGAGTTACGCTGCTCTTATAACAGCATCTGTCATTTTAGTAGTGCTCCTGAATGCATAGGGTAAACAGTGAAGATGTGCAGCTTGCACTCTTAAATGTGCATTGAAAATTAGAGCTGATGAAACCTGTGCTCCAGGGACCAGATTCACGTAACATCTACGGCTCAATGCAGCTCCTGACTGGCTGAGTTAGATGGTGAGTAACTAAACATTAGAAAATCAGTTTATTCTCCCCACCTGCACAGGTGTCATTTACACTGGAGACGCCAGGGACATAATGGCCCCAGCACTTTTTGAAAGCATTTGTTAAAAATGTTCTGAAAAATAGCAACAAGAAATGTTAATGCAGTGCTATGAGCTTTCCTGTGGACTAAACTACAAAAACAGAACGAACGGCATCTTTATAAATTTACTTCAACCTCAATCAAACTGCAACAAAAAAGGCTGCAGCCAAAATATTTAGGAGATAAAAGAGCACAGACATCCTGAGTCCATGATAAACTCTGAAGTAGCTTTTGTTCTGGAAAGCTCAGGCAGGTTCTGTGGGCTTTAGGGGGGGGGGGGAGTCATAACGGTCATCAATGAGATTTGAGAATAAGGGACATTTAAATAAATAATAGTACAATGTTAATTCCATATTCTCCTGTTAACCGATGTAAACATGAAGCAGATGGTCTACTCCGCAGTTGCAGACGATTTGGCGAAAGAAGAAAGTAAAACAGGCGTTTTATAAAGTCAGCAAACAAACATCTTCTGATTCACCGTTTTAATCTGGATGGGAGGCGAAAACGTAGCAAAAGGTCTCTGTTTTGTAACGAAAAATTAGAAAAGAGTCAGCGGATTGAGCGGCGCCGCTCTTTGCATCAGGAAATTCAGACTGAAGGATCAGTCTCTCTGAGTGTCAAGACATCTAAACTCTGGTAGCCGGCGGCGTGTGAGTGAGATGAGCACAGCTGCGACAGTTTCACGTGATCGCTCCCGCTTGTTGCTGCTCAACTCTCATTGGAAATAATTAACTGGGAGCATCAGTGCTTCCTGTCTGAAAAGGACTTTGGTGCTAGCTAGCTTTGAAAACCGCTCAGACCACGTAGTGAAACCATTTTTTAAAAATTGTCTGGCGAGTATATATTGCATCATCTGATCGGCTTTTCTTATCGGCCTTTTTAGCGACCACCGTTCAAACTAGTTAAAGCCATTATCGGCCGATTATGATTGGTGACCCCTTAATTTTCATCCATGAATATTTCTTTGAATAGCACTAAAATATCTTCTAGTCTTGTTCTCATGACCCCAATATTCTGGATTTGTCACGTCCTGTAGGCTCTGAGCCGTGTCTCTGTCCCCACCACTGTTCAACACAAGCGTGTGGATGTTTCTTTAACTCATCAGCGGCCTCGTTCAGTGAGCGGACTGTTTGTGTAAATGTTTAAACGCAAGTGGAAGTCATTTGGTTTCCTCTCTTTTCAAACGGGGGAATCCAAATTAGTACCTGGGTCGTCCCGTCTGTGTGGCCCCCCCAAGCCAGTGAGGGATGCCGCTTCCTGCAGATCGGTTATAAAGGGGCGGAGCTCCGGGGGTCCCCCTTTCCTGCACAGGTGCACAGTCGTTGCGTGAAAGTGTTACCCACCAAACCGCTTCAGCTTCACCAAAAGGAACGTCGGTGTCACGCTGAGTTAAATATCGTTTTGTAGCTTCTCTGTCAGAGTTTGCCTCCTTTTCTTCCTGCAGTCAGGATGGATTAATATTAATGAGGGGCGTTTCACTGACCATTTATAGGCAACTATGGGCGTTTGAAGGGTCGGACATGACGCCCCCAGCTGATACACCATCATGGTTTGATGTGGATAATGTTGACATCAAAATTAAGTTAAATGTAGGGGAATCATAGGCGTGACGAAGCCTGTCACACACATTTCAACTGTAAAGGTGCTTTCAGACTAAAAGTAAAGCGAGCGTTCGGGGCTGTGACACTTAACCCCTCGTTGCTCCAGAGGCATTCGAGATCTGACATATACAGCAATTGTAAGTCGCTGTGGATAAAAGCTAAATAAATAAATGTAATCTAAATGAACTCGCTTCAGAAAACAAACATTTTAGAAGTTGTTGTCCTGCTGACCGACCTGACAAAGCATGAATTCATATGTTTAACAAATCTGCATCATGCTGTAGTTATTTCGGCATCAGTTTGATCAATCGTGATCGGGATAAGCGGTACCACGAAGCTGGTTATCAACTCGGTACATCAACCCATGGTTTCCCAATCCAGCTGGGAGCGCGTTCACATAAAAGAGGCGGGGTTTGCAGCAGGCGACCAATCACAGACATGGACAAGTCCAATGTCAGCAGAGCGTCATATTTTACAAACGAAGAGCAAACTGTAACACTACAGAAATATGACATGGTCTAAGTAACACAGCAGCAGCTGACACATGCAGGGAGACAGAAAAGACACAAAAGATCACTGTTTTATTTTGCGGCTGTCACACAGTTGCCACACTTCACACTTCATGGTCTTCACCATCAGTCCTCATAATAACGCAGAGCGAGCAGAAGAAAACCGAGATTTAAAATGTTTTGTTTACATGTCAAACCTCCATCTCAGCTCCATGCTCAGTAACCACGCCCACACTGGGATCTCACATGTGCTCCTAAAAACAGAAAGGCCTATGAGCGAACCAGAAAAATGACTATAACCCCCCACCCTGCTGCTTATCGTTCAAAACGTAGTCGGACTCGCAACCAGAGCACAGAGAGAAATGCCGGCGGTGTTGATGCAGAATTTTGCCTGCCTGCTGAGAATCGCATACACCCCCACAGACTCCTTTTAAACGCTATAATATCCTTCGTGGGGTGATTCAAAGTTTATATTTTATGAACCTTTTAGAGTTGTTAATATTTTACTACACTTAGCAGAAGCAGCATTCATTGAGATTCAGCAAAATATGTGGTGATAACCACTTCTCATCAGTGTGCACAGCCAAGTGTCTGAAAAGGTCCTGGATGCAGAATTCTGCAGAACAGATGATGTAGGCTACCTGGTGAGATTTGTATCCACCTTTTTTTTCTCAGCATAACTGGGCATTACCACCCGTGAGGTGCGTGCAGTTTTCTCTGCAGGCATGCAGAATTCGTCAAAAGACCAGCCGCTCTGTGACAGAGAGGCGTCGTCGGCAGCTGAATCAGACAGAAGAAAACGGGGAGAAGATTAAGAAGGTTTGGATTTGGCTCGCTAGTCATTTAACATTAACTGTATTGGTGCCTTTTGTTGTTCAAAATGTTCTAATTTTCATAAAGCCGATGTGCTTGTTTGTCACTTTTAGTCAACTGGCTAATCACAGCCTGGATGGGGCGGAACATTAAAACAAGTTTGACCTGTTACAGCAAACTTTCCAATGTTGGACGATATCATTATTGACAAGTTATTACTTAGCATTAACAAGTTAACAAAACCAATACAGAGCCACAATGTTTAATATTCAACCAGTGGTAAAATAGTACACTAAAATATGCAATTATAACCTGTGTGTGTGTGTGTGTATATGTATGTATATATGTGTATATATATATATATATATATATATATTCCTATATTAACGTTATACTAACCGTATACTATTAGCCGAATAGCTTTTTATTTAATGTTATAACATTATACTAATACACTCATTTAAACTCGGTCCTCCTCCCATTACTAGTAAACAGTGAGACCAATGACGGGTTCAATTCAATTTTATTTATATAGCGCCAAATCACAACAACAGTTATCTCACAGCGCTTTTCATAAAAGAGCAGGTCTAGACCGTACTCTATGATGTTATTTACAGAAGCCCAACAGTTCCCACCAAGAGCAGCACTAGGAGACAGAGGCAAGGAAAAACTTCCTTTAAGAGGCAGAAACCTCGAGCAGAACAATGGCTCAGGGTGGGCGGCCATCTGCCTCCACCGGTTGGGGTGAAAGAGAGAGAGAGAGGGAGAAAGAGAGGGATGTAAGGAGAGAGAGAGGGGAGGGAGGCAGCCTACACAATATACACACAGAGGTACAGACAGTAAAGGTGATTTTGCTATAGACTAAATGAAAAATGGTACAGATATTTATAGTAGTGTTAATGATAACAATCGTAATGTTAATGATTATAATAACAATAGGACTAATAACAATAGTTGTTGCAGCAGAGGGTGTCGAGCAGGAACACGGGGGCAGCAGGTGACCCGCAGCCAAAGATCCAGACTCCACAGCTCCAGAGCCAGAAAACCTGCAGGAAGTGACAGGAGGAGAGAGGAGAGGGACGAGAAAGCACAAGACTACCAGAAAGGGGAGAAGTTGAGTTAGTAACATGCAATAATGGGATGAGGTTGCATACAGAGGGAGAGAAAGTAGAGGAGAGTGGAGCTCAGTGCATCCCCCGGCAGTCTAGGCCTCTAGGAGCATAACTAAGGGATGGTTCTCTTTTCCTGGTTCCTGTCAGAACATGTGCTGCAGCATTCTGGATCAGCTGAAGAGTCTTAACGGACTTTTTCGAGCAGCCTGATAATAAGGAATTGCAGTAATCCAGCCTAGAAGTAACAAATGCATGGACTAGTTTTTCGGCATCATTTTTAGACAGGATGTTCCTGATTTTCGCAATATTACGTAGGTGAAAAAAGGCGGTCCTTGAAATTTGCTTAATGTGAGACTTAAACGACATGTCCTGATCAAAGATAACTCCAAGATTCCTCACAGTGGTGCTGGAGGCCAGGGCGATGCCATCCAGGGAAACTATATCTTTAGATAATGCGTCACGGAGGTGCTTAGGTCCCAGAACAATAACTTCAGTTTTATCTGAGTTTAACATTAGAAAATTACAGGACATCCAGGTTTTAACATCCTGAAGGCACATTTGAAGTTTAGCTAACTGATGAGTTTCATCTGGTTTGATCAATAGATATAACTGAGTATCATCTGCATAACAATGAAAGCTTATGGAATATTTCCTGATAATATTGCCTAAAGGAAGCATAAATAAAGTGAAGAGGATTGGTCCGAGGACAGATCCTTGAGGAACTCCATGACTAACATTGGCATGCATGGAGGACTCATCGTAAACATGTACAAACTGAAATTGATCTGATAAATAGGACTTAAACCAGCTTAGAGCGGTTCCTTTAAAGCCAATGAAATGTTCCAGTCTCTGCAATAGGATCTGATGGTCAATGGTATCAAATGCAGCACTAAGATCTAATAAAACCAGTACAGAGACAAGTCCTTTGTCTGATGCAATAAGGAGGTCATTAGTCATTTTCACCAGTGCTGTCTCTGTGCTATGATGAGCTCTAAATCCTGACTGAAAATCCTCAAATAAACTATTGCTCTGTAGAAAGTCACACAGCTGTTTAGCAACTGCTTTCTCCAGAACCTTAGAGAGAAATGGAAGGTTAGATATAGGTCTATAGTTGGCTAAAACATCCGGATCAAGTTTGGGCTTTTTCAGAAGAGGTTTAATTACAGCTACTTTAAAGTACTGTGGTACATAGCCTGTTGATACAGATAGATTGATCATATCTAGTATAGAAGTGCTGACTAAGGGTAAAACATCTTTAAGCAACCTAGTCGGGATGGGGTCTAAGAGGCAGGTTGATGGTTTAGATGAAGAAATTATTGAAGTTAGTTGGTAAATATTGAGGGAAGCAAAACAGTCTAAACATGTATCTGGTTCTACAGCTGTTTCTAAGGTTCCTGAGTTAAGAGATAAGTTGGTGCCAGTTGAGGGCAGGTCTTGGTGAATTTTGTCTCTAATAGCTAGAATTTTATCATTAAAGAAGCTCATGAAGTCGTAACTACTGAGAGCTATGGGAATACTTGGCTCAATAGAGCTGTGACTCTCTGTCAGCCTGGCTAGAGTGCTGAAAAGAAACCTGGGGTTGTTCCTATTTTCCTCTATTAATGACGAGTAGTACGCTGCTCTGGCATTACGGAGGGCCTTTCTACAAGTTTTAAGACTATCTTGCCAATTCCTCTCAAGTTTACGCGATATTTGCTTTAATTTGCGAGTTTCAGTATTATACCATGGAGCTAACCGTCTTTGTTTTAGTATTTTCTTTTTTAGAGGGGCTACAGAGTCGAGTGTCATTCGCAGCGAGCCTGCAGCACTATCAACAAGATGATCGATTTGGGAGGGACTGAAACTAGCATAGGAGTCCTCCGTTACTTTGTGACTTGATAATGAATTTGGAGCTGATGGAATCGCATCCTTAAATTTAGCTACAGCACTATCAGACAGACATCTTGTATAGAAATTTTTGCCCAATGGCGTGTAGTTCAGCAATACAAACTCAAGTTATCAAACAGTGGTCGGACAAAGAGGGATTCTGTGGGAAAACCACTAAATGTTCAATTTCAATACCATACACCAAAACAAGGTCGAGGGTGTGGTTAAAACAGTGAGTCGGTTCATGAACACTCTGAGAGAAGCCGATGGAATCTAACAGAGAGATAAACGCAGTACTGAAGCTGTCATTCTCAACATCCACATGAATATTAAAATCCCCTACAATAATAACTTTGTCCGTTTAAGGACTAAAGTTGACAAAAACTCTGCAAATTCAGATAAGAAATCAGAATACGGGCCAGGTGCTCGGTACACTATAACAAAAAGAATTAGTTGCAGTGATTTCCAACTTGGGTGCGAAAGACTAAGAACAAGACTTTCAAATGAGTTATAATTTAGTTTAGGTTTAGAGCTGATTAGTAGGGTAGCGTCGAAGATAGCTGCCACTCCACCTCTTCGGCCTGTGCCTCGAGGAATGTGAGTATTAATATGACTAGGATTGGTGGATTCATTTAGGCTAACATATTCTCCATCACCCAGCCAGGTTTCAGTAAGACCAAATAAATCAATATCATAATCTGATATTAGTTCATTTACTAGTACACCTTTAGAAGAGAGAGATCTGATGTTTAAGAGTCCATATTTAACTCTCCTATTCGTTTGCACTATTGCTCTTGTGGTTTTAATTTTTATGAGGTTTTTATGCACAGCTCCTCTTCTGTTTACCTTTTTAAATAATTTCCATGGTCGGGGGGCAGACACCGTCACTATAGGATTTTCACTAAGTAACTCCTGAAATGGAGGAGCAGAGAAGTGTGTTAGACTGCGACTCTGCGTAGGGTTTTGGGTGGGTAACTCCTGAAATGGAGGAGCAGAGAAGTGTGTTAGACTGCGACTCTGCCTCCTGGTCTCAACTCTGGGTTGTCATGGATTTGGTCCACTAACAAACTTGGCCAGATTTCTAGAAATGAGAGCTGCTCCTTCCCAAGTGGGATGGATGCCGTCTGTCCGGATCAGACCAGGTCTTCCCCAGAAAGTCTGCCAATGATCTACAAAGCCCACATCGTTTGCTGGACACCACCTTGACAACCAGCGGCGGAATGACGACTATACATGTCATCACTGGTCAGATTTGGCAGGGGTCCTTAGAAAACTACGGTGTCCGACATTGTTTTTGCATATGTACACACCGACTCAACATTAATCTTAGTGACCTCCGATTGGCGTAACCGGGAGTCATTACCGCAGACGTGAATAACAGTCTTACTGTATTTACGTTTATCCTTAGCCAGCAGTTTCAAATAAGACTCAGTGTCGTCCGCTCTGGCCCCAGGGATGCACTTAACTATGGCCGCTGGCTTCGCTAACTTCACGTTTCTCAAAATGGAGCTGCCAATGATCAGAGTTGGTTTCTCAGCGGGTGTGTCGCTGAGTGGGGAAAATCTGTTAGAAACGTGAACAGGTTGATGATGCCCCGTGGACTTCGAATGCTTATGACTATTCCTCCTTCGGACAGTCACCCAGCCCCCCCCCCCCCCCTTCCTGGCTACACAGGAGACGCCGGGGGACGGCTACCAGAGGCTAACTCAGGCCGTTACGCACCGACAACCGGGGACTGGCTAGCTACAGTAGCTAAAGACTGATCTACCAAGGTGCGGAGCCGGACTTCGAAATCACTGAGCCTCGCCTCCATGTCTATAAATAAACTACACTTATTACACGTACCATTACCGCTAAAGGAGGCAGAGGAGTAACTGAACATCTGACACACCGAGCAGGAGAGAGAGAGGGATAAGCCATCGCTAGCTGCTAAGCTAAAGTCGCTAACGGCTAAGCTAAAGTACTGTAGCGTCAGCTACCAAAACTTTAGAACAACTATAAGATTGAACAGCAGTCACTAAAAGATGGAAAGAACTGTGAGTGCTTAGGCAAAATTACTGTAAAGAATAAGTGTTTAGCGGACAGTTGGCTGCTGTAATCTAACAAATGTAACTGTTATTTAGCGAGAGCAGCAGAACACGGTACCAACATACAAGCACCGGAAACAGAAATGAGTCGACATGCTTATCGCAGTACATCAGCCAGGTGACCACCAGTCAGTGCTGCACTTGCTTACAGTTACGGGCGTAGTTATAGTTATGTAAGCTACAATGATGTCTGCTCACTTCGCTCTCTATTGGCTGCTTCGGCACAATAGTCAGTGTAGATAGGCTATGACTCATGACTTGCAACCAATCAGCTAGTACTGTGGGCGCGACATTGCTCGAGCCCACAGAGTGGTTTTAAAATGACCGATGCAGATTTTTGGAAAAAAGGCTGAATATTGGCCACGATAATCAGCCAGGTTGATTTTTGTTATGACTCATTCCCTACGTGAAGTGAGCACTACATCGGTTTTCTGCTGAGAATCATGCCCTCAGATTTAGAGGTGCTAATCCTCATACCAGACTCTTAACACAAGGTCACGGTGCGATGATGCCATCAGGACCACATCATATGCAAAAAGCATAAATTCCCAGCCGCAACAAACCGCAACCCCTCCCCACCCTGACTACGCCTCGATATCCTGTCCGTGAATATCACAAGATTGGTGACAAAGTGCAGCCCTGGCGCAGGCCAACCCCCACTTGGAACAAGTCTGACTTAGTGCCAATAATCTGTACACAGCTCTGGCTTTGGACACACAGGGTTGGTTAGCCTCTAACAGGGACCCACACAATATCCCACGGGAGACCCGGTCATGTGCCTTCTCCAGATCCACAAAACACATGTAGACTGGATGGGCATCCCTCTAGGATCCTTGTGAGAGTGAAGAGCTGGTCTGTTGTTCCACGACCAGGACGGAATCCGCATTGTTCCTCAGTCGAACCCTCCTCTCCAGCACTTTACAGTAGACTTTACCAGGGAGGATGACGAATGTGATACCCCTGTAATTGGCACACACTCTCCCCTTTTTGAGCAGGGGAACCACCACCACAGTTTGCCACTCATTAGGGACTGTCCTGATCAATAATCAGTAAATCAATATTTGACTCACAGACTCGAAGGCGCGGTCTTGTAGCTGCAACTTGTGTGAGGGGGAATCCCTGCTAACAACTGATGCAGCGACACTCCGACGCACGTAATGCCAGTCGACGTATTTACGCAATCGATTATGTCGATGAATCCCTCCCCAGCCCTATATTGTACACAGCTTGGCGTACCACATAGACTTATGAGCATCCTTGAGGGTCTTCAAGAAGGCCGAATGCTCAGAACTGCTGTTTGTTTGCACATACAACAGTCGCAGCGACCCTTAGCCGGGGACTTGTGACTTCCTCCGGGCAGGGTAGTTCCTCCTTTTCCTCATTTTATCATGGGGTATTTTTGTTTAACTTTGTTCAAGTTAGAAAATACACGTATCAAAATGTCACCAATAATCGCAATATGACTTTTTCTCCAAATCGTGCAGCCCTAGTCTAGACCTCTCGCTCACCGTCTTTCTCTCTGTATGTCTGTCTTCTGTTATAGAAACGGAGAGGAGGAGATGGACTCAAACCTCACCGCTGTCAGCACTGTGACAAATCCTTCACAACATCTGGAAATTTAAAGATTCATCAGAGAGTTCACGCTGGAGAGAAACCGTACTGGTGTGACCAGTGTGGGAAATCTTTCAATAGAGCAGGTGACCTAAGAAAGCACCAACGTGTTCACACTGGAGAGAAACCGTACAGCTGTGACCAGTGTGGGAAAACTTTCTCTCAGTCAAGTAACCTACAAATTCACAGACGTGGTCACACTGGAGAGAGACCGAACTGGTGTGAACAGTGTGGAAAAGCTTTCACTTCATTGGGTAACCTACATAATCACAGACGCATTCACACCGGGGAGAAGCCATACTGGTGTGAAGAATGTGGGAAAACCTTTGCTCATGTTAGTAACCTTAAAGGACACCTACGTTTTCACACTGGTGTGAAACCTCACGGGTGTGAACAGTGTGGGAAAACCTTTACTACCCCAAGTGATCTCACAGTGCACAGACGTGTTCACACGGGAGAGAAACCGTTCTGGTGTGAACTGTGTGGGAAAACTTTCACTCAGTCGGGTAACCTACAAGTTCATCGACGTGTTCACACTGGAGATAAACCTTACTGGTGTGAACACTGTGGGAAAACTTTCACTCGGAGTGAATATCTTAAAGCCCACCAGCGCAGTCACACTGCTTCGTTGTGAACATTGCTCTGAGCTACGCCCCATGGCATTTTAAATTAGCCTAGCAACTAGCGTACTTTTCCTCTACTCATAGCTTAAGGATGTACGTAGCACAGGGCTCGACAATAACGGTGGCCCCTTGCCCGGGGCCAACGTCGGGACAGTTTAACTAGCAACGAGCAGGCCAGTGCAAAAACATTAGTATTTAAAACAAAAACAGTAGAAACTCATGTACCGTTGTCCAATCCAGAGTTGTAGTGACGTGACGAGTGGTTGTCAAATGTTAATTCTCTAATCTTAATCATGCGGCAGCCTCTGGGTCTGAAAGTGAAACCGTGCAGATGGCACTGAAACCTGCATTCTGTCTGACAGCCAGCAGGGGGCAAGTCCGCTGGTTGCAGAAAGAAGTCCGGTACCATTAGAAATAATGTTGCTACTTGATTTATTCCCTCAGTAAACACTTTCCTGATGAGTTTCTGGTTTCAGTCGCTAGTTTCAAGTCTTCTTCAACACAGCATGATGTTCATTTAGTAAATGATGGTTCTATGTAGGGGTAAATGGATGATAATGCAGCGAATGTTTTTGGGCAGGACTACCTTGTGATTGACAGGTCGCTACCATGGCTACCCTCAGTGTAGCTGTTCATCATAGCAACTGCCGCGACATAATGTTCAATGTGACCCACAAACAGCTGTCTCTTGATTTAGACAGATAAGCGGTATGAAAAGCTTCCTCTGCTGTTGTTGCTGCAACGGTCTGTGTGACGGCGGGAGCAGAGGGCTCTGTGAGTGGGCGGCTGGGCGGCCTCGCCAGTTCCTCCCGTTGGTTGGCGCAGGCTTCCCCCACAGCCACTTGCGGAGCTCCTCAACTCCAACACGTTTAAACACTGTGCATTTCAAGCTAACTTCTTATGCTGCATAAAATATCCTAGGGCAGGGCCGGCCATGGTAATGTTGGCGCCCTAGGCGAGATTTTAAATCCCCTCCCCCATGCCCAAGCCTAAAAAGTCTACCTCAGGGGTTGGGGCCATTGCTGCCCTCTCCAAAAGGCTTGTTTTATCACCCAAACTCACAATTTTAGCATGTATAGATGAAAAGGCAAGTCCATAATCATGGTCAATAATGAACTGTGTGATCGGCATATTTGTCAACCTCAACATCATAGCCTAAATTGGGAGACCAAGCTTAGAGTATATATGCCCCTCCTTAAACTGTGAGTCAAACCAGAGACTGTTTTCTTGCAGTATGTGGTAGATTTCTTGAAATGCAAGAGCATTGGTTTAGTTTCAATGGTGGAGATGACTCAAATGAAGAGCCAGGTGGTTCTCCCCCAGAAAATCTTAAGCATTGAGGACTTCATTTCCTGCATTCTAGTGAAATTGAATTTCTGCCTTTCTGCCTCAATTTATGGTAGAAATGTCTTCAATTATGTAAAGGGGAACACAATATTTAGGCAGCAGGTGACAATTCAAAATATAAAAAATGGCTTTCAGACATTCTGTAGCTATTGCTTTTAAATAACCTATATTTCTCCTGTAGATCAACTTTTATAATTTAATAAAATCCCCGCTGAGTCAGCACACATCCAAGCAGGATTCAGTCTTCCCTCCTCTTTTGTGTCTTTTGCATGGGGATGTGCATGTGGCACCTTTTCACCTCAAATAAGGTAATTTTAATTAAAGTTCCTGGATCCAGTGTTTTAGCAGGTTTTCTGCACATTCAGATTCTCTCCCACATCTGTGTTCTCTGACATGTCGAAAAAAAAAGACGTAATATTAAGAGACAAACATCATAATTTGATGGGAACTCATAACATCTTTTAAGTCTCTACTCTCCTGTGCATTAGGCCTAGTTATTGCTCCGCTGTAATTATCCCCTTTAGACCGTTTGACCGAGTGCACAGACTGCATGTTGCATGTGAAACCGGAACCAAATAGAAAACACTCACCACAGACCCAGGTGAAGTTCTGGCAGCCTTAGTCAGTGTGAGCACATCCAGAGCTGTACAGCCTGGATCAGTCTTAACACACTGTATAAGGACACAGTTAGTGCGCAGAGGTCCATTCAAATCAGCAGTAGATTTTTTTTGTAAAAAGTTTCCATTCAGGCGTATTACAGAGACAGACTGTTTTAAAGGAGAGGTGGTAATGAGAGCACTGCAATGTCAGGCTGACTGTGCAGAAATGGAAAATTGTTTGCATGGCTCACAAGTCAGGTAGGACGCCCCCAGACCACAGTTGTTCTTAAGTGGTGACAAAAATGTGTGCTTATGCTCTGGTCTAAGCCCTTTCTGACCTGACACAGCCAATATTAAAGGGATAACCAAGGGACGCTGTGTTTTTTTTTTAACAGCAACACTTTAAAAAAAAAAAGAGAAATAAACCGTTAAATGTTGTCATTTCCATCTGAGTTCAGTTATCCTATATTTTATGTTACCTCTCTCCACAACGAGCTGGGCTGTAACACTCCTAAGCTTTTTCAATGCTGCTGGTTAAG
Organism: Micropterus salmoides; assembly: GCF_014851395.1. Taxonomy (NCBI): domain Eukaryota; kingdom Metazoa; phylum Chordata; class Actinopteri; order Centrarchiformes; family Centrarchidae; genus Micropterus; species Micropterus salmoides. The sequence goes on from NW_024041150.1 coordinate 50,049,947, forward strand.
TTTACACGGTGCCGTGGGTACGAGTCATTCTAGCCTAATTGACAGGTCGCGAGGTAGCCCGCCTTGAATCATCCCTTGCTTTCTGTCTATTCACCTCTAAGTTCGGCAATAGTTTACTAAATGAACATAATTTTGTGTTGAAGACTGAAACTAGCAACTGACACCATAAACCCATCAGGAAAGTGTTTGCTGAGGTAATCAAAGAGGTAAGAATGGCCTCATTTTACGATTATTTTATATGAAACCAGACTTTTTTCTGCAATCAGAGGAGTCACCCCCTGCTGGCCGTATAAGTTACTTCTGCATTCGCCTCAGTCTGTCATTGTTGTCCATTTTAGCCAAAATCTGATTTAGTCCAAATTTATCAAAACACAGACAAAAAAAAAAATGTTGTTGTTGTTGTAATTATGGAGGCCTAGTGTTGTTAAAAAATGTGTCGGAAAAAAACAAACATCTTCTTCTTAGGTTAGAAAACAAAGGGTTAAGATAAAAAAAGTAATTCAATTCTATTTATGTAGCTCCAATCCAGTTATCTCATTACCCTTTTCATACAGAGCAGTGCTAGACCGTACTCTTTGTGATATTATTTACAGAGACCCAAGAATCAAGTGTGAGTGCAGGCAGAGATCTGATGAAGGAAAAAAAAAAACTATAATTAACACACAGTTTGTGAACAACAACAACAACGAACCTTGTTTTAAACTAACAACTGTTCATTTCATGGTTGCTGCTCTGCAACCAACTGTCGTTTGTAAGGTTTTTAAATGAATGTTGAATTGAGAGGTCGATGCTTTTTAACTTTCAGCTAAAACCAAATATTTCTTCTTCGACTGGCAGTGTGTTTTTTAGCGTGTTACATTTTGCTGGACGGGTTTATTATTTTTCATCTGCTTGTAGCACTAATCAGCTCTCACCACAGATCTCCACACTGATGCTTTGGAACAATGGTTAGAATATTTCCTCCTTTTCTCCTCGCTCTTCAGCTCTGAATGACTGAAATAACAGAATGAAAACAACAGATATGTGGAGCTCAGCTCTCCTGAAGGAGCCGAGATGAAGAGGGAACAACAAGAGGAAGAAGAGAGAAGTCTTTTGGCTGAAGAAGAGGAAGCAGACAGACTGAGAGAGTATTTAGGATTCATTTCTGATTTGGATTCCACACACATGGAATCATTTTCATTTGCTGAATCATCATGAAGACGTTCAGAGCCTCTGCTGCTGCTGTTATTCCCTTTTACACTTCTGGAGGAATATTAATATTAGAATTTACACTTTTACTGTCCATCTCTCTCCTCCAATTGTTAAATTCATGATTCCTTATTTTACAATAGTCTACGTTGTGTTCATGTCTGGGCCCCTAGACCGGGCCTAACAGTGTTGAAGAACAAACATCACATGACACACCTGTCTTTCTACAACACTTCCTCGCTGACATCAGCTTGTTGTGTGGAGACATTTGTCTGTCCAGCTTCATGCTGTGTGTTTAGGAAGTGTTATTGAAAGGTGCTAACTGTGATCTGAGCTACAAGCTTATTCGTTAGAGTACTCAAAATCTTTACTCAAGAAAAAGTACAATTAGTCTTCTCTATCTACTATATATTTAAATATGTATTTCATCTGCTGTGCATCAGGTTATTTCTAGGGCATGGTATTTGCTTTGCTGGTTGATTATCTTTACCTATTTCTGTTTAATAAAATTATTTTCCTTTTTAAGTCTCCATGAAGGTTTTGATAAGATCACTTTAAAATATCAGCTTGCTGTCTAGACACTATTGTTGCCGGTCTCTTTTATTATGGACATGTAGCCAACCAAACCACTTCCTTTGCAGTTGCAGAGGCAGCCAGTTTTTAATTCTTAATGATTCTGCCTTCCTGTAAATTCAACATTAAATGTAACACATGAAGTTATTTCTGTCTTTGTTGTACAAAAAGCTTCAGCAGGATATTTTCATGAGCCTCTGATGTGATAATAACAAGCGCTTCATTAAAACTCTGCTCTGTGTGAAGCACACTCCCTCATACACATCAAATATGATCAGCTGGTTTCAGGAAACCAACTAACTAAACTTCATCTTCTGCCTGAAATCAAGGAGCCGTGTTTCTAAACGGCCTTAGCGACAGTAACTAAGGGGCGGGGCGAGACACCGTGACATCGCGAGAACACTCCGCGGGATCCCGCAGCGCTCCTGTATCTCAGCCTGAAGAGCTCCGAGACCAGAATCCAGACTCAGTCCAGGACAACACGGTCCACCAGTCACAGCGGAGACCTGCAGGACGATGGAGAACCAGAACCCGGACCGCAGGAGCCAAACAGCAGCCTCGTGCTCTGATAGCGCCGATGTTCAGGTCAGTGTTCATGACTTCATCACGAGACTAAAGACACGAGGAAGAGTCTCGAGGGTCCGTGTATCATCCGTTCATTCTGTTGTTAGAGATCAGAGCCTGAAAACCCGCTCCAGGGTTTGTGTTGACGTGGTTTGATTTCCAAAGTGTCTCCGTGGTTCCTGTTTTCATCTTCAAGATGGCGTTTCTCTTTTCTTTGTTCTGTGGGTTTTCCCGCGCGGCGCATGCGCGGTGCGGCCCGTGTTGTGTCGGGAGCGCGCAGAACAAACAATGATGGTGAAAATGAAGCAGAGTCATTATATTTGCTCGTGTGTTGGTGAGTTTCTCTCAGTGACAAACAGTCTGCCTGCATTATTGTTCTCTGAATGATCGTCGTGCAGGTTTCAGCTCTAAATAGTATCTGTGGAGACTCTTTGTAGAGATCAGAGTCAGTCTGGAGTTTAGTTTTCCTCTTCTGATGTTAGCGTTCACTGTCTGTCAGGGCCGTCACTAGGATTGAAGGACAGGGGGGCTTAGCCCCCAGGCTATGCGTAACTTGCACTTGTTTCTTTGTTACTGTATTAGAACCACACTTATGTCACCAACCAGTAAATTATCAAAGATGTTAACAAATAACAAATAAGTAAAACACACTGTGTTCTTCCATTTCTCGTCTGTTGAACAAAAGTTACTGTAATGGTAATGTTGGGGGTCAGATTTGGCACTGGTACCACAGGTAGCTTCTCTCAATGACCAGGAGCTGCTGACTCTGGTTAATTAATGTTAACATTACTGTAGCTAGCTAGCCTAGCAAAAAGTTCAGATAGCGTAACTGTAATTCAGTGCTGCAACACAGACTACATGATTCCTTTAAAAGCATCATGTAAACAAATGATGAACATTCACTTAAAAGTGCCCTTTTAGTCCCAGCTTTGTTTACCTCGTTGTGTCGCGGCAGTGCAGCAGGCATAACGCTTTAGCTTTTAGACACAACGCCGCTGTGACTTAAATGCTCCCCAGCTGCTCGTGTAAATGTGTGATAAAGTAATAGCGTATGTAATTCCTCTCTCTATTAGATAAGTTGCAGGTCCAAAGAAGTTACTGCACTGTAGATTGGTTCAGTCAGAGTGTGATTTTGCGCTGTAGCTTGGCTTGCATATCAACACGCTGTTGATTAGGATCCTATTTAAAGTGGCTACTGTCTGAATTGCTGATGGTGGCAGGATTAAAAGATTTGGAGTAATGATTACTATATGTATGGATACATGTAGTATGTCTGATTGCTTTTATTATATTTTCCTGTGTGTGGGTATATGCTAGCCTAGCCATCTAGGCAATATCTACATATTTATTTAATTTATTACAGCAAATAAATGGAGAATATAGCAATTATAATACATTTCATGAAATGATTTAGTTTAGGCTTTGGCTACCTGCCAACAAATGTCTGATGTTAGAAGAAAACAAAGTGTGACCCAGTGGTCACTCTGTATGCAGCATTAGTGACTTGAATTTGATTCTGGAGGCCCCGGGGAGCCAGTGGAGGTCACTGAGTAATGGAGTGACATGAGTCCTTTTGGGCTGATCAAAAACCAGACGTGCTGCTGCGTTCTGAACCATTTGTAAGGGTTTCACCGTACAAGCTGGAAGACCTGCTAGGAGGGCATTGCAATAGTCGATGCGAGAGATAACCATGGCCTGTACCAGAAGCTGGGTGGCGTACTGAGTGAGGTAGGGCCTGATTTTCCTTATGTTGTATAGAGAAAAGCGGCACGACCGAGCGACAGCAGCAACATGGTCTGAAAAGGACAGCTGGTCATCAGTCATGACACCCAAGTTTCTCACCACCTTGGTTGGAGTGATGGTTGCGGAGTCAATTTGTAGTATGGTGGATAGATTGCTTGGCTGGCCCCAGTGATACAAAACACACAGTTCAACCACCAATTAATGTCCTTATCCCAGTTCAAACCTCCTAGGAGTCCATCTTTTTGTGTCCCAGTAAGCAAACAGAAAATACTCCGTTTTAATAGACAAGCTTAGTAATTCCCCGACGACACCGGGTTCCTCCTCCTCCTGGTGGCTGTGTGTGTGACGCTGGCGGCGATCGCTACAATACGCTTACCTTACTACACGTGTCTGTTGTGCATTTGTCGGGGCCGTTGTACAACAAGAAGGCAAGGTGTGCAGCGTAACGTGCAGACGAAGCATCAACTTGGTCAGACTGCTTTAGTCTCAGGTGTCATGTGACCAGAGTGTAATCGCAGCCTTTGCTATTAGAAAATCTCGTTTTATTACATCGCACATGCCTTTAATCGTTCAGCCCTACTCCCTGGCTACTTCCACTCCACTTGCGCGTTCATGCAGAGGGTCCGCCACATCGAGCGCCATCTGCAACTAATGAGGGCTGGTGGCTTGTTAAACCCTCAAATGCTGAGTGAGCCCCTATGCTGGCTTGTTGAAGGTGTCGGTCTCCTCTTCTTCAAAACCAGCTGATCACAGCAGGTAATAAAGCTCGACGTGATGCTGCAGCTGATCTGCAGCTCTTGTTGCTGGAAATGTTTTAACCTTCCAAACTGTCGCCATTTTATTTTTGTGCTGCAGTTATTTTTAAGAACAGTTTGGGATTAAATGTGTAACAAACTTCATCGCCTGTCTCTTCATTATACTCCCACACAAGAAACTGCTTTAATGGTCAAACACAGCCTGTAGTTTTTCATTATATTCCAGTCAAATCTGATGGTTTTTTATAAATGTTGCTCGTGGATAGTGGTTACAAATAATGATTCCTGTGCATCGCTGTGTACCGCGTGCAGGCCTACAGCCTACGACAGCTGGTTCATTTGCCTTCGTAGGTCTTTAGACCGTGGTGGAAACACACACAACACAGGGCTGAACGAACCTTTTAGTTCCTTGAAAAGAGATCTGGGGACTTAAAAGTCCCGGGTACTGTTGGTCGAAAAGCGCCTCTAGATACACAGGGGGATCATGTAACAAGCAACAAAGGCATTAAAGAAAAACAGTTAAGTCTTTATACATTTTAACTGTTACTGTTAGACTATATAATGCCTCAATGTTTGATTTATTTAGAAATGTTGTATTTGGGAATGTAATATAGGCTTTTCTTTACAATGAATAGCAATCTTTTCATAATAAGAGTATAAGAATATAATATTTGTTTTTCGTAAATATCTATGACGTAAGTCACGTTCTTAAAGAAATATTTGACACGAACACAAAATGAATGACAAATGCTTTCAGTTTCGTTATTGCAAAAAACAAACTTTCCCTCAACATCAGCCCTGAATCTTAACACAACGGTTGTTTATTTAATACACATATTATAGCAGCGAGTGCAGCGGTAACGTCAGATCCCGTTTACGCTGGGGGGAGAGTTCGTCCGAAAGCTGTCTGCTGTATTTAAACCCTACGTGGGTTGCGGAGCTCGATTTGGCTGTGAGGGTGACTACGACCAGAGTTCACTCTGTGTCAAGTGGCGAGGGTCTAGTTTCAGAAAGGCCCTCTGACATTTGGTTTTCACTGACAACATTATGTGGATTATTTTAAGCCAGTAAATACAAATTATATTTGTAGTATTCAATAGTATTCAGTGTTTCAGGCAAGAAAATTTTACATTTCACATTATTATTTTCACCATATCTCTGAACAAATAGTTGGAAAAGCTGGAGCAGATAATAAATAACCAACAGCCAAAGATCAGCCTGCTGGAGGAACTCCAAGCTTTAGATCTGGAGAAAGTCATTTGGTTGGTTCTGTTGCTCCACAGTGATTTTAGTGAGGACACAACATGTTTTGGGCATCAACCCTAAAACCCTGTTAATATGACCTCAGAATCATTCTAGATACGACTGTTGGTGTCTGCTCAGCATGTTGAGATGCCGCACCTGTGAGGTGGATGGATTATCTTGGCAAAGGAGAAGTGCTCACTAACACAGATTGTTTCCTTATTCTGATGAAAATTTCAGCAGTCATCACATTCTGTCTTCCAACTCTGAACATATTGACGCTTGGTCAAGGCCCTTTGGCGTCACTTTTTAACGCCCTGGGTAACCTCTTTAAATGACTGTAGCACCGTCTCACCATTATGATATTGCTTATTTTTAATTCAGTTTTAAACTCCTGGACTTTAATAGCTCCTGTGCTTCAGCAGATTGTCTGCTTAAGGTCAAAGCTTTTGTGCGCATTCAGAATCTCTCCCACAGAATCATAATCTGAGCTTTTTACCTGACAAGAATTCTTGTCACAGTTTAATGTTGCGGCGCAAGATCTCGTCACACCCCCACTGAGGTGTGAAGGTTAAAATCTGCAACTGTAAAGGTAACTCTGACTGGCATGATATAATAATCAACAAGTTGTGACGCTATTATGCAGCTGCGCCATTATTGTGCATGAGACGCCTACTGGTGGTGGAAAGCGCTGTCCCCTCGCAAAATATTACGGTAGTCGACCAATCTGTTAATGGTTTATTCGATTAGTTGACTAGTCACAATCATTTGTTACCAAGTAACCCAGGGGTGTCAAACTCATTTTCACCACCGGCCACATAAGCATTATGGTTACCCTCAAAGGGCCAGTTGGAACTGTAAGACTGTATAAACATACTTTACTGCATAAACTCTTCCTTAACACACGACCGGCAGCTATCGCTTTATCTCCTTGAAACACAAACGTGTTGACTTTCCCATGAAATGGCTTCCTTCTGCATCATTTTTTATTGGACATTTTGGGATCGTTTGTATACATTTCTCATCTCCACTTGTCGTTAAAAAAACGCGTGTGTGGAAAGACCGCAATCTAGTGGCGGGATGCTATCAATTTACAGGTCACAAAATTGCCATGCATTGTGGCCATTGTGTTCATGAACACTTTAAAGCAGCATAAACTTGTATTTTAGGACAATCATGAATCTTTTAAGCTTTCGTGGGCCACATAAAATGACGGGCCTTGAGTTTGACACATGTGCCCTAATTAAACTTATTAAATGTCTTTCAAGTGAATTAGATCTTGTGATGGCGCAGTGTATAAGACACATGCCTTTGGTGTGAGAGACCCTGGTTTGAATCCACTGTGAGACACCACTGTGTCCCTGAGCAAGACCCTTGTTGCTCCAGAGATGTGTGACCTCTGACATGTACAGCAGCTGTAAGTGGCTTTGGATAAAAGTTTCAGCTAAATGAATAAATGTAAGTGAATTAACACACAGCCTAACTAACCATTAAGTGGTTTAAGTAAGGTTTACTCTTCAGAATGAACACCGGTATCGATGCCATGGAAAAATAGGGAGGACAAAACAGCGTAGGCTACTCCCTAGAAGTCACTGAGTTACTATTGCACTAGGTGTTTGCTAACACAACATCAACCCTGAGACCTCACACCAAGAAGACCAAAGACAATACTGCATAAATACACCTGCATGTAGGGCAAACCTGTAGAAAGGGTTTATTTAATCATCTCTATCCTCAGTCTCAGTTTTATACAAGCACAGCTAACGTTAGCTTGGCAATTAGCCAAATGTTAAAAACAAGCTAAATAGAAAGCTGTCTGTCTGGAGCATAGACTGCTCTGTAGTCTTAAAAAGTCAGTTGCTGGCTGAGACAAACCAGCCGCTCCTCCTTCTACCTGGTAACGTTACCTGCAGGCACTGAATAACAGCAGAGAGGAGGGAAGGTCTCGTACAGACTGAACTTCTTTTTCTTTCTTAGTTTATACAGTGACTTTGGTGTTGTAAACATTAATGTTGCTGCTCTAGAAACTGTATTTAAAATATTCAGTTCTAATCCTATAATTAAAAAAGAACCGGGCAGCTAATATGCACACTTCAACAAATGTTTATTTATGACAAGTTATATATCATCTCAATATATAACAATGTCATCGCACATTGAATATTTTCCTCATAACTTGGGTCTGGACCCAAATGTTAAACCATTACTGAATGAATGGTTTATTTCTGTTTACAAAATACAAAGAATGACAATTTGTGTGAATATGCATTTTACAGAAATCTTACATATGGTTACACCAATCCATTCACTGAAAATAACGTGCAACATTTACAACCGCAAAAGGACAGGCTGAAGACCAAGGCTTATATTTGCCTATCCTATGCACTAAAATACAGAATACCAGCAAAAAGAAGGAAAGAAAGGAAACAAAATTAAATAAATCTAAACTTTAAGCTTTAATTATTTTGCTTTTTAAGTCCATTCCACAATTTAACTCCCAAAACTGAAACACATCTGTATTTATTAGTTTTCACTTTACATGTTTCAAATATACACAATCCGCTTATGTTATGCTTTCCTTTTCTTAATTTAAAACGTTTTTGAATACAAACAGGAAGCTCGAAAAAGTACTTCGAATGGTTTTGAATACACAATGTCTACGAATTTCAATGTGCACACTTCTATAAATGGTTAGTAGATTCACAGAAACATATTTTATTTATTATTCTAATAGGTCTTTTTTTGTAGTTTAATTATAGGGTCTATTTGTTTTATATGCATTTCCCCACACCTCAACATAATGACAAATGTATTATAAGTGATCCCTTCTTTTGTAAATAACATCTATAGATTTAGATAATATCCATTTGAGATATTCTTCCAACAAAGTTTATGATCTGTAATCACTAAAATCAATGTTTCAAATACTGTCATTCATGCTTTTAGATGGCTCACTCCACCATGACATCTCACTTACTGTTTCTTTCTTTTGATATAGAGAAAGAGAGGAGGAGATGGACTCAAACGTCATCGCTGTCAGCACTGTGACAAATCCTTCACAACATCTGGATATTTGAAGATTCATCAGAGAGTTCACACTGGAGAGAAACCGTACTGGTGTGACCAATGTGGGAAAACTTGTATTACATCAAGTGCCCTAAAAATCCACCAACGTGTTCACACTGGAGAGAAACCGTACTGGTGTGAACAGTGTGGAAAAGCTTTCACTAATTCAGTTCACCTAGAAATCCACCAACGGGTTCACACTGGAGAGAAACCTCATTGGTGTGAACAGTGTGGAAAAACTTTTGCGCAATCAAGTAACCTTGAACAGCACCAACGTATTCACACTGGAGAGAAACCTCACTGGTGTGAACAGTGTGGAAAAACTTTTGCTCATTCAGCTCACCTAAAAGTTCACCAACGTATTCACACTGGAGAGAAACCGTACTGGTGTGAACTGTGTGGAAAAACTTTTGCGCATTCAGCTCTCCTAAAATCCCACAAACGTGTTCACACTGGAGAGAAACCGTACGGGTGTGAACAGTGTGGGAAAACCTTCACTCGATCAGATAACCTAAAGCAGCACCAACGTGTTCACACTGGAGAGAAACCTCACTGGTGTGAACAGTGTGGAAAAACTTTTGCTCATTCAGCTCAACTAAAAATGCACAAACGTGTTCACACTGGAGAGAAACCGTACAGGTGTGAGCAGTGTGGGAAAACCTTCACTCGACCAGGTCAACTAAAAATTCACCAACATGTTCACACTGGAAAGAAACCGTATGGGTGTGAACAGTGTGGGAAATCTTATACCAGCAGAAGAAACCTTAGAGAACACAAATGCACTCACAAAACATGAGTGTGACAGTCTTTCCAGAGCCGAGCTAGCTGTTTCTCCTGCCCTGAATACACCCACCTGTTATCATGTGACTGTGCTGGATTAACGCCATGTGTTGACAGCTGAGAAAGATTATTTGGAAAGAGCTGGAAAGCGTCAGTCCGGAGGTTGTATCAGCCAATAGCAAGTGCTTTTCAAGCGGCCTTTTATTGTGGCCAGTATAAGGCACACCTGTGCAATCCCCATGCTGTCTGATCAGCATCTTGATATGCGACACCTGTGAGGTGGATGGATTATCTGGGCAAAGGAAAAGTGCTCACTAACACAGATTTGTGAACAATATTTCAGAGAAATAGCCCTGTGTTTTTGCCTCCGTTCATCATAAGCTGAACTCAGTGTTGCATTTATAATATTGTTCAGTGTAAATATATTGTCGCCGACCCAGTCCTGTTCTGCCTCCTTCCTGAGAAAATGTTGAATAATCCACCTGATTGTGACAATGACAACATTGATGATTTCGACCAAACTGCTTAAATTAAATATGTTTTTATCCCCAGCTTTCTCACTACTCAAGAATGTCTCTGTTCTACAAAACAGCTAAAGCTCATTTCTTCTGTCTACTAATGATATGTCTGCTTAAACAGTAAGATGAGAGCATTCATTGATGAACTGACAGTTTGTTATAAACTTAATGTGACCATGGCCAAAAGTGGAGCTGTAACAGAAACAAATAGATTTTACCTGTATGTACTTTTAATAATCCTCTATATGTCATTACCTTATGTTCTTTGCTCTGAAAACATTTCTTCCCTCGATGGTTTGGCAGCAGGAGCACATTTAGCTCAGATCTGGGGCCAGTCGCAAGTCCAACAACATGATTAAATTATAAAAGGAAAGGCTGCCAAACGCTGAGAATGTAAAAGTCTCCAAGTCAATGAGCAGGACTGTTCAGAAGTTTCAAGAAACGTTTTGTTGCAGTTATTGCTGACATACTCAGTATTGACTGCCTGTTTTTAGTAATGTAATGATGTTTTTGGACTTTCTTTTGAGGACCTTGTAAAATGTTCATGATAGAGAGAAAGAGGGAGCGAGCGAGGAGGTGCTGCTCGAATTTATGCTCCTCAATACAGTTCCTTTAATCAAAAATAATTTTAAATATGCCTAGTAAAAATATTGAAAATCAATATGTGGCAGTCAGCATTGATAATTATCCAACTTACTAGTTAATTATGGGAAACACTTTCACTGCCAGCTTTCTGTAAGTTTCACGTTGCTGCTTCAGCAGACGCTTCAATAAATCAGATCTAGGACTGCTCAATACAATAGACGACATCTTCGACTGTGACACAATAATGGCAGTAGCTACTTACAACTGTGGACAGAACGCCTCTCTCCCTCATTCTCCATTCTTCCTTTAGTTTTTGGCTAAGAGCAGACATAAACAACAAAGTCCGGCAGCGTTACTTGTCTTAGTAACTAGTAATAATATTACTGTTTTGGTAAAGTAATTAGTTACACTACCAGTTCCTGGGAAAAGTAATATTACAGTAACGTGTTATTGCCCGACACTGCTGACGGATGAAAAACAGCCCTCTGGCTAAATCTGGCATACTTACTGAAATGTTTCAGCTTAAATGAAAAATCCTTCTCTATCTTTGACGAATGAACAGACAAGAAAAAAACAGAAACTGGAGGTAAGAGACTAAAGAGGTGATCAACATCTGAAGGACTCTGTATGCTTCAAACAAACTAGATCATGCAAATCTGTTTATACCTGCTGTAAATGGCAACACTGGAAGACAGGGCAAAAATCACTCAGTCCAAATGTTTAAAAGGCCTGAACCAGGTCCACTGGAGGCCTCTGGGTTTAACTGCCTTGGTTTGATCCAGTGTATAGTGAGGAGGAAGAGGCGCTGAATAATCAGGGACTACAAAAACACTACAGATGACATTTGTGTTCAGTCTGAACAAACCTTTGTTCTTGTGAGTCTGCTTTAATCAAATATCTGACGCCCGGCTGACGGTGAGTTTTTTTGCTCATTTTGTTTCTTCCACCGTTCTGTTTCCCTGTACCTTGCCTGCCTCCCTGTGTGTGCTCTCCCTCTCTCTCTGATCCTGAGCCCAGCTGACCGCCCACACCTTCACCTCATCAGCCGCCTCCTCTGCCTGCCACACCTGCCTGCAATCAGCTCCATCTCCACCAGTATATCTACCCCGGTTCTCCACCATCAGAGGAGTTGGATCAGTGGAGCTGCTTCTGTTCCTGCTTCTCTCTGCAGAGGAGACAAACAAACTCTGACCTCAGTCTGCATACTGACCTTTGACCCTGAGAACAACTGTTTTCACTCTCCAGATGTTACTGTTGGAGACGTAGACCCAGTATTGTCCTACGTCTTTGTCTGTGGGTGATTTCAGGGTCAGACTGAGGTCTCCAGTTCTCAGCAGGTCTTCCTTAGTTTTAGTTCGGTCTCTGTAAAACTGGTCCTGTTGGTCAGGCTGGTCAGAGCCGTTCTTCTGACACACGCAGACTGTCTTTGAGGGTTTGGGTTCATAGCGGTTCCACTCCATTTTAGAGTCTCCAGACAGGGGAGCTGTGGTCTTGAAGGGCAGCAGGACAGACTCCACCCCCTCCTCCACCTCCACCTGACAGACTGAGAGGACAACAAAGCACAACATTTTTGATTGAATGTGAAATTCTGTAGCTGATCAAAATGTGTCAGATGTTTGATTGATCATCTCTGTGGACTTTAAAGAACTGATCAGAGCCTTGATGTTCATTAAGTGGCGTTCTATTGAAGTGACAGCTTCCCTGAATAGATCATTAAACATCTCATGTTCTTATTAGTAAATATTGATTAGTTTCATGATAAAATATGAGCCAAACATCTACAGCTGTGAACTCTGACCTGTATCTACAGCACTGACCTCTGATCTGTATCTACAGCACTGACCTGTATCTACAGCTCTGACCTCTGACCTGTATCTACAGCACTGACCTCTGACCTGTATCTACAGCACTGACCTCTGACCTGTATCTACAGCACTGACATTTGATCTGTATCTACAGCACTGACATTTGATCTGTATCTACAGCACTGACATTTGATCTGTATCTACAGCACTGACCTGTATCTATAGCTCTGACCTGTATCTACAGCTCTGACCTCTGACCTGTATCTACAGCTTTGACCTGTATCTACAGCACTGACCTGTATCTATAGCTCTGACCTGTATCTACAGCTCTGACCTCTGACCTGTATCTACAGCTTTGACCTGTATCTACAGCTCTGACCTGTATCTACAGCTTTGACCTGTATCTACAGCTCTGACCTGTATCTACAGCACTGACCTGTATCTATAGCTCTGACCTGTATCTACAGCTCTGACCTGTATCTACAGCTCTGACCTCTGACCTTTATCTACAGCTCTGACCTTTGACCTGTATCTACAGCACTAACATCTGATCTGTATCTACAGCACTGACCTCTGACCTGTATCTACAGCACTGACCTCTGACCTGTATCTACAGCACTGACCTGTATCTACAGCACTGACCTTTATCTACAGCTCTGACCTTTGATCTGTATCTACAGCTCTGACCTTTGACCTGTATCTACAGCACTGACCTCTGACCTGTATCTACAGCTCTGACCTTTATCTACAGCTCTGACCTCTGACCTGTATCTACAGCACTGACCTTTGATCTGTATCTACAGCTCTGACCTGTATCTACAGCTCTGACCTTTATCTACAGCTCTGACCTTTGATCTGTATCTACAGCTCTGACCTTTATCTACAGCTCTGACCTTTGACCTGTATCTACAGCACTGACCTCTGACCTGTATCTACAGCTCTGACCTTTGATCTGTATCTACAGCTCTGACCTCTGACCTGTATCTACAGCTCTGACCTTTGATCTGTATCTACAGCTCTGACCTGTATCTACAGCTCTGACCTGTATCTACAGCTCTGACCTTTGACCTGTATCTACAGCTCTGACCTCTGATCTGTATCTACAGCTCTGACCTGTATCTACAGCACTGACCTTTATCTACAGCTCTGACCTCTGACCTGTATCTACAGCTCTGACCTTTATCTACAGCTCTGACCTCTGACCTGTATCTACAGCACTGACCTTTGATCTGTATCTACAGCACTGACCTCTGACCTGTATCTACAGCTCTGACCTCTGATCTGTATCTACAGCACTGACCTCTGATCTGTATCTACAGCACTGACCTGTATCTGCAGCTCTGACCTCTGACCTGTATCTGCAGCTCTGACCTTTGACCTTTATCTGCAGCACTGACCTTTGACCTGTATCTACAGCACTGACCTTTGACCTGTATCTACAGCACTGACCTGTGACCTGTATCTACAGCACTGACCTGTGACCTGTATCTACAGCACTGACCTTTGACCTGTATCTATAGCAATGACCTCTGACCTTTGATTTTTATCTACAGCTCTGACCTCTGACCTGTATCTACAGCTCTGACCTTTGACCTGTACAGTGAGGAAAATAAGTATTTGAACACCCTGCTATTTTGCAAGTTCTCCCACTTAGAAATCATGGAGGGGTCTGAAATTGTCATCGTAGGTGCATGTCCACTGTGAGAGACATAATCTAAAAAATAAAAAAATCCAGAAATCACAATGTATGATTTAACTATTTATTTGTATGATACAGCTGCAAATAAGTATTTGAACACCTGAGAAAATCAATGTTAATATTTGGTACAGTAGCCTTTGTTTGCAGTTACAGAGGTCAAACGTTTCCTGTAGTTTTTCACCAGGTTTGCACTGCAGGAGGGATTTTGGCCCACTCCTCCACACAGATCTTCTCTAGATCAGTCAGGTTTCTGGGCTGTCGCTGAGAAACACGGAGTTTGAGCTCCCTCCAAAGATTCTCTATTGGGTTTAGGTCTAGAGACTGGCTAGGCCACGCCAGAACCTTGATATGCTTCTTACAGAGCCACTCCTTGGTTATCCTGGCTGTGTGCTTCGGGTCATTGTCATGTTGGAAGACCCGGCCTCGACCCATCTTCAATGCTCTAACTGAGGGAAGGAGGTTGTTCCCCAAAATCTCACAATACATGGCCCCGGTCATCCTCTCCTTAATACAGTGCAGTCGCCCTGTCCCATGTGCAGAAAAACACCCCCAAAGCATGATGCTACCACCCCCATGCTTCACAGTAGGGATGGTGTTCTTGGGATGGTACTCATCATTCTTCTTCCTCCAAACACGGTTAGTGGAATTATGACCAAAAAGTTCTATTTTGGTCTGACCACATGACTTTCTCCCATGACTCCTCTGGATCATCCAAATGGTCATTGGCAAACTGAAGACGGGCCTTGACATGTGCTGGTTTAAGCAGGGGAACCTTCCGTGCCATGCGTGATTTCAAACCATGACGTCTTAGTGTATTACCAACAGTAACCTTGGAAACGGCGGTCCCAGCTCTTTTCAGGTCATTGACCAGCTCCTCCCGTGTAGTTCTGGGCTGATTTCTCACCTTTCTTAGGATCATTGAGACCCCACGAGGTGAGATCTTGCACGGAGCCCCAGTCCGAGGGAGATTGACAGTCATGTTTAGCTTCTTCCATTTTCTAATGATTGCTCCAACAGTGGACCTTTTTTCACCAAGCTGCTTGGCAATTTCCCCGTAGCCCTTTCCAGCCTTGTGGAGGTGTACAATTTTGTCTCTAGTGTCTTTGGACAGCTCTTTGGTCTTGGCCATGTTAGTAGTTGGATTCTTACTGATTGTATGGGCTGGACAGGTGTCTTTATGCAGCTAACGACCTCAAACAGGTGCATCTAATTTAGGATAATAAATGGAGTGGAGGTGGACATTTAGAAGGCAGACTAACAGGTCTTTGAGAGTCAGGTGTTCAAATACTTATTTGCAGCTTTATCATACAAATAAATAGTTAAAAAATCATACATTGTGATTTCTGGATTTTGTTTTTTAGATTATGTCTCTCACAGTGGACATGCACCTACGATGACAATTTCAGACCCCTCCATGATTTCTAAATGGGAGAACTTGCAAAATAGCAGAGTGTTCAAATACTTATTTTCCTCACTGTATCTATAGCACTAATCTCTGATCTGTATCTACAGCTCTGACCTCTGACCTGTATCTACAGCTCTGACCTTTGACCTGTATCTACAGCTCTGACCTTTGATCTGTATCTACAGCTCTGACCTTTGACCTGTATCTATAGCACTGACCTTTATCTACAGCTCTGACCTTTGACCTGTATCTATAGCACTAACATCTGATCTGTATCTACAGCTCTGACCTCTGACCTGTATCTACAGCTCTGACCTTTGACCTGTATCTATAGCACTAACATCTGATCTGTATCTACAGCTCTGACCTGTATCTGAGCACTTTTAATCACAGCAGCCTTATTTCATGTCTTATTCCTCCTGGATCCTCAGGTGACCCAGATACTGACCTGGTCCTGTTTGTGATTGGAAACCACATCAGCACAGTTTAAAACCAGCAGCACCTGACCAATATCAGAAGCACCTCAGCTGTCATGTTGCTCTAACTGTTTAGATGGACTTTGTTTTCTGATTTAACATTGTGTTAACTGTCTGAACTCGTCTTTCCTCACATCTCTTCATCACATCTTCAGAGGGAGCCACTAATACTCAGGGAAAAGACAGGATTGGTGGACATGTGGAGACACTTCATACAGATGAGACAGTCCTGCCCCTGGAGCCCCGGGGCGTTGGGGGTGCTGTGGGGTTGGTGACGGCCTTGCTGGTGAGTGCACGCCTAGCTCAATGGGATGGGGTTGGTGGTGGGGAATTAGCGCTTTTAAGAATGTAATATATTTCTAATGAACAGTTTAACATTCACAAGCATGACCACAGTGTACACACAAGCAGCACATGTTAGAACAGTGGCTTTTTGAACACAAGGCCGCAGGGTGAACCCTTAGCCTCACCCCAGGAGTTAACGTTAGCTCCTTGATGAGAGAAGTTAACTTAGCTCTTTGAGGAATGTAATTAACATGTTTTACTCAAAAAACGGTTTCCACATTCTTAAAAGCATTAACATAGTGTACACAAGCAGCATGTGTAAAACAGTGGCGTCTTGAATAGTTGCTCCAGAGGCGTGCAACCTTTGAGATGTATAGCAATTGTAAGTCGCTTTGGATAAAAGCGTCAGCTAAATGAATAAATGTAAATTTAAATGTATGTACGTCGCAGGTGAGTGGGGAAGAGCGGGCTGGATTGGTGAGCAGGCAGGAGCCTCAGTGGCGGAGCTGGTGCGTCATCTGCAACAGCCGGCGGACCAGGGGATGGTTGGCGGATTTCCAGCGAGAAACAGCTGTGGGCGCTCTGTGCGGACGAGAGTTCGGACACCGGCACCGGATGACCCAGAGGGAGTAGCTTCGTGTGCCCTCGTCGACCAGGCTGCAGCTTGTACTGCGCCCACAGATGGCCTGGCGGACTACTGGAGCCACCTGACCCAGAATTACACCATTTCTTTTGTGGATTCTTCTATCAACGAAGTGGAGGAGGCCACACTGGATTTGAAATCACTGTGCGCGCAAGGATCCAGAGGCGCTCCTAACCCTAAGACTGACTACATTAAGAGTAAAGTCAATACAACTCATAAAGCCAAGTTTAAGCGAACAAACACGGACACTAATGACAATATAAACACTTTGCAGTGACAGGCAATAATAAAGCAGAGACTTTTTTTTTTTTTCAGACAGTAAATCATGCGAAAATAATCTGGGATCCTACATTAAAGCCTAAGGGTATTTGGGGAGGGCATTTAAATATTAGAAGCCTGTATCCAAAATTTTATGAAATTAGAATTCTGCTTCTTGGTTCCAATCTTGATTATTTGTGCATAGGTGAAACATGGCTGCATGATAAAATCCCCACCTCAATGATAGATGTGCCTGGATATAAGTGCTATAGAAAGGATAGGGTTACTGGTAGAGGAGGAGGAGTTCTGGTTTACATAAAGACTCCTTTAAGACCAAGGAAGTGCAATTAGATGAATATCTTTCAATTGAAAGTCTATGTGTAAATTTTGCTTTGTCCCCACGCATGTTTAACATCCTTGTGGTGTAACAGTGACAGTGAGTAACAGTGAGGTCCTTATTTATGGAGATACTAATGTTAATTGGTTAAATAAATCCAACAGGAAACAATTGAAAGAACTAACGTCAAAATATGACTTTCATCAATTTATAAATGGACCCACTCGCCTGACAAAAACATCACAGACAGCAATAGATTTAGTTTTCTCAAATAAGCATGAAAGAGTCTTAAAAACATACAATCTGGTGTGTGGCTTATCAGATCATAACATGATATTAATTTCCAGAAAACTCTCAAAGAAGCGGCTAACTGTATATAAAAATGACCAAAAGGCAACAAAGTTAATAATTCCCCACAAGGATCTTAATAAATTTGAGAATGAGTTAACTAACACTAATTGGGATGAAGTCTCACAAGTGTTGCCACGTATTTACTTCTACAATGAGTAACATTTTAAATACATTCTTAAAACAATGCAAAAGACCACAAAGAAAAGTACAGCTTCCATGGGTAAATGATGCAGTGCGACAGCTTATTAAAAAAAGAGATTTTGCTCTAAAACTCTTAAAACCAGATATGACAGACCTGATGTATATTTAAAGGTTATGAAATCAAGTAGTAAAAGCTCAAAAGCAAACTATTATATGAAAATTCTAACTGAAGCTAAAGGAAATTATAAAGCAATGTGGAAACAAATAAACAGTTTAAGTGAACCTAATGTAAATACAAATAATTCAATTGAACTAAAATGTGAAGGAAAAAACATTTCAGACCCTGTCCAAGTTGCTAATGCATTTAATCAATTTTTTATTAAATCCGTACAAGATCTTGCTTCTAAATTTTCAGATAAAGAGCCCCCCAACATATTGTCATCAGCAAATGAGAATGGATCAGGCAGTGGTATTGAAAGCTATTTCAGACCTGAATACCAATTTATCCAAAGGCAACAATAACATAGCATTCCTGGGGGTGGTGGTGCATAGATAGATGCTCCAGAGGCATGCGACCTCTGACATGTATAGCAATTATAAGTCGCTTTGGATAAAACCGTCAGCTAAATGAATAAAAAATATAAAATATGCTCCAATTATCATCCAAACTTTGACCCACATTATAAATGTCTCTATTACTACTACTGCTTGGAAAAAGGCACTGGTTAAACCCATCTTTAAGTCCGGGAATACCACAGATCTCAGTAACTATAGACCAATAAGTCTTGTTAGTTAGTAGTTTCAGAACAGCTCAACTCAATATTTAGAAACACATCAGTATAAACACCCTCAACAGAATGGTTTCGGACTGAACCATTCCACTGAATCAGCCATCTGCGCATTACTGGAAAACATTGTGCAGCCGCTTGATGAAGGAAACATCGTGGGTGCAGTATTCCTGGACTTAAAGAGGGCATTTGACCCAGTAAACCATAGCCGTCTTATCTCAAAACTGTCATCCTAACATGTCACACCAGGCATTATCATGATTCGAGTCATACTTACAGGGCCGAGAACAATGTGTAGTTATTGATCATGTAAAATCTGCCCCATGTAAAATTAAGACCGGAATCCCTCAGGGAACAATACTGGGGCCTATTCTCTTCAGCCTGTATGTGAACGAGCTGCCTGAAGTGTGTCCTGAAGTTGGCCTTCAGATGTATACCGATGACACTGTGGTTTATGTGTCTGGCAAAAGCCTTGCTGTTATCGGCAGTACACTATCCAAAAGTCTTGTGAAAATAAAGTGTTTAATTGGCTAAACAAATCCTGTTTAACAATTAATCTGAAGAAAACTAAATCTGTGTGTTTTTCTATAAAAAGAACTCGGACAACAAATGACCTTAACATCAAAATGAATGGCGAACTCATTGATCAGGTAGAACAAGAAAAATATTTAGGAGTGATTTTAGATTCTCAGCTAAACTTTAAAAGTCATATCAAAAACATCTCAATAAAAATTTTTGTTTAAAAACTTTGTTAATTTTGTTAATCTTATCATCTTCCTAAAATTAGCCTATTTGGATAATTATATTTATAATTAATGCTGACCACACGTTGATTTTGAAAATTTTTTGAACCCCCCCCCCCCCCCCTCTTTTATCACCCAGTAAGAAGTAAAGTAATAATTTAAACTTTTTAAGGAGTAATTTATTATGTACAATTTCTGAGTAACTTTCCCAACACTGGTTGTGGGGGAGGATTTTCTGTTTGGGGTTTAATAAAATACTAATACAGTAACACATTGTGTATATAACGGATAATTACAGTAATGACAGAGTTATTGTGAAAATCACAGTAACCAATAATCAATAATCACAGTAATCATCATTGTACTGCTGAAAAGCTGGTCCAGGCCTTTGTCTCCTCCAGACTGGATTACTGCAACACATCATTGGACGTGTTCTGGTCAGTACACTAACATGCAGTACACTGCGTACACTGTGTACTTACTTGCTTTGTGCATTATTTTTGACAGGTTAGTGTTATCTCAGATCAAAGACTGCGGTTGGGCTCTAACAGGAAATGACTGTCGCAATATTGCACAATCCCCCCAGCACAGAGGGAGCAGAGCTCCAAAAACAGCCAGGCTTTATCACCCAAACTAAAAAGATCAGAATCTGGTTTACTGACAAGTTTTAACTTCCAAGTAATTTGATTTGGTCTATTGGTGCATAAATAAGAATTCTATAAAATAAAAGCAATAGAAAGCAAGAACTGTAACCACAACTGTTCACTAACAATGTAATGTCTGATAGAATAATAATAAAATAAAGTAACGACAGATTTATTTTTTTAAAGGTTCACAAGCCAAGAATGTTCTTTACACCACGACCCAGATGTCTTGATTAATAACTCAAAATGTAATGACAGAATAACAGACAGGCTGCAGCTGTCTTACCGCAGGACCTCTGTGAGCGTGATCGGCAGGCCGCCTCCTTAGATTCCTTCCATCTACATATTTGATTTCTCGCCTCAAAACTTCTGGTCCGTCCTGGACTTCTGGGGCCTCATGTATAAACGCTTCCTACGCACAAAAAGGTTACATACGCTGGTTTTCACGCACACGTGGGATGAACGTGAGAATGTGCGGACCCTCCACCAACTTTTGTCTGGCTCTGTCAGTGAACTCCAAAGTGCCAAAACTCACCAAACGTTTCAAAATAGTGTTTCCACTGCAGTTACTGTGCAGATGTCAATCAAAAACCTAATTATGTCACAATAATACACAACAAAAGTCTGATCATGTCTGTAGTGGTTTAATATCAAATAAAATTGAACGTGAGAGGAATAGATCATGACGTCTCTGACATATTTAACTGCACTTCATATCACATGTTATCACTTTATCATCTAAACATTCAAACCAGCGGTGTTATTTGTGCTGCTGCTAGTGAGCCAGAACTATTCCATACTGCACCTTTCAAGTGTAAAAGAAATAAAATAAGCCAAATTAGTGGCAAATCTTAAATCAATGTCCGCTAAATATTCCATCAGCCCCCGGAGCGCAGCAGAGAGGACCTGAGTGTGGTCACGGACACTCATGGTCAGTTATGGACCTGCCAGCCTAAAGCCAGGATGATGTCAGGCGGCAGGATCCCGGCTGCCTTTCCCCGATGTTAGACGTGAATTTAGCACCTGAGTCCTCTTCAGACTCGGCTAACTGATGGAATTGTCATCATCATAAAAATCTGAGATAACATCAAACAGCATTAAAGAGTTGCAGCAGAGAGCGTCAGTAGTTTCTAATAACATCCTCTGTGCATATTTAGCTTTGGTGTGTAAACACGCTGCAGTGAACAGACTGTCAGGCGCACAGAGCGCACTGAGACGCAGATCTGCATTCTCACCGCTGACTGAAGCCACCATTCTGGTGAGGTGTGAAGCATAGTCCGTATGACCGCTGTAAACACTGCGTGACACTCGTGCGTAGTGCTGCACGGCTGCTCTGGCTCTGCAGAGGAAAACGCCAGTGGAAGGATTAGAGAGTGTCCGTGAAGACTTCCTGGCCCATGATGATGACTGGCTAATACTTCGATTTAGATCCCCAAGAGTCGTGCTCTTGGACCTGTGTGCTGAACTGGGTCCAGCATTAGAGAGACCAACCTGGCGGAACCGTGCCATCCCGTACAAATACAAATAGTGTTTGTGGCAGCCAGCTGTTGGCAGCGGGAGCCGACAGGTGTGTGTCTGATGGGATCAACAATATATAATGTTTACCTTTCTACCTACACTCTTTGTTTAGAATAATATATAAAACTCTGGATTTTCTTTTGTTTCTGAACCAGCTGCATCAAACAATCTGTAGGCTACTTTCTAACTTCCACCTCACAAGCGCCTCGATTGCTGAATCAGAAAAACTCTCTTCCTCTTCTTTGACCTCCACTTTATGTCAGACCGTGTTTTCTTTATTTCAGCCAGTATGAGTCTCTGAGCTGCACTGACTCTTATTGTAACACTAACGCCACTCCGTCGTTTTGCGTTTGTTGCTGATCAAAGAGTTCAAACCATCAAATGAAACATTTCTCCTCTCCTCCACTTCAGTGATCAGCACCTCGATCTCACACTCAGTGAAGTTTCCTTATTTTCACCTGTTGTCATTTGGACCTCAGCAGGTGACGCTGGCGTGTTTATGCTCATTTGCATAGTCATTTATGGGAGGAGCCAAGGTGAGTGGTCTGCCCTGGTGTTCTGGTCTGGTGTCACTGTCTGTGTTCTGGTCTCACTGTCTGTGTTCTGGTCTCACTGTCTGTGTTCTGGTCTGGTCTCACTGTCTGTGTTCTGGTCTCACTGTCTGTGTTCTGGTCTGGTCTCACTGTCTGTGTTCTGGTCTCACTGTCTGTGTTCTGGTCTCACTGTCTGTGTTCTGGTCTGCCCTCGTGTTCTGGTCTCACTGTCTGTGTTCTGGTCTCACTGTCTGTGTTCTGGTCTGCCCTCGTGTTCTGGTCTCACTGTCTGTGTTCTGGTCTGTCCTGGTGTTCTGGTCTGGTCTCATTGTCTGTGTTCTGGTCTGGTCTCACTGTCTGTGTTCTGGTCTCACTGTCTCCTGTGACAGAGACTCAGTCAGACGAGGACTCTCCTCCCTGTGAAACTAAAGCCAGCTGAATGAGCTGTGTTCCAGTAAAGCTCCACCTCTTCCTGTACACAGATCTACACTGAGGACAGCACGTGATGATCAGAGCAGAGAGCAGGCAGACGGCCAGAGAGACGGTCTACCTGGACATGGATCACCTGTTGCTGCTGCTGCTGCTGCTGCTGCTGTGGAGCTCAGGTAGGACTTTAAACAGCACGTGTTAGAATTCAGATCTCTTTACTGGATCAGGGAGAAAACCAGTATGAAAGGCTGTTCAGGGTGAAAACACTGAAAGACCTGCACAGTATTTAGGTGGCCTGGAGATATTTAGAGATCTAGCTGGAGGAGAGGAATTCAGCTGAAGAGCCACATATTCAAAAGAACAGGAAACTAAATGGCAGCTCCCCGTCCTTTCTGATGCTCGCTAGCTTCACTCATAAAGCTGAAGTATCTGGGTCTAACCAAGTCTCAGCTAAAAACAGGATATAAGATCGTTGCTGATGATAAACTCACTGATTAAAAATGTTTCTTCCTGTCAAAGAGCTGACGTACAGCTACATTTAAGGCACTAAGACCTTATCTGACCCAGTTTATGAAGTGTGAACATTTTCAGTATTTTCCCCCTAAACGGCCTCTCACAGAACAAACTGCTCACAAAAAGAGTTTTTTGGACTCTCTAATTAGAAACTGCTTCTTCCAACTGAGAAACACTGTACATCCAAACTAAGAGCTCTGGTGTCAGAGGTTGAATTTGAGAGGATCATTCATGCTTTTATTTGGTCTCCTTTAGATCACTGTAACTGTCTTTTCACTTGTTTGAATAAGAAGGAGCTTCACCGTCTCTTAAGGCTGTTCAGAACTCTGCTGCAAGGCTTCTAACTCACATGAACAAAAGAGCGCACATCACAGCTGTTTCACCATCACTTCACTGGTTACCAGTCCAGTTTAGAGTTCAGTCTGTCTGTCCCCACTCTTTCAGCTGAGGAGAGTTTCTTTAACAAATGGATTATTGAACTTTAATGTTATCAATATTTAATCATTTCTCTATATTACTAAAATAATCGTGGGCACTTTTATTGGGAATAAGTAAAGTTGTACCTGTAATTCAGAAGTAACGTGGCTGCATGCACTAATATCAAGGACTGCAGTATTAGCAGCAACATGTACTTTATCCAGGTTTCAGGTATATCAAATACCTTCTTACACTAGTGCGCTCATTTTAATGTTCCAGTCAGAAGAAAACACATTTCCAATCTCACGCAGGTTTTGTATCATGCTGATGAAGTGTCAGGTGTTCAGTAGGGCTGGACCCCAATATTCAAATATTCGATCGTTTGGTACGTTCGATTTTTAATTTTGAGGTTCGAATGTTAAGTTCACGTCAAAGGGAAAACAAAATGAAGCCCTGAGCTGTGTGAGAGCACTTTAACTGAGTGATGAGAGCAGCAGTGTGGCAGTTCTGGGTTATTGCTTCATTTCATTACAGATCAAAGAAAGTCAAATAGCCTACATTTTAAATGAATCAGTAGCCTAAACTGTAGGCTACAACAAACTAACAACAACATAATGAACACATTTAAATCATTGTATTAGGCCGAGTGAAGAAGAACATGTAGTAGTAGTTATCTCTCCCCCATCAGCTTCTCCCTCACTCGTGTCTTTGCCAGAACCTCCTGGGCATTTATCCTTCTTTTGATGTTCTGCTTATATCTATAAAATCCGTAGCTGTAGCTCGTGACAGCCAGCTTTAAACAATCAGCATAACGCGACCGCTGGATCCAGCTATAAAAGAATAACAGAAAAAACAATGTGGCAGTTATTTACATTCAGGTTTTTGGTGTTTGGGTTTAAATAAATGACATTTTCACCATCAATAGATGCAGAAAAGAAGCCAGAAACTGGTGCAGAAAAATTCCCCCCCAGTGCTGAAGCTAAACCTATGCTCATGCACTTCAACAACAAAATGACTTCATTAATTCATTTGTGTTTGTGCTGCAGCCTGATTTCTGTGTGACGGTGGTGAAACAAACTGGATGTGAGAGCAGCAGGAAGCTCTGTGGTATTTTTTGATCATTAAGAAAACCCAGTGAGCTCTAACTGTCCGCTGTGACGAGTTATATGTGACATAAACTTCCGAAACACGCAACTACAATCCTCCCTCTGTAAGAAGCCTGAATAGAAAGCTCTTCTAGAAAAGTCCAGTGCTGGTTTGAACAGACCTCTGCGCTCTAACTCAGACCTCATGAAGTCAGATAAGACTGGGGGCCAATCTGCTGGCTCATTTGGTGGAGCAGCAACTGTTCCATTAGAGTCTGAGCTGCTTGTATCTGATGCTGGCTGCACATCTCTGGCTGTGCTCGTACTGGCTGATGATCCAGCATCTAATCTGACAAACGGCACCACAGCCCCTGTAAATTCTAGATATTTTCTATATATTAATATTATCCGCTGCATCAGGCCCATTCAAACTGGCTTTTCAGATATATAATATTTATAAAATGACTGGGCTGAATATGTGCTGCTTATTATTTACTGACATGTGCATCCATATTGCCCAGTCTGTCCAGCTAATCAACATTTTAATAGTCAGTGTGAATCCACTGCTTCCCATCATGCATCAGTCCAGAGTTGTAACTAAACTTCACTGTCTTGTTTTTAAATGATGTATGAGGAGTGCCCTCACATCCTGTCTGGACTGGTCCACAGATGTTTCTTGCTGAATGCGTGAGTTTAATTTAAACCAGCGCTGCTCAGCTGCTTAGCAGGACAGACAGACAGACAGATTCACTGCAGCTGCACATTAGGCTGAGTGTCATTTAGTTTTTTCTCTCCTCGTGCCTAGAAGGACAGTCCCTCTTCATCCTCTCATCAAACATTCACGTTCACCTTTGACAGGAAAGTGAGGCGGGGCCGTCCAGCTCTGTGCTGGACTGTCACTGCGTATGTCGTGTCGCATCAGCTGGCTGAAGTTGATTCGCGCTGAGTCGGCTTTATCAGTTTTGTTTTTCAGTGCTGCTCCACTCAGGTGCTGCACAGGCGACTAATACCAATGTAACGAGGTCTGGTGCAGAATGTAATATGTGACATTTGGTTTTGAAATGTAGTGAAGTGAAAGTAAAAAGTTGCAACAACTTAAAATACTCAAGTAAAGTACAGATACCGAAATAAACTACTTAAGTACAGTAAGTATTTGTACTTTGTTACTTTCCACCACTGATCTCACCTACAGTAAACTGGTAAAATGAGTCCAGAGGGAGTTCACTGAGATGTTTCTGAGCTGATAGAAAGTTCTTTACAAAACAACCTGATTGTTCTTTCTGTCCACGGCTGTGCTCCAATCACAGGACTCCAGGCTGAAGGACGACACACCTCAACAGGTAAAGAGAGAAAGAAAAGAGAAAGAAAGAATCACAGAAGCAGAATCAGTTTAGTCTCTAGAATTCACTTCTTTACTGATGACTCTCTGGTTTCTGTTCAGAGCCTGATGATGTCAGGTTGGTGGGAGGAGCCAGTCGCTGTGCAGGAACACTGGAGGTGAAAAATCAGGGAGACTGGAGACCAGGGAGTGGCTCTGTCTGGACCCTGAAGACAGCAACTGTTGTCTGTAGAGATCTGGACTGTGGCTCTGCTGTTTCTGTTGGACAGAGACAGGAGTCCTTATTCAGACCTGTGTGGTGGATCAGGTCTGACTGTGTTCAGTCTGGATCTGTTCTGAGGGAGTGTGCATCATCTGATTCCTCTCTCTCCATCCTGGATCTCACCTGCTCAGGTAAGCCCATCAGTGACATCATCTATGACAGTAATGTACCGAGGTCAGGTCCGGATTAAGAAGTCAGAGGCCCCTGGACAATTTGTCTTGTTGGCCCCCCCCACACACACATGAGCACAATTAAGGTTTTGAATTCCAGGGTATTATTTGTTGGAAACATCTTTAGCTTATACAGGATTTATGCTGACAGGTTACAGCCTATGATCACAGTCTGAAGAACAATATCAACACCTGTACACGTCCTCCATCATGCAGGATTTACACCACATGCTTGCAACAACGCTGTCCTGGACCAGCAGCAACAATATCAAGACATTTCCCTGCTTAGTGTGACTCACTGGCTATTAGTATTAAAATAACTGCAAACTCACAGAAAAGTCCGCTCCATCTCAGAGTCCAGGGCTGAATTTCAGCATCAGTACATCCCTGGTAGCAGCATGAACACACCTGTCAACCCTCCCTTTATTCTGCTGTAATTTTAACCTTTCTAAAAATACCGCTGGGCGTATTTGAAATGTTTGCTACGTTCCCCTCCGGTAAAGCCAGTTGCAGTATGTAACGTTAGAACATCAGCTGTAACAGAGACAGGAAGTCAACGGCACCCGCCAATAAAACAAGAAGAACAGCAGCACGAGGGGAGCAGTTGCCAGGATGGATGATGCAGGGCTCTACAGAGTATTTCACTCGCATTTATCCATAAAAATAGATTCATGTAAAGAGGAAAAATGATTTACGAGTAAAGACTATAAAGTACCATAACTGTTCTGCATGAATGGTTCTGATTATTGACAAGTATTTACTGCATTAATAAATTAGAGACCAATGTAGACTGTGTTTCTTGCATGGATTTTCTAAATGGAAACATTCCACAAAAATTAAACTGCTGTAACAGTGGGCAGTGTTGGGAAGGTTACTGTGGAAATGTAATAGGTTACCGATTACAAGTTACCCTATTTCAAATGTAACAGTAGTCTAGGTTAACTATTTCAATTACTCCATCAAAGTCATTTATCACATCTGATAACCTTTCTAAATTTCTAATGAATGTTTTCAACTGTTAGCCATTTTCAAAGACAGCTTGAGAGGCAGATGGTGGCGCTGCAAATTCAGACATGAGAACCAATCAGACCATTAATCTGGACCTGGTCTAATGTGGTCTACATGTGAAAACACCAGATAAATCGTCCTTTAAAGTATTTTCACAAATTGAAAAAGGAAACTATGTTTGATTGAAACTTTAGCCTCTTTGGACAATCTAGTCCAGATTTGAGAGCTCTAGGTATAGTGGTTTTGGATCTGGACCTGGTCTAATGTGGTCTGCATGTGGAGAAAAAGCAGTGAAATCACCCTTTTGTCATTTACACAAATAAAATAAAGTTATTTCAAATCTAAAAAAGTGTTTCAGACAGCGTTAAGGCTTTGCCTAAAATGCACAACAGCTTTCACAGCAGTAAGAGGTGCAAAAAACGGAGATTTGGTCGCTCAGCAACGTTAACTTTCACTTAAGTTCTCCTTAACTTTCCCCTTAACTGCAGAATCGGAAGCTGCGAATTGGAAGCTAACTTCAGCGTCGTTAAAAAACTGTAAAAAGTATAATATTATATGAAATTATCATGAATACAGTAATCAATATACTACAACTAAACAGTACTATTAAATGAACATTACACTTCTTATTTGATGTAATAATGTTGTACTACATACTAGATCCTCCACTGTTTTTAGACTGGTGGCCAAAACAAAATGGCAATAATTATAATTATGGCAATAATTACAGTTGTTGAAAGAACGTCTCTCTCCCTCGTTCTCCATTCTTCCTTCTACTTTACTTTAGCTTGTTGGCTAACAGCTGACTTGAATAACATCAGGTCCAGTGCAGCTGACCTGCCGCCCAGACGCGTATTTATGCCAAGGATGATGCGTTCAGTAAGTCAGTACTGCAGCGTTACTTGGATTAGTAACTGCAATAATATTACTGTTTTGTAAATAGTTATCTGGAAAAAGAGTAAATGTAAAATGAGAAAGTAATATTATTACAGTTCCTGCCCAACACTGCTAACAGTAGGCCTGGCTATGAAATCAGTTTTAATTTAATGTTAGTATGATAGCAATTTTTCCTTGCTTTACCTTTAGCTTTGTTTCCAGTCTCTTTGCCATCATGCACAGGTAGGAGGGAAGTTTTTAAGCAGACACACAAGATGATTTTCCAGAGAGATTATTGCAGATGAGGTTTGTGGTTTATTGCAGCAGTAAATAGTACAAACAGATGAACATAGCGGTTGATTTCTTATCTTGTTTCCAGTTGTTTGCGTGTATTCTGACTCTGTGGTCTGGCCAGAACTGTTTGTGCTCCCCCTACCTGTGCCTACCACTTCCTGTCACCTATGCCCTCTATATACAACCACGTGCATCTAATCACTGCCACCCAGTGTCCAAAATACTAATATAAATATATCCAAAGAAAAATAAAATATCACGCCAACAATAAACATAAATGGCTCCTACAGTTAGAATATTATACTAATAGAGATCATTTATACTCCACAGATTCTGTGCAACCAAAATAAAAGTTTTTTTAACAATGAAATAATACTGAAAACACGAGAGTGAACACTTAAATTAGGGAAACACTTTAACACCCTCCCTCCTCTGAGGGAGTAAACACGAGCCTACAGCTCCACACTGCTGTCTGACCCTAACCGCTCCACGACCCGCTCCGCTCTGCACCAGCTCCTCTCTAGTAGGCCTAACTATACTCTCCACCAGCGGCGTCGTTAGCCCGGATGTTTTTTGAAAAGCCTCCGATCTCAGAAGAACAAAAGACAACGATTTTGGAGCTGGCTCATATAGGAGGCAGTTTACTAAGAGACCAGTCAATCACTCACAGTCCACATCAGTCGCGGACAGAATGTAGCCTGTAGAAATGTTGAGGGAGGAAAAACCAAGTTGCTGGAGGCCGGAGCAGCAAAGTTCCTCAGTATTACAGACTTTTCTTTGTGCTGCTGTTCCTTCTAGCTGAAGGCAGCAGTGATGATGTCTGCAGCAGGGGTGGGTACATCTAATGTAGGCCTACTCTTAATTTCGCTACATCTTCCATTCACACCTTTTATAACTTCTCCAGTCTGTAATCTGCATTTTGCTTCATTAACAGAAATGAGCTCCTCCAGGCTGTGTGTGTGCAGTCACGCAGTAAAGCGCTGGTCGGGCGCTTGTCACGGTCACAGAGCTGGGCGGATGCAAACCTTTAGAAAATCAGCCAAATATCTTTTTATGTTCTACTAATACAACTGAAATGTAGTGAGCCACACCGTGGACCTGCTGGTCTGTTGGAAAGCAGCCTGCGTCGCTCTTTAACAAGCCGGCAAGTGAAACACTTTCACTTTCTATTAAAAGCGTCTTTAGTCTCTGCAGAGCAAATGAAGACTACACACTGTAAGATCTTTGTCAGACGATCACTGCATTGATTCTGATATATTAAAAGTGTCCTGTTGTTGAACAGAGCATCGCTTTGGACATTAGCCTGTTTCTTTTCTTTAATACACATCGGTTACTATTTGTTTCATCGCGATGTCCGACGGTGAGTCCATCAACAGAAAGTCGCTGGTGAAACTGACTTTCACTCAGCAGCTACCAGCTGTTATTTATTTTTCAGATGCACAGAGAGAGATAATAAAACAGTCCTGTTGGGCTTTACGCACGACGCACAGCTTCCTCTGTATGTAGTTTACCTGCTTCAACAACCAGCTGCTCTCGTGTTACTGCCACAATAATTATCTGTGGTGTGAAGATTGTTTAGATGCTTCAGGAATAATCAGATTGTTTTGGCAGCCTGTGCTACTGCAAAGCAAGCGGTTTGGTTGGCTACATGTCCATAATAAAAGGCACAGGCAGCAAAGTTATATTTTAAAGTGATCTTGCAGATGATGATGTTGTGCTGCTGTTTGGAAACATGTTGAAAGTGTTCAGACGTGGAGAACAAGTGTGACAGAGTATTAAATGTAAATGTCTGTGCTGTTAGAAAGACGTGTTCTGTTGTTAATGATGAACTGATGTTGGAGTTGTGCTGAGTCCAGTTTGAATCACTGAATTGTTGTTTCATGACATGTTTTTATTTTGTCTCTGGTGTCTTTATCTCTACTTCATCTTCTATTATCTCTCCAGACTCTGTCAGGCTGCTGGACGGGACTAGTCTGTGCTCAGGCAGACTGGAGGTGAAGTCTAACCAGTCTAACCAGTCTAACCAGAGGTGGTCCTCAGTGTGTGAAGCTGACTTTGACCAGCAGGATGCAGAGGTGGTCTGTAGGGAGCTCGGCTGTGGGGCTCCTTCAGTCCTCCAGGGGGCGCTCTATGGAGAAGTGGAGGCTCCGATGTGGACCAAAGAGTTCCAGTGTGGAGGCCATGAGTCTGCTCTCCTGGACTGTAGAAGCTCAGGCTCAGCTAGAAACACCTGCTCACCTGGAAAAGCTGTTGGACTCACCTGCTCAGGTAGAAGAGGAGCTGCAGCTTTGATTTGCTTCATTTCTCTTCTGATGAAACTCACTTTATTGTTTTACTGATGACTCTCTGGTTTCTGTTCAGAGCCTGTCAGGTTGGTGGGAGGAGCCAGTCGCTGTGCAGGAACACTGGAGGTGAAACATCAGGGAGACTGGAGACCAGGGAGTGACCCTGACTGGACCCTGAAGGCAGCAGCTGTTGTCTGTAGAGATCTGGACTGTGGCTCTGCTGTTTCTGTAGGACAGAGAAAGGAGTCCTCAGACAGACCTGTGTGGAGGATCTGGTCTGACTGTGTTCAGTCTGGATCTGCTCTGAGGGAGTGTGCATCATCATATTCCTCTTCCTCCATCCTGGATCTCACCTGCTCAGGTAAGCCCCAGATGTATAAAGACGTGTTCTGTTGTTAATGATGAACTGATGTTGGAGTTGTGCTGAGTCCAGTTTGAATCACTGAATTGTTGTTTCATGACATGTTTTTATTTTGTCTTTATCTCTACTTCATCTTCTATTATCTCTCCAGACTCTGTCAGGCTGCTGGACGGGACTAGTCTGTGCTCAGGCAGACTGGAGGTGAAGTCTAACCAGTCTAACCAGAGGTGGTCCTCAGTGTGTGAAGCTGACTTTGACCAGCAGGATGCAGAGGTGGTCTGTAGGGAGCTCGGCTGTGGGGCTCCTTCAGTCCTCCAGGGGGCGCTCTATGGAGAAGTGGAGGCTCCGATGTGGACCAAAGAGTTCCAGTGTGGAGGCCATGAGTCTGCTCTCCTGGACTGTAGAAGCTCAGGCTCAGCTAGAAACACCTGCTCACCTGGAAAAGCTGTTGGACTCACCTGCTCAGGTAGAAGAGGAGCTGCAGCTTTGATTTGCTTCATTTCTCTTCTGATGAAACTCACTTGTTTTACTGATGACTCTCTGGTTTCTGTTCAGAGCCTGTCAGGTTGGTGGGAGGAGCCAGTCGCTGTGCAGGAACACTGGAGGTGAAACATCAGGGAGACTGGAGACCAGGGAGTTACTCTGACTGGAACCTGAAGGCAGCAGCTGTTGTCTGTAGAGATCTGGACTGTGGCTCTGCTGTTTCTGTAGGACAGAGAGAGGAGTCCTCAGACAGACCTGTGTGGTGGATCTGGTCTGACTGTGTTCAGTCTGGATCTGCTCTGAGGGAGTGTGCATCATCATATTCCTCTTCCTCCATCCTGGATCTCACCTGCTCAGGTAAGCCCCAGATGTATAAAGACGTGTTCTGTTGTTAATGATGAACTGATTTTGGAGTTGTGCTGAGTCCAGTTTGAATCACTGAGTTGTTGTTTCATGACATGTTTTTATTTTGTTTCACTCTAATCCCAAATGAGTTGACTTTACTAGATATTCACGTGGAAACCCGTTGCCTTAAACCATTTCAGTTTTTACACAAGGTAAAACTTAATGGTTAAGTTGTATTAACACAGAAGCTTAAGTTGATGCAGTAGACAAATCAAGTTTGCTTTAGTAGTCATTACTCACAATCATTAGTGAACAGAAATCATTTTTATCCTGAAGTCATGTTGTCTAAACTAAGGATTTTAAGTTACACATGCAAAGAAATATATAACAAATATAAAGCAAAACATTCATCATCACAGCTTAAAATAATCTGTTCATATAAATAATGTTGTTTCTTTTCTTTTATTTATTTATTATATGTTGACTTTGAGATTATTGTATTTAAATAAATTTGTTTTAACCAGCTGGAAGGGAAGAAATGATCTAATCTTTACATTTATACATTTCAGTGTTTCCATGTAATTAATTTAGATCAAACATTGCAAAGTAACACTCTGTAACACAATGGGCCAGATTTACTAACGTCCTGTTCTGAGTGTCTTTAGTTCAGGGTTCAAAGGGGCCTGAACATACCTCCTTTTCTTGGATCTGGCTTCTCTTTGCCATGCAGAACCTGCAGAACCTGTCCACTGCAAAGCTTTCAAAGAATCCTGTGAGAGAATGAGCAGCCAAGTTATCAGCAGCCACATACAACACTGTGCCTTTAATACATGCTCCCAGCTTCTCAACATAAACACCGTGTTGCTCCAAAGAAAGCAGATCTTGGATGAGCGGATGGAGAATTTTAGCATAGCCATATTCTTTTAGATCAGAGGCTGAGTGGAGTGTGGACCTATAGTTTGATGCTACATTAGCTATCACCCAATACGCTGCACTCATTTTGTGCTTCTTGTTAGAGGTTCCCAACGGACCTCAAAATCATCAACAGCAGTTCTGAACTCTTCTCCACCATGAACCATCTCTGTATGTTCTGTACTCATGAGGCTCATGCTTTTCTACTGGAAGAGCTTTGTCTAAAATGTCTGCCTGTTCAACTTTTGCTGTAGCATTGCATTTAGAGGAATATATACAACACTTGATTTTTTTCCTCTCTCAATAATATACTTGACGGGCATTTAAAAGGTTTGTTCACATGAGCTGATCTTCTTTTAGTGGTTGATAAGGTGCCACAAAATCTTATTACATTTCTCTCTGTGGCAGCCCTGACCAAATGTCTCACAGTTGAATCGTCTACATCTGTGTGTTTTTAAGAACGTCCCTGACTGAATTATGCAGCAGTGGCTGGGAAAGTTCACAGATCTGGATGAGTTGTTGTTTGACCTCTTGCACACAACTTTCTGGAGTGTGTAGGATGGTTTGCATCTTCAAAAAAAGAGAAGCTAGATTGTGCTCCAGCTGTTTCCCCTGATCATGAAGCTCTTCACTGCTGGAATCCTCACGGTCTTCTAAATCAGGGGCGTCATCTGGAGGCACATGTTGTTATTGGGCCATTTCATTAGTTACACTACTGAGACTACCTCTGGCTTAAACACCCTCCAGCTGTCTGTTCTGTGCTCTTTGCTTCTATGTGCATTAGATGTGGACTATACATTAGTATGAAATTTACATCCTTTATATGGACACTGGACTCTGTGATTAACTTTTAAATGTGTACTGCGTGAAAAAAACTGCTTCTGTGCAGGGAGCAGAAAAATCACAGCTGACAGAGAAATGTTACTTGGGCACTTTGTCACATTTGTGTATCCTGAGATTTCTGGTGAATCTTTGACAAGTGGACCTTAAGTGCATTAATGGAGGTAAATGTGCACAAACACTCTTGGTGTAAGCAGGGAAAAGGAACAGTTCTACTGTAGGTCCCATGTTTCAACCAGTTTTAACAGGTAACTCAAAAGTCTAATTACACGTAAATCAGTGTGGTGTCTTTATCTCTACTTCATCTTCTATTATCTCTCCAGACTCTGTCAGGCTGCTGGACGGGACTAGTCTGTGCTCAGGCAGACTGGAGGTGAAGTCTAACCAGTCTAACCAGTCTAACCAGAGGTGGTCCTCAGTGTGTGAAGCTGACTTTGACCAGCAGGATGCAGAGGTGGTCTGTAGGGAGCTCGGCTGTGGGGCTCCTTCAGTCCTCCAGGGGGCGCTCTATGGAGAAGTGGAGGCTCCGATGTGGACCAAAGAGTTCCAGTGTGGAGGCCATGAGTCTGCTCTCCTGGACTGTAGAAGCTCAGGCTCAGCTAGAAACACCTGCTCACCTGGAAAAGCTGTTGGACTCACCTGCTCAGGTAGAAGAGGAGCTGCAGCTTTGATTTGCTTCATTTCTGTTCTGATGAAACTCACTTTATTGTTTTACTGATGACTCTCTGGTTTCTGTTCAGAGCCTGTCAGGTTGGTGGGAGGAGCCAGTCGCTGTGCAGGAACACTGGAGGTGAAACATCAGGGAGACTGGAGACCAGGGAGTGACTCTGTCTGGACCCTGAAGGCAGCAGCTGTTGTCTGTAGAGATCTGGACTGTGGCTCTGCTGTTTCTGTAGGACAGAGAAAGAAGTTTGTATTCAGACCTGTGTGGGGGATCAGCTTTGTCTGTGTTCAGTCTGGATCTGCTCTGAGGGACTGTGTATCATCATCTTCCTCTTCCTCCATCCTGGATCTCACCTGCTCAGGTAAGCCCCAGATGTATAAAGACGTGTTCTGTTGTTAATGATGAACTGATGTTGGAGTTGTGCTGAGTCCAGTTTGAATCACTGAGTTGTTGTTTCATGTTTTTATTTTGTCTCTGGTGTCTTTTGGCGTTTTTCCATTACCAGTACCAGCT
Source organism: Micropterus salmoides (assembly GCF_014851395.1). Lineage (NCBI taxonomy): Eukaryota > Metazoa > Chordata > Actinopteri > Centrarchiformes > Centrarchidae > Micropterus > Micropterus salmoides. The sequence goes on from NW_024041150.1 coordinate 50,085,383, forward strand.
TGGCTCGGTTTGGCCGTGCCCCGTTTTCCATTGCAGATAGTACCCCTTAAAATGGAAATATGTCCAAACAGTCTGCAGAGTGTAACAAAGAGCCTGTGAAGAAGCAGGTGACTTTATAATGTAAGGGTATTATGCAGCTATCAAAAGGAGGAAGGGAGTAGGGACCAGCTGTCCTGAGATGAAGGCCTATCAAGGACAGTCTGATAAGAAAACTCTCTAATGAGCATCTTTCCCAGCTGTAACATAATAAAATAATAAAACACCACACAGTGAAACACTGGTCTATTCTGATGAAGCATGCAGGGTGAAACAGTAACACAGTAAAATATCACATTTCCATCACATACTCCTCTCTTGTGATCATTCTTTGATCACTCAAGTATATACAACATTACAAAAAGATCATCAGGTCATAGAAAGTCATCATGATGTGATCTACAGCAGTTTAACAGAGAAAAAGAATCTGGGTCCTTCCTGTCATCACAGTGGCATGTTATTCTTGTTCATGGAGTGTGATCATTTGAATGGAGACACATTTCTCAATAGCTCCTACAATCAGACCTCTGGCACATGGAATAATGCAGCATCCACAGAGAGCTACAGCAATCATTAGACCTGCTAGCATGGGCATCACTGAGGCCTTTTATTTAGCAAATACAGAATCAGACCGGTCGAACGTGTTAGTGTCTACTTCAGAGTTCTCTGCAAGTTCTTCTCGTAGGGAACGCAGTCCTTCCAGCACTCAGTTCACCGAACCATCTGGAGCTGTATTGTTGGGCACAAACATACAACAGGAGTTATTAAACATTAGCCCAGCAGCCCAGCCTCTTCTGGTGCTTCTCTTGCCTCTAACACTGCTATTTGATGTCAATGCCTGTAGTTCACTGTGGTGTTCTGTTGTGGTGGCTTTTGTGCATCATGCTTGTGATGCAAGAACGGCAACAGAGGCACTGTTCATGCTGTTGCAATGGCAGCAAACATCAGTGTTGATCCTCGTAGGCCACACATATTTGGGTGTCTCACTGGGTCCCATGACGTCTCCTTCCAGAGACAACCATGCTACTCACTCTCAGCAGTGGTGAGACCAGGAGTTTTCCCACTAGCTCCCTTGTGTTGATGTTTGCTGTCTAACAGCCTGTGAGTCCGAGACAAAGGGGGCCTAAGCGTTCCCAATCCCTCCTTCACTCACAACACAAGGTGCTGATTGTGCACGCTTGTTGATCTGTTGTTGTACTGGTGCAGGCACCTTCCTGCAGTGGCTGGCGGGAATCCACGTAGTTCTTTCCGCCACTTTTACCGCTGTGTATGTTGTCAGGAGCACCTTTCCACCTCTGCGCCTTCCAGTGCTTTTCTTCTGAAGTCCTTAACCACCACAGAATCTCCTGGCAGGAGACTGTGCAGTGGTTCTGTCGCTGGAGAGGGTAGGGCCTCTTTAACCTGCTGATGTAGACGGACAGAGCAGAGGACAAAGTCTGGCAATACTTTAACATTCAATCATTCTCACAGTGATGTGTGTCAGGCGGTACTCTGCTCGCTGCCTCTGTCCCTGTTAGTGGAGGGCACCCTAAAAGAATCATACCTGGTTCTTATCCTGGTTCTCATCAACACCACCGGCAACACCTCTGTTCATGGAAGACCTGTGTCTTCACGATACTTAGCTAGCTTAACCTTCAGCATTCTGTTTCTCTACTGCGCCACCGATTGCTGGGTGGTAGGAACAATGTTGTCTCAAATCAGTGCCCATATAAGAGCCAAGTTGTTGTCATGGCTTCACTTCCTAAAGGTGTTCTGTTGTCACTGTCTATTTTTGAAGGCACACCCCAGCATGGCAAGATTTCACAAACCAGGGCTTTTCTTATCTTCTTCTATCCATTTTGGAAACATATCAACTATCATCAACAGCACGTATTGACTTTGCTTGGGTTTAGCTAAAGACCTCCCTCATCAGGTGGTCACATGGTTCTTCTGGTGGTGGACGTGCTGCAAATGGAGCCAGTAATCCAGCCTCTGAGCTTCCAGGCTGTCTGATAACACACCTCACACACAGACTTGTTCTCATCACGTTCCATAGTTTTGCATTCAGTTGCCCCTTTTCTCTGTGGAGGAGAGCGCATGGGCTTTTATACTTTTATAGGAGAGCTTTTCCCCATCTTATCTGACTTTATTTTATCCCTTTTATATTATGTGTATTTTACTAATTTTATATTAATTTTTCATGCTCTTATATTGTTTTTTTGTATTATTCTTTACACTTGTTAAATCACTTTGAAACTTGTTTTTGAAAAGTGCTCTACAAATAAGGATTATTATTATTATTATTATTATGGGCAAAACTCTGGACCATGTTTTAAAAAAAGGGATTTAAACAATAACATCAAACAACAAGGAACGAGCAGGCGGCATTCTTTTCCTGTAGAAATGGGGTCAGTCTGTTAGCGTGCATCACATTTTATCATCAACACGGCAGCAGCTCACAAAGAAACATCCAGCATAACATACAGCAACAGACACAGCAAGCAACACGACAATAAGCACCAGGCATCTGGTTTGCTTCCAAGATGTAGTGTCAGAACAGGTCATGTGATCGTCCTTCGGTCAAGTCAAGTGAAAACGTAGGTCAGGTCTTTGTCGTCCCCGAGTACAGGTAGACTATAGAGAGCCATGTCAGTCAGTGAGGCTCTGTCAGCTCAGCTTCGTCAGTTCAAGTCAGTCAAGTGCACTGTTAGTTCACCATGAATCATGGGAGAAAGCTTTCTCTCTCTGTTCAGTCTTTGTCAGTAATGGGATCCCTTGTCCATAAAATCATCATCACCTCTTTATGGTGATTGGTTTTGGCTTGTATGCATTGGGAGAGAGAGCTTTACTCTCATCGTGATCACATTCCCAGAGAAGTTATTCTGTCCAGTTGCAGTTAGAGACAGACAGACAGCCTTGTGTGTGGCCATTGTGGGCTAAACGCTTTAGCAACACAATGGTCGTCTCAGCACGCTTCTATGGAGGACCGATCCTGACACAGGCAGAAATAAATAAATGCTCAATAAATAAATAAGCATCCAATTAAATACACACAAAAATAAAGTAAATAATTAAAGCTGCAAGCAGCGTTGGGCGGGCCCTCGCACTTGTAGCGCGTCCGCGCGTGAACCGGCCGAGTTGCATATTCTGGAGCTCTGCCGGTGCGGCTGTGAATTTCCTACGCGGCTCCGACGCCGCATGAAGGTGTTATATGTCACTTCCTGTGTCCCCTATGTGGAGCTACATAGCACTTGCCGCTATGAATATAAATCGGTATTGGCGTGTAGATGTCTGCGGGGTGGGAGAGTTATCAAGCACGTAAAGTTTGTTTCAGATGTGAGCATGTACACTGAACAATAATGTACCCAAACAATAAAATAAATTCCTTTTATATTTCCCTGCCTTGTTGTTTATGTGTACATACAGAGGAAGAATGTGAGAACAGCACACATTTCATCGTTACTGTGTGTTAGAGCATGGGAGAACAGTGGATACTTTTAATACAGCCCACACCCCTAATACTGTGTAACTATAACAAGTAGAGAACAGAAGAAAAAGATGTTCTTTCTTTACAACTGTCTGCATAGCTTATTCATATTGTGTAATGAATGAAAATAAATAGGCCTACTAGGCTCCTCTCTACTTTGACATTTAAGATTAGCTTGTTTGATCCACCTTCATACACATGTGACATTACTGTACAACTTGAGAAAGGTGAGTTGTTTTCTGCTCCAGCCTGCCTAAAAGAAAAGCGTTTTTGGGATTAAATGGACTTTATTAGCTGCTGCAGTGCAGGATGAACTCAGAATAGACCCATTTCTCCCTTATTATTCTAAATCATGCAACGAAGAAGAAGAAATGCATAATAAATCCTGGGACAAAATCTGTCCACAAATACTGTACAGCATGTAGTCTGATGAACAAGACTTGTGTTATAGCTGACTTGGGCAGTGAAATGTTTTTTTAATTCATGTGGTCATAGTTGTCCACAACTCAAATCAGAATATAAGAAGAAATGTTTTATACCACCTCAAGAAGGCTTCCTATCAGAAAGGTAGGAAGGTATTTCAAATGTACAACTGCAATACTTAAATCTAAGTAAAGTAATTTCCCTGACATTTTTGTGTTACTTTACTTTTAATAGACCCATGTAACAGGTTTTATACTTCCTGTGAGTATAATCCAATCAATATTATTTTCATACTGTATATCCGTTGTGTAATTTGATAAATTGTGTTGTATGTCGTGCTCGCATCTCAGAGAAGACTCTGACTGCAACATGCGTCTTTGTAAAGAGAGAAACAGACAGAAAAAGTCTCTAACTCTGCCTGTCAGCTCGCTCTGCTCCGTTAAAACTGAATTTACCATACAGAATTGAATACGAGTGCACTCCAGATTTAGCTGCAGCCAGCTGACCGTGTGCTTCTCCCTATACCGCAGTTCTGTGTCCATGCATGCAGCAAACTGAAAGCACTGTCTGTCGGAGCGTCTACGTGAAAAGAGAAGGAATACATTGCTGGTAGTATTGTCTTCAGAGTTGTTAAACACCTCAGCGCACTGAAGGAAGTCATCTGACTGTGTGAGGGGCAAGATCGTTGATGTCTGCAGGCAGAGTAGGAGCTCTCCTGTCTGACTGGTCCACCAATAGCAGAGAAGATGACCCCTTGAGACACAGCCCCTCCTCATTTGCATAATGAGGCAGAAATGCATACAAAAATTTAAAAGACAGGCAGAAATAAATACCATGGGTGAAAATAAATAAGGTAAATAAATACAAAGGAAGAATAAAACAGACAAAAATATTAAAACACACATAAATAAATACATTAAAAAAATTAGTAATAAATAAAGTTGAATAAACAAATAAGGTAATTATAACAAAGGTGAATAAGTAAAGGCACTAATTAAAATATAACATTTATGTCTCCTTGTATAATTTAATTACTACCTACATTTATTTATTTACTTTTTTTTTGTGTATTTAATTGGATGCTTATTTATTTATTGAGCATTTATTTATTTCTGTATTTATTTCTGGCTGTGTCAGGATCGGTCCTCCATAACGGGGTGGGAGAGTTATCAAGCACGTAAAGTTTGGTTAAGATGTGAGCATGTACACTGAAGTTACAACAACTTCCTGTGTCATGGCGAAGACTTGATCTCTGACGCCACGCCACGGACACACCCATTGACGAAAACTCGCAAATAGCACAACTTTTCATCTTCAATGCCTTTAGAAGGCACAGCACAAATTTGAAGTCGGTCGGACTAAATCCCTAGGAGGAGTTCGTTAAAGTACGAAGTGTGTAAATCATCCAAAATTTGACGTAAAATTCAAAATGGCCGACTTCCTGTTGTTTAGGCTATGGCTCCAAGAGACTTTTTTGTGCGTCTGGACAAGATACACGTACCACAGAAAATTCGTGCACGTAGGTGAAACGTGCGGCGGGGGCTGCTTCGTTAAAAGTCACTTCCTGTTGCCAGCAGGTGGCGCTATGACTGTGGGTGAATGTCAGCATGTACATGTGTTCAGGGCGGGACTCTCATCCTACATGTACAGTTTGGTCCAGATGTGAGCATGTACACTGAAGTTACGACAACGTCCGTGTCATGGCGAAGAGTTGATCTTTGACGCCACGCCACGGACACGCCCATTGACGAAAACTTGCAAATAGCACAACTTTTCATCTTCAATGCCTTTAGAAGGCACAGCACAAATTTGAGGTTAGTCGGACTAAATCCCTAGGAGGAGTTCGTTAAAGTACGAAGTGTGTAAATCATCCAAAATTTGACGTAAAATTCAAAATGGCCGACTTCCTGTTGGGTTTAGGCTATGGCTCCAAGAGGCTTTTTTGTGCGTCTGGACAAGATACACGTACCACAGAAAATTCGTGCACGTAGGTGAAACGTGCGGCGGGGGCTGCTTCGTTAAAAGTCACTTCCTGTTGCCAGCAGGTGGCGCTATGACTGTGGGTGAATGTCGGCATGTACATGTGTTCAGGGCGGGACTCTCATCCTACATGTACAGTTTGGTCCAGATGTGAGCATGTACACTGAAGTTACGACAACTTCCGTGTCATGGCGAAGAGCTGATCTTTGACGCCACGCCACGGACACGCCCATTGACGAAAACTTGCAAATAGCACAACTTTTCATCTTCAATGCCTTTAGAAGGCACAGCAAAATTTGAGGTCGGTCGGACTAAATCCCTAGGAGGAGTTCGTTAAAGTACGAAGTGTGTAAATCATCCAAAATTTGACGTAAAATTCAAAATGGCCGACTTCCTGTTGGGTTTAGGCTATGGCTCCAAGAGACTTTTTTGTGCGTCTGGACAAGATACACGTACCACAGAAAATTCGTGCACGTAGGTGAAACGTGCGGCGGGGGCTGCTTCGTTAAAGGTCACTTTCTGTTGCCAGCAGGTGGCGCTATGACTGTGGGTGAATGTCGGCATGTACATGTGTTCAGGGCGGGACTCTCATCCTACATGTACAGTTTGGTGCAGATGTGAGCATGTACACTGAAGTTACGACAACTTCCGTGTCATGGCGAAGAGTTGATCTTTGACGCCACGCCACGGACACGCCCATTGACGAAAACTTGCAAATAGCACAACTTTTCATCTTCAATGCCTTTAGAAGGCACAGCAGAAATTTGAGGTCGGTCGGACTAAATCCCTAGGAGGAGTTCGTTAAAGTACGAAGTGTGTAAATCATCCAAAATTTGACGTAAAATTCAAAATGGCCGACTTCCTGTTGATTTTAGGCATCGCTCCAAGAGGCTTTTTTGTGCGTCTGGACAAGATACACATACCACAGAAAATTCGTGCACGTAGGTAAACGTGCGGCGGGGGCTGCTTCGTTAAATGTCACTTCCTGTTGCCAGCAGGTGGCGCTATGACTGTGGGTGAATGTCAGCATGTACATGTGTTCAGGGCGGGACTCTCATCCTACATGTACAGTTTGGTGCAGATGTGAGCATGTACACTGAAGTTACAACAACTTCCTGTGTCATGGCGAAGACTTGATCTCTGACGCCACGCCACGGACACACCCATTGACGAAAACTCGCAAATAGCACAACTTTTCATCTTCAATGCCTTTAGAAGGCACAGCACAAATTTGAAGTCGGTCGGACTAAATCCCTAGGAGGAGTTGTTAAAGTACGAAGTGTGTAAATCATCCAAAATTTGACGTAAAATTCAAAATGGCCGACTTCCTGTTTATTTTAGGGCATCGCTCCAAGAGGCTTTTTTGTGCGTCTGGACAAGATACACGTACCACAGAAAATTCGTGCACGTAGGTAAAACGTGCGGCGGGGGCTGCTTCGTTAAAAGTCACTTCCTGTTGCCAGCAGGTGGCGCTATGACTGTCTGTGAATGTCAGCATGTACATGTGTTCAGGGCGGGACTCTCATCCTACATGTACAGTTTGGTGCAGATGTGAGCATGTACACTGAAGTTACGACAACTTCCGTGTCATGGCGAAGAGTTGATCTTTGACGCCACGCCACGGACACGCCCATTGACGAAAACTCGCAAATAGCACAACTTTTCATCTTCAATGCCTTTAGAAGGCACAGCAGAAATTTGAGGTCGGTCGGACTAAATCCCTAGGAGGAGTTCGTTAAAGTACGAAGTGTGTAAATCATCCAAAATTTGACGTAAAATTCAAAATGGCCGACTTCCTGTTTATTTTAGGGCATCGCTCCAAGAGGCTTTTTTGTGCGTCTGGACAAGATACACGTACCACAGAAAATTCGTGCACGTAGGTAAAACGTGCGGCGGGGGCTGCTTCGTTAAAAGTCACTTCCTGTTGCCAGCAGGTGGCGCTATGACTGTCTGTGAATGTCAGCATGTACATGTGTTCAGGGCGGGACTCTCATCCTACATGTACAGTTTGGTGCAGATGTGAGCATGTACACTGAAGTTACGACAACTTCCGTGTCTTGGCGAAGAGCTGATCTTTGACGCCACGCCACGGACACGCCCATTGACGAAAACTTGCAAATAGCACAACTTTTCATCTTCAATGCCTTTAGAAGGCACAGCACAAATTTGAGGTCGGTCGGACTAAATCCCTAGGAGGAGTTCGTTAAAATACGAAGTGTGTAAATCATCCAAAATTTGACTTAAAATTCAAAATGGCCGACTTCCTGTTGGGTTTAGGCTATGGCTCCAAGAGGCTTTTTTGTGCGTCTGGACAAGATACACGTACCACAGAAAATTCGTGCACGTAGGTGAAACGTGCGGCGGGGGCTGCTTCGTTAAAGGTCACTTTCTGTTGCCAGCAGGTGGCGCTATGACTGTGGGTGAATGTCGGCATGTACATGTGTTCAGGGTGGGACTCTCATCCTACATGTACAGTTTGGTCATGGCGAAGAGTTGATCTTTGACGCCACGCCACGGACACGCCCATTGACGAAAACGGGGTGGGAGAGTTATCAAGCACGTAAAGTTTGGTTAAGATGTGAGCATGTACACTGAAGTTACAACAACTTCCTGTGTCATGGCGAAGGCTTGATCTCTGACGCCACGCCACGGACACACCCATTGACGAAAACTCGCAAATAGCACAACTTTTCATCTTCAATGCCTTTAGAAGGCACAGCAGAAATTTGGGCGGGACTCTCATCCTACATGTACAGTTTGGTCCAGATGTGAGCATGTACACTGAAGATACGACAACTTCCGTGTCATGGCGAAGAGTTGATCTTTGACGCCACGCCACGGACACGCCCATTGACGAAAACGGGGTGGGAGAGTTATCAAGCACGTAAAGTTTGGTTAAGATGTGAGCATGTACACTGAAGTTACAACAACTTCCTGTGTCATGGCGAAGGCTTGATCTCTGACGCCACGCCACGGACACACCCATTGACGAAAACTCGCAAATAGCACAACTTTTCATCTTCAATGCCTTTAGAAGGCACAGCACAAATTTGAGGTCGGTCGGACTAAATCCCTAGGAGGAGTTCGTTAAAGTACGAAGTGTGTAAATCATCCAAAATTTGACGTAAAATTCAAAATGGCCGACTTCCTGTTGGGTTTAAGGCATCGCTCCAAGAGACTTTTTTGTGCGTCTGGACAAGATACACGTACCACAGAAAATTCGTGCACGTAGGTGAAACATGCGGCGGGGGCTGCTTCGTTAAAGGTCAAAGGTGTGCTTCTCTCTATACCGCAGTTCTGTGTCCATGCATGCAGCAAACTGATAGCACTGTCTGTTGGAGCGTCTACATGAAAAGAGAAGGAAGACATTGCTGGTAGTATTGTCTTCAGAGTTGTTAAACACCTCAGCGCACTGAAGGAAGCCATCTGACTGTGTGAGGGGCAAGATCGTTGATGTCTGCAGGCAGAGTAGGAGCTCTCCTGTCTGACTGGTCCACCAATAGCAGAGAAGATGACCCCTTGAGACACAGCCCCTCCTCATTTGCATAATGAGGCAGAAATGCATACAAAAATTTAAAAAAGACAGGCAGAAATAAATACCATGGGTGAAAATAAATAAGGTAAATAAATACAAAGGAAGAATAAAACAGACAAAAATATTAAAACACACACATAAATAAATACATTAAAAAAATTAGTAATAAATAAAGTTGAATAAACAAATAAGGTAATTATAACAAAGGTGAATAAGTAAAGGCACTAATTAAAATATATACATTTATGTCTCCTTGTATAATTTAATTACTACCTACATTTATTTATTTACTTAATTTTTTTGTGTATTTAATTGGATGCTTATTTATTTATTGAGCATTTATTTATTTCTGTATTTATTTCTGACTGTGTCAGGATCGGTCCTCCATAGCGGGGTGGGAGAGTTATCAAGCACGTAAAGTTTGGTTCAGATGTGAGCATGTACACTGAAGTTACAACAACTTCCTGTGTCATGGCGAAGACTTGATCTCTGACGCCACGCCACGGACACACCCATTGACGAAAACTCGCAAATAGCACAACTTTTCATCTTCAATGCCTTTAGAAGGCACAGCACAAATTTGAGGTCGGTCGGACTAAATCCCTAGGAGGAGTTCGTTAAAGTACGAAGTGTGTAAATCATCCAAAATTTGACGTAAAATTCAAAATGGCCGACTTCCTGTTGGGTTTAGCCTATGGCTCCAAGAGACTTTTTTGTGCGTCTGGACAAGATACACGTACCACAGAAAATTCGTGCACGTAGGTGAAACGTGCGGCGGGGGCTGCTTCGTTAAAAGTCACTTCCTGTTGCCAGCAGGTGGCGCTATGACTGTCTGTGAATGTCAGCATGTACATGTGTTCAGGGCGGGACTCTCATCCTAGATGTACAGTTTGGTCCAGATGTGAGCATGTACACTGAAGTTACGACAACTTCCGTGTCATGGCGAAGAGCTGATCTTTGACGCCACGCCACGGACACGCCCATTGACGAAAACTTGCAAATAGCACAACTTTTCATCTTCAATGCCTTTAGAAGGCACAGCCAAAATTTGAGGTCGGTCGGACTAAATCCCTAGGAGGAGTTCGTTAAAGTACGAAGTGTGTAAATCATCCAAAATTTGACGTAAAATTCAAAATGGCCGACTTCCTGTTGGGTTTAGGCTATGGCTCCAAAGACTTTTTTGTGCGTCTGGACAAGATACACGTACCACAGAAAATTCGTGCACGTAGGTGAAACGTGCGGTGGGGGCTGCTTCGTTAAAGGTCACTTTCTGTTGCCAGCAGGTGGCGCTATGACTGTGGGTGAATGTCGGCATGTACATGTGTTCAGGGCGGGACTCTCATCCTAGATGTACAGTTTGGTCCAGATGTGAGCATGTACACTGAAGTTACAACAACTTCCTGTTTCATTGCGAATCATCGACGCCACGGACACGCCCATTGACGAAAACGCGCAAATAGCACAACTTTTCATCGTCAATGCCTTTAGAAGGCACAGCAGAAATTTGACGTCGATCCGACTAAATCCCTAGGAGGAGTTAGTTAAAGTACGAAGTGTGTAAATCATCCAAAAATGGCCATAAAATTCAAAATGGCCGACTTCCTGTTGAGTTTAGGCTATGGGTTCTTGAGGCTTTTTTGTGCGTCTTGACATGATACATGTCCCCAGAAAATTTCGTACATGTAGGTTGAACGTGAACGAGGGGCTAATTTTTTCCAATTTTCTAGGTGGCGCTAGCGAGTCATTTTGCAACGCCCATGTGCGAAACTTGTAGAATACGAAATTTTTCACCGGTTCTGACATGTTTGCAAATTTTGGTGAGTTTTCGAGTATGTTTAGGCCATGTCATTTGGGCCTACTTTGCAGAAAAAAAAAAAAAAAAAAAATAAAAAAAATAAAAATAATCCGAGCAAATTCAATAGGGACCTCACACGGTCGTGCTCGGGCCCTAATAATCCGAGCAAATTCAATAGGGACCTCACACGGTCGTGCTCGGGCCCTAAAAAATATATAATCCGAGCAAATTCAATAGGGACCTCACACGGTCGTGCTCGGGCCCTAAAAAAAAAAAATAATCCGAGCAAATTCAATAGGGACCTCGCACGGTCGTGCTCGGGCCCTAATAATCCGAGCAAATTCAATAGGGACCTCACACGGTCGTGCTCGGGCCCTAATAAATAAATGTAGGTAGTAATTAAATTATACAAGGAGACATAAATATATATTTTAATTAGTGCCTTTACTTATTCACCTTTGTTATAATTACCTTATTTGTTTATTCAACTTTATTTATTACTTATTTTTTTAATGTATTTATTTATGTGTGTGTTTTAATATTTTTGTCTGTTTTATTCTTCCTTTGTATTTATTTACCTTATTTATTTTCACCCATGGTATTTATTTCTGCCTGTCCTTTTTACATTTCTGTATGTATTTCTGCCTCATTATGCAAATGAGGAGGGGCTGTGTCTCAAGGGGTCATCTTCTCTGCTATTGGTGGACCAGTCAGACAGGAGAGCTCCTACTCTGCCTGCAGACATCAACGAGCTGCTCCTAGGTCTGTGTGAGTGTGTGTGTTTGTGTGTGCAGTGTAATGAGTCTATCTGCATGTACCTAAAGGTTTGTGTGTGTGTGTGTGTTTGTGTGTGCAGAGTAATGAGTCTATCTGCATGTACCTAAAGGTTTGTGTGTGTGTGTGTGTGTGTGTGTGCACTTACCAACCTATCTAACAGTGGACCTCGACGTCGTTACACACCCACTAAGAGGGGACTAAAAAGTGAACAGGGGACATTTTTTAGGTCCCCTGTTGGACATGCTTTAAATCATGCTAAAATCATGTCTAAAACCATCTGGTAAATTTTTTAAACTATTGTCAAGAGGGGACCTGCAGGTGTGTGAGTGTTTAAGTCCATACTCAGCAGTGCCTCTAGTGGATCAAGCAAAGATTTTAACGACTCATTCACACACGTCGTTCTTAACACTCCCCTATAGAGTGAATGGCTTGCAGCCCCAGGGAGTCTATCAGACTGTAGAGGGGCTATTATACAAGCTACTCAGTAAAGAAAGCTGTCTCTTGAAACACAATTTCTTAATTTTTTCTAACAAAATATACAGGCTGAGTTTTAGTCGATGTCTTGTGTTTTAAGATCAACATGTATTAAAATACAGGGCTACACTGAAGGCCTGGAGAGTAAAACGAATTTTAGATTCTAAAAACCGGAACAAAAATAGAAAAACAACCAGGGTAGAATTAGAAATAAAATGGTCAGTATAAAGATACTTTCTTTACGGTTTTAATTAATTATAAAAAGAATGTATTAATTAATAAAAAATATTTGACATTTGACATCTAGAGCTTTAAACTTGTTCTGTCCCAAAATACTAACCTGGCCAGCTTTCACAAGCACTGGACATCAATACATTTTTTTTTCATTATATTTGTGTGCTTAGTCTACACTTAAAGATATGCATTTGAATTACAGAAAAAGGGACCACACTTGTACTGTGTGGAACGACAGGAGTCCACTGTTCGCTTGTAGATGATGACACAAGTTCCCTCTTAGATAGCATGGAGCGATAATCACACTCCAACTTGTGTGAAAATAATAAATAAGCAAATTTAATCATACTTTTGAGACAAAATAAACTAACTAAATAGTCTCTTTATTTTCTATACATTCTTTTAAAACAAAATATAAAGGCTGAGGTTTAGTGGATGTCTTGTGTTTTAAGATCAACATGTATTAAAATAAAGGGCTACACTGAAGGCCTGGAGAGTAAAATGGATTTTAGATTCCAAAAAAAGGAACAAAAATAGAAAAACAACCAGAGTTGAATTATAAATTAAATGATTAGAGGTAAGATACTTTCTATTCAGTTTTAATTAATTGTTAAAAAGTATTTCACATCAGACTTTGACTACAGCTTTAAACTTGTTCAGTCCTAAAACACCAAACTGACCAGTTTTCACAACCACTGAATGTCAATACATTTTGTCATCATATCTATGTGCTTAGTCTACACTTGAAATGCATTTTATTTATTGATTTGAATTACAGAAAAAGGGACCACACTTGTACTGTGTGGAACGACAGGAGTCCACTGTTCTCTTGTACATGATGACACAAGTTCCCTCTTAGATAGCATGGAGCGATAATCACACTCCAACTTGTGAGAAAAAATAAATAAGCAAATTTAATCATACTTATGAGAAGAAACTAATTACAGAGTGTCTTTATTTGGTATAATCTGTTATTGTAAGAAAATATAAAGCCTGAGTTTTTATTGAAGTTATTTTCAACAAAATACAAAGGCTGAGTTTTAGTGAAATTCCTAAATTGTTTCAAGCTTCAGACTACTAAAATGATAGACTACCCAGTAGACAGCAGAATGAGTATTTTAAAAGCACAAAAAAAGTGAAAGTAAAAACAAAATGAATACAAAGGTCAGCTGCAAGATCTCTTAATTTTTAATCAATGGATTTAATGCTGTTAATTATCATGATACATGACCAGTGTTTGTATGTGTCCTAAATCTATATTTAGGAAGTTGTTGCTCGCAAACACATTGACAACAGACCTGTCTGTCAATTGAATAGTTAGTTTCCTAAACACCGCTGCACAAATCTATCCAACACAATGTTGTCAATGTCGGAGACCCACCTTCAAAAAAGTTATCAGCAAGCATGTAAGGAGCCTAGCTAATAAGGATAGCTATGTTAGTTTTAGAATACAGCTGTCAAAGTTAGAACGCTGTGCATAACTGGTAGTCAGTAGGTGTGGCCGAGATGAGCTACTTTTGTACAGTTGAAATCACATCATGTCGAAACTAAAGTGTGAAATGTTGAAAAGGTTAGTTTAGCTACAAATGAACAAGTTCATATGTGCGTGTTTAGGTTTTATGATGTGGTAATTAAGGGGCTAAATGAAGCCTGTCTCTGAAAAATTGAAAATCTTTCTAAAATGCTTCGGCAGTACATTTGTTCTTAGCCTTAGAGAAAGGTCCACAGAGACATTCAGACACACTTTACAAATAATATGAAATAAGCAAAATGGACAATTCGAAAATTATAATCTAAACCAAATATATAAGCTGTAGTGTTGTTGTTTTTGTTTTTTAGAAAAGTGTCACCAGCAATGTTCTCATTGTAGCTTTTTGAAATGTGGGGTTAAACATTTGTTGGCGAATAGAGAAGCATATTTGAGGGCTGTCAAATGGTGCAGCATCGTAACAATGGAACTTAGAGTTTGCATCAACTGGAGAACACACAACCAGTGCTGCATTAAGTTCACACTGATATTTGGCAGGTATTTGTCTTTATAGATTTTTACATCTCAGTATTTTCAACTTCTTTCTTTAGCATGTACAGTTTAAATGTGTGTTAGTGATTTTAATAGCCATTGAAATAGTGATGAGTTACCTATAGATCATCTCAGAACCATCACAACGTTGGATGGCTATTCATAACACAAGTTGTTCAACCACAAATAGAAAACAGTACAAAATATACAGAACTATGTTGAAGCAAACTTTATTGAATGTGCTTTTAAGCTAAGACACACACAAACTCCTAAACTGAAAGTTCCTCATGTGCCCACCCTCTTCTGTGTTCTTACACTGAACAAAATTATAAACGCAACACTTTTGTTTTTGCCCCAATTCCTCCGGTGAGTATGCTGGCCATGCAAGAAATGGGATGTTTTCAGCTTCCAGGAATTGTAATCCTTGCAACATAGGGCCGTGCATTATCATGCTGCAACATGAGGTGATGGTTGTGGATGAATGGCACAACAATGGGCCTCTGGATCTCGTCATGGTATCTCTATGCATTCAAAATGCCATCAATAAAATGCACCTGTGTTTGTTGTCCGTGAAACACGCCTGCCCATACCATAACCCCACCGCCACCATGGGCCACTCGATCCACAACTAGGACATCAACAAACCGCTCACCCACACGAAGCCATACACACGTCATCTGCTCTGCACAGTGAAAACTGGGATTCATCCATGAAGAGAACACCTCTCCAAAGTGCCAGACGCCATCGTATGTGAGCATTTGCCCACTCAAGTCGGTTATGATGGCAAACTGCAGTCAGGTCGAGACCCCAAAGAGGATGACGAGCATGCAGATGAGATTCCCTGAGATGGTTCCTGACAGTTTGTGCAGAAATTATTTGAGGATGCTAAACGATTCTTGCAGCAGCTGTCCGGCTGGCTGGTCTCAGAAATCTTGGTGGTGAAGATGCTGGATGTGGAGGTCCTGGGCTGTTGAGGGAATAGAGAATCGGTTTGTTATCAAACCCAGACATTTGTTTTATAGTACTTTAATGCCACTGTGTAATCGTTGAGGACTTCTTTAGTACCATAACAAGGAGTACTCTCAGAACCGGGCCCCTTCTTTGGAGTCAGTGATGTGTCTTCAAATATATTCCTGCAAGAATTCTCCTGGCTCAGTGTTTTTGGTGGTGATTTTTATACTGAATAAATGAATTATCTGTCAGTCTGTCTGTCATCAAATTCCATGAACGACCAACACTATCTCTCAGTTCTAACACTGATGAGGATCTTATGCAATGTCACCCTAAGGGTTTGGATTTGTATCTACATTTATATAATACACATCAAAATTGTACACTATGTATGATGGCAGTGGGTATTTCTTATTTTAATTGTTGCCTGCTTAGCTTGACTGACTTGCTGAGAGTTGAATGACAAGATCAATATTGTTCTCATATCTGAACACAAAATCAAGCTATGCCTTTAAACCATTTTCAGGTTGCACCTTACATGGCAACTATAACTATATATAGTGTATAATACTATGCACACACTTAACAATGCTCCATTTCCTTATAATTCATTAGCAACCAAGAAAGTTGTAGTTAAATACAGTATTGAATAGAGAATCTTATGTTCTGATCTAATACCTTTCTCCTTGTAGATGAATCCTTTCTGAAATTTGGCTTTTTCTTTCTCAGATGCAGTGAAGTTGCAAGGCTTCCTTTTTAGGAAAAACCCTTCTGGTTCTCATTTTCCAGTGAAATGTTTTACAATATATTATACATCATATGGTGTCTTGACTTATAACAAGTTAATTTAAGATTATTGTTTATACAATGAGAAGAACAGCATGATAACTTGGGTGACTTTGTAAAACAATATAAGCTATCAGTACTTTTTCTGTGTACATATATGTATATAGGAATGTAAGGAATAAAATACAATAAAAGTAGAATCAGTTAAAATTCTATGTATTAGTATAAATAATATTCATACTATATACACCCTATATACAATATACAGGTAACATTCTACATAGGTGTAAAAATATTTACACACTAAGCAATCAATATACAATAACAAACTATCTGTACAATCTGATACAGTCAGAATATACTATGTTATACAATACTATATATATATATATGTACATGTTTATATTTAAATTTGATAGTTTAGTTACAAACAGCCTTGATGAAAACATACAAGGGGTATTGGTAAAAATGTTCAACTTACCTCTCGCTTTGGTCTTCAGGATGGAAAGATGAAAAAGTTTTTCAAAAGAACAACACAGGTGAAATATGTCTACATACCGTTAAGATAGACAGATAGATAAATGGATGACTGGTAAACGATTAGTAAGAATAGTAAAGAAATTTTAAAGTTGGTTTTCTCCTTCAAAAAACTGCATACTTGTCAACACTTCCACAAGACACCAAAGACTGCCATGCACCTTCTCTGAGGAGCCCAGAATATATATACACAATCCTGACTAGCTATCTGGACAGTGATTGGTTCTTAGGATAAGACATCAAATGCTAACTACTGCTGGCATAGTAATGCAAATGTTCTCTGGCAATTAGATATAGGTTTGATTTACTTTTGTTTACTGTGGTAGACATGTCAGACATACTGCTTGAAGGTATTGTTGTGGATTTTTTAGAAAGAGTTACACATGTCTTCAGTTAATGATGTAGATTTAAGAATCCTCTACATTTAAGTGACTAGAGCCTATGTGATTCACAAATGTTTTAAGGTTGAAATGTTGAGAGCTGTCTCTGAGAAGTCATCTTGGGTGAGGGTTGTGAAGTTTCAGTCATTGTTCTCCATTGTGTGCAGCGTGGGGGATGGTTTCTTGTTGCTGACGATGGTCGTTAGGGCGTCAAGATCGCAAACCAGTGACTTGGCCTTTGGTAATGCAACTTCTCTGGAGTCTTGTGGGAGATATTTTGAAACTTAAAGAGCGGATGTACAATACTCCACTTTTGTTGAAAATGTACCCTATGTTACAAGCTACTCACAAAAAGTAGCTAAATAAGGTGTTTTACACCAGAAAACATCTACTAAGAATTAGTATAATAACCATACATATGTGCGATTTAGTACACCCCCCAAATAATGGGGTTGAATAACTTTTAAAATATCACCAAATGAATTTTAAAGCGATTGTGTATAATATGGAGTTAATTTATTACACTAGTATGGACAAAAATACAGCAACACCTACGCATTACTTTTATGACATCCCATTCTAAATCCATAGGCAAGATTTCCCTTAACAACCCATGAAAACACAGCCCCTACCAAATTTATTAGGACAGGGGTAGCACCTTTGTCCATATAGTGTATTTGGATGGAAATCTATCTCAAAAGAAGGAAGACTGATGGTCTCTCTGATTGGTCTGACACATGATCAACAATGCTTAAAGTCACTGAAAAGGTTTACAAGCAGTGGGAATCATTTAATATGTAAGGCTTACAATGAATGTCAACCAGGCATTCATAGTCATTCAAATTCTAGGTCACTCTCTTCTGATGAATTTAAACTTCTACGTACATTAAGTGTAGTGGTGGAGTTACCTACAGCCTGTCTCAGAACCAACATAATGCCTTATTGTCTTGCTCAGATTTTTATTATTTGGTCATTTGTCCTTGCTTTTTGTGCTTCTACCATAGGTATTTAGGCTATGTAGTTAAAAGGCTTCTGTTTTATTTGCCTTAATTGTGTTTATTGATTTATTGTTTAATTTATTTTGTGTTACATGCCACTTGTGTCAGGGATACTATAATTTAACAGTGGTGAGAACTTCTCTCAGGCTTACCAATATTGTAAATATGCTATACAAACTGGCATACATTTCTTTTAAGCGTATTGTTGAAACCCAAAATGTAGAGTGGCCATTATAGTGCAGTATACAGTAAATTGAGGGTCAAAGTTAAGAGAGAAGAGAGCAAGAAACTTTCAGTTTATGAGCGTGTGTCTTCAGGAGCATGTGCACCATACACAAATGAGTTCTTACTGCAGTGGCCCAGTTCTAATCAAACCTGTGGCTTATTAGCATGCATCTCCTCTCTCCTGTATTTATTTTCTCTCTTTGGCTGTACCATCATCAGATTTTTATTAGAATTGGGTGTTTGGGCACTTTTACTAAACATATGTCTACATATATTTCTACCGTTTTCTTTTTGTGGTTGTAGGAAACTGTGTTATGAATTAGCATCCAATGCAGAGTTAAGCTAAATACAAAATCCTGGAGAAAGTGTGAGTGCTGTCTCTGAGAGGTGACCTGGAGCAGGTGAGGGGTGTGAACGTGTGTCTGATTGTCTGCAGTGAGAATCTGTGTCTGATTGTCTGCAGTGTGGGGGAGGGTTTCTTGCGACAATGATGATCGTTAGGCCTTTGAACTTGAACTACTTAACATTTCACACTTGC
Source organism: Micropterus salmoides (assembly GCF_014851395.1). Classification (NCBI taxonomy): domain Eukaryota; kingdom Metazoa; phylum Chordata; class Actinopteri; order Centrarchiformes; family Centrarchidae; genus Micropterus; species Micropterus salmoides. The sequence goes on from NW_024041150.1 coordinate 50,104,538, forward strand.
ACCCAATATTGTGTCTCGCCTAGTCTTGTAAACTTAGTGTCTCTTCAAACCCCAAGTAACTACAGATTATATTTAGTTTAAATTATAAGTTTCTCTTAGAAATTATCAATTTCTTTTTTATTTATTCATGCTGGAGTGTGAGTGTCAATCCATGCTATCTAAGAGGGAACTTGTGTCATTATGTACCAGCCAACAGTGGACATTTTTGCAATGCAAAACAACAAACAAAATGCATTGCGTTACATATAGATTAAAGATACATGTACATTGTAAAATTGATTGAAATCCTGTGATTGTCATAATTGGTCAATATACTAGGAAAATTGGGGGGCTAAATCCTTTCAAAGGGCTGGTGAAAGTTCATAATAAATCTGTTTTTAGCAAATAAAAAAAGAACATTAAGAATCTTCCTGCTGACCATTTACTTCCTAATTTAAATTTATTTATCATGCTTGAGGAATATTTAATGATGTTGGAGTGTGACTGTTGCTCCATAGGATCTAAGAGGGACATGTGCCCTATGTAGCAACAGTGGATTCCTGTCATTTAATGTGTCATCGGTAATAGTCTTTTTGTCATGGGTAATGTGGGTTACACATTTCTTAGCAAAGGACAGCAGCTTCTCAGGTGGAGGATCAAACTTCAGGCTCTTGAATTTTTAAGTTGGTAAAGTTTTTTGCTTTAATGTTTTGTTTGGAGAAAGGAGGCAAGTTCAGAATAGGGAATGTGTGTGGGTCAATAAGCGTCAAATACCAGTGAACTAGTTATGAGCAATACTTTTGAATGAAGAACATATTATGAGTTGGAAAAGACTTAATTGAGAGTTATTTGGAAACTACTACTTGTTACATAACAATAGACCTTATTTACAAGTATAACTAAAGATTCTATTTAGGTTACATTATAATTTTCTTTTAAGAATCATACATTTCTTTTTTACTCATCCATGTTGCAGTGTGAGTGTCGATTCATGCTATCTAAGAGGGAACTTGTGTCATTATATACCAGCCAACAGTGGACATTTCTGTAATGCAAATCAACAAACAAAATGCACACCTATAAATATAGATTAAACAAACAAGTACATTGTAAAATTGATTAAAATCATGTCCTACTTGGTCAATATCATATTTGGAAGATTTGGGGGCTAAACCATTTCAAAGGTCTAGTAAAACTTAATAAATATGTTTTTAGCAATTAATAAAAAATAATACAAAGTATCTTGCTGCTGACCATGTTGTTCCTACTTTTTATTTATTTATCTTAAAGTACTTATGACTCTCCTGACTTGTGGGCAGCCCTTCATTTTGATGCAGTGTCAAGATTGAAAATGGTTAAGCCATCAACTAAAGCTGAGACATCATATTTCATTACAAAACAATAATAACAAATCATGCTTGAGGAATATTTAATGATGTTGGAGTGTGACTGTTGCTCCATACTATCTAAGAGGGGACATGTGTCGTTATGTAGCAACCAACAGTGGATTCCTGTCATTTAATGCCATACAAGTGTGGACCTTTTTTTCTGTAGGCAATGTGGACCAGTAAATATTATGCATTCCTGATGAAAACTCATCAGGACATTAATGCTTCATGAATTAATTTGGGTAGCCCTTTATATTAGGGCTTGTCCATAAAGTACACAGGTACATCGAAGCTTGCAAGTCTGTAACTAAACCAGCATTTTCATTCCACACTTCAACAAGGGATCGACTTTGCCTCTGGATGTCATGTCATCGGTAATAGTCTTTTTCTCATGGGTAATGTGGGTTACACATTTCTTAGCAAAGGACAGCAGCTTCTCAGGTGGAGGATCAAACTTCAGGCTCTTGAAGGTTTAAGTTGGTAAAGTTTTACTTATGACTCCCTAAACTTGTGGGCAGCCCTTCATTATAATACAGTGTCAAGAGTGAAAATGTTTAAGCCATCCATTAAAGCTGAGACTTTATATTTCATTACAAAAACATGCGGAATAATTATTGATGCTGGATGTTGGAGTGTGACTGTTGCTCCATACTATCTAAGAGGGGACATGTGTCGTTATGTAGCAACCAACAGTGGATTCATGTCATTAAATGCCATACAAGTGTGGACCTTTTTTCTGTAGGCCTAATGCAAACATGAAAATACCATGCATTCCTGATGAAAACTCATCAGGACATCAATTTATTTGGGTAGCCTTTTATCTTACAGTCTGAAGCTTAATACTAGTTAGGAAATCTACTATTGCTGAGCCTTTAAGTTTTGATTCAAAAGCATATTATCAAATCATGTGTCAACAGACTGCTTAGTTGAGATTATATTTTTCTCATAAGTATTATTGTTTTTGCTTTCGTTTGTCATACATGCTATAGTTTGAATGTCAAATTATCCTTATTAGAAAAAGGATAACTCATTATCTGTTGTCTGACCTCATTATATTCATAAATGACTTTAGCCCTTAAAGATATCCAAATAGCCTTAACAGAGTGTAGTGGATGTGTGATTCAAAACCAGTCTAAGATTCAGTTATTAAGAGCAAATACAAAGTAACTCTTTAAAATGCATACATCACCATTCCACACAGGTCATAAAAATGACCATCCCACACAGAAGAATATGAATTCCCCTAAGAGAAAGTTAAAATAAGTGCACTAGTGTAATAAGATATTTTATTATTATTTAAACGGTATTTGAAACCTAGATCAAGTAATTTTTGTTGGTAATACTGTAGTGCTTGATATCAATGCATGCAGCAAAGTTACTTCTGAATTAAAGTTTAAAGTTTATTTATTTTCAGTTAAAGTGATTAAAGTTTGGATCACGGTGAAATGTTTACACATCGCTCACATTAAAGTTAAATTATCCATTTTTCAAAGAAACAAAGAAAGTCTTTGAAGGTAAAAACACTCATTAGGTGAGAATGAGCACAGACAGTTCCACTGCATAACAATGGAGGTCCCCTCTTGGATAGGTAGCTATCGTTTAAGGATCTAAGTCCCCTCTTGGCAATTTCTTTAAAAAGCCAAAAAAAGCAAATTTGCAGTAATATTATGTTAAAAGACAGTAAAAGCAAATTTTGTATTATATTTATTTTACTTCAAAAGGACTGGAAACACAGGTCCACACTTGGCAGTTTACTCCGACGGTGCACTGTTGGATAGGTACGCGTGTATGTGTGTGTGTGGTTGTGTGTGCAGTGTAATGAGTCTATCTGCATGTACCTAAAGGTTTGTGTGTGCAGTGTAATGAGTCTATCTGCATGTACCTAAAGGTTTGTGTGTGCAGTGTAATGAGTCTATCTGCATGTACCTAAAGGTTTGTGTGTGTGTGTGTGTGTGTGTGTGTGTGGTTGTGTGTGCAGTGTAATGAGTCTATCTGCATGTACCTAAAGGTTTGTGTGTGTGTGTGTGTGTGTGTCTATGTTTGTGTGTGCAGTGTAATGAGTCTATCTGCATGTACCTAAAGGTTTGTGTGTGTGTGTGTGTCTATGTTTGTGTGTGCAGTGTAATGAGTCTATCTGCATGTACCTAAAGGTTTGTGTGTGTGTGTGTGTGTGTGCAGTGTAATGAGTCTATCTGCATGTACCTAAAGGTTTGTGTGTGTGTGTGTGTGTTTGTGTGTGCAGTGTAATGAGTCTATCTGTATGTACCTAAAGGTTTGTGTGTGTGTGTCTATGTTTGTGTGTGCAGTGTAATGAGTCTATCTG
>NW_024041150.1:50113227-50232862 GCF_014851395.1 Micropterus salmoides
TAGGGAGCTCGGCTGTGGGGCTCCTTCAGTCCTCCAGGGGGCGCTCTATGGAGAAGTGGAGGCTCCGATGTGGACCAAAGAGTTCCAGTGTGGAGGCCATGAGTCTGCTCTCCTGGACTGTAGAAGCTCAGGCTCAGCTAGAAACACCTGCTCACCTGGAAAAGCTGTTGGACTCACCTGCTCAGGTAGAAGAGGAGCTGCAGCTTTGATTTGCTTCATTTCTCTTCTGATGAAACTCACTTTATTGTTTTACTGATGACTCTCTGGTTTCTGTTCAGAGCCTGTCAGGTTGGTGGGAGGAGCCAGTCGCTGTGCAGGAACACTGGAGCTGAAACAGGGAGACTGGAGACCAGGGAGTTACTCTGACTGGACCCTGAAGACAGCAGCTGTTGTCTGTAGAGATCTGGACTGTGGCTCTGCTGTTTCTGTAGGACAGAGAGAGGAGTCCTCAGTCAGACCTTTATGGTGGATCAGCTCTGACTGTGTTCAGTCTGGATCTGCTCTGAGGGAGTGTGCAGAATCAGGTTCCTCTTCCTCCATCCTGGATCTCACCTGCTCAGGTAAACCCATCAGTGACATCATCTATGACATCATGTATGACAGTAATGTCTCCAGTGTGTCCCCCTCCTCTGTCTCAGTGTCTCCCCATTGGACTGAACTGTAAAGTTCTCCAGGACAGTGACGTCCTAAAGTGTAGAGAGGTGGGCTTGTTTCTGGAAGCTTCACCTGACAGGACACACCTGGAGGAACCTGTCTGTCTGTCTGTCTCTGTGTTTGGGGACGTCCCACCAGGTGGATCCAGTCCCTCCTTTTACAGTCTGTCATCGCTCTGCTCCATGTTTGTTACCCGTGTCAGACCTGTGACATCACTTCCTTTTTCAGGGGCCATTTTGTTTGTTGACTCTACTGTCAGTGGTGACGACACCATCTCCTTGGACTGTAGCCAGCTCCACATATCACACCAGAAGGACTGCACAAACTCACAATAAAAAAACATGTGATATCAAAATCAGTCCCATTCATACCGCCATCTTCATAGTTTTAACCATGTCAGTCTTCCTTATATAACGGAATTTATTTCTCCACATGAAGTTAAAATTGATTGTATTCACTGCTTTGATCATACTCACTGATATGGGTAAGGAGAAAGCCGGGTAAATGAGTCTGGACAAACTATCCGTTGTAGAAAGTAGAACCCTTCCTAAGATTGTGACATCGCTCTGCAGCCACCTATTTAGAATTGACTTACATTTGTCTGATTCCACGTATTCATATAGCCAATTGTTCTTTTCCCTTTGGAAATAACAATTCCCAAGTATTTAACCTGCTTCTTAATTTTTATATTATGTAGTGACTGCAGAGGATAATCATGTAAGGTTATCATTTCACATTTATCTACGTTCAACTGTAAGCCTGAGGCCTTAGAAAACTGGCTGATCGTCTGTAACGCTAAAGGGATTCGATTTTCATCCTTTCAAAATAAAGTTGTCATGAACAGAGGGTGAATGAGACCTTTCATCATCTGTGTTTACAGACCTGCTGCTTCAGCCCAACATCTCTGTGTCCTCCTCCGTGAACGGGGTCTCCGAGGCCCAGCAGCAGGGGTTTCAGGTGTCCAGGGGCTCCACCTTCACCATCAGCTGCTCCATCCAGCCACAGTACCCAGGAGGCTCCTTCCAGCTCGCCTTCACCTCCTCCATCACATCACACAACTACACCCAGCCAGCTGTCAATCACTCTGCCCACTTCCTGTTTCCTGCTGCAGAGTCCGCCCACCAAGGAACTACAGCTGTGTTTATCACCTCCATGTTTCTTCTCATGACTTCTCCTCTGAGAGCCGTCGGCTGTCTCTCACTGTCTCAGGTAAGCTGAAGCAGAGCAGCTGAAACGTCACACTGACTGTTTCCATGCAGCTTTGGAAAAGATGATCTGTCCAAACTGGCGTTTTCCTGCCGTGCCCGGTGTGTCTGTCACTTTTTAGATTCCCCTGGAAACAGTTTCCGCTGTCTTCTGTGCTACTTGCAGCGTTCCTGTTTTGTTTTCTTACTCTGCAACACTTTTTCTAAATGCTGTGCATGTGTTGTTGTATTGGTTAAATAACGAGGAGATCTGCTGTATGTTGACATCATTCTCACTGTCTTCGCCGCCCTCCTCCTCCCGAACAGGCAGCTAGCTAAACTAAGCAGTAAGACCTGCATCAGGGTCCTCCACCATGTCCCCACAGCCAGCACTAGCCGAAGCCATCTTGTCTCTGGGTTTTGCAGGTGGGAAAAGCAGGGGTCGGTTTTTGAAGCCACCGACACCCTGAAGCTCTGTTGCAGAGTTGTTAGCATGGAGCTGCTCACAGGAGTCAGTGAGCAAAACCTGGGCATGTTTAACTCCCACTCCAAGATGCAGAGATCCTGCATCCTAGTGTGGAAGGGAAACAAGTCGAGTTTCTTTCCCACAGGCCAGAATCAGACACCAAGCCAAAGCCTGCTTAAATATGATTGGTCGATACTACCTGGACTACAAACTGAAACAAGAAAGCTTTCGATACCAAAATCTTGTCTCTTGCCTCCAGATTCTGCGTTCAGATATCTGTTGATTCCTGATGGACTGAAGTGGTTTTGGGAGATTTCAGGTCACTACAGTTTGTGTTTAACAGGAGCTGATGGACTCATGATGTTGTGTGATGTGATGTCTGTCCATGTGTTTGATCAGATCCAACAGGTCTTCTCATCAAAGTGGTCGTCCTGCCGCTGACTCTGCTGTTGGTGATCGCTGCCCTTTGTTTCTACTATAAGGTACTGACACATGTCTGTTGTTTAGAGGACTGAGATGAAGCACTCGGTCTGTGTTTACTGACCTGAAGAAGAGGAGGAGTGATGCACTAACTCTCATGTGTGCTGTCATGTCTCTCCAGGCCAGCAGGGGGCAGAAGCCGGGCAGGCAGGAGAACATTGAGCTGGATTATTATAACGTGGGTGTTTCTGCAGCTGAAGAGGAAGGAGCTCAGGGAGCAGAGTAGGACCTCCAAGAAGCTCATCTCAGCTGCCTCACAACCCACCATCAGCTCAGTCAAGGATTTTACACTTTTATACTGATGTTCCCTTTAAAGATATTGTGTTGTGATAAATCTTACCACCTTCTATGTTGTTGTTTTTTTTAATTTGTACTGAAAATGTCATGTCTTCCCACCCTCTGTTGAACCATGGTTGGCATTGTCAAGGAAATTATGTTCCTGGTAAGGGATTAAACATATAATTGAGTTACAACCAACTGTTGTCTTATTTTGTCTTTGTCTATTAGCAAAAAGAGAATAAACAGAGAAGTACTAAAACACATAGACAGCTGGTCCAGAGACCTGCCGCCGAGGGCAGCTTCAGGCGTCAGCATAATCATTTACACAGTCTAGGTTTCTATGTTTTGGGGAACAGAGATCCTCTCTCGGCCTTGAATGAATATTCCAGGAGAGGAGAGGAACAACAAGAGGGGGAAAACACCAAAACAATCTCACAGCTCTGACCTAAACCCTAGTAAATGTGGACAGACTAACATAAGGAGAATAATAGATGAAAGGTTAAGGATAAAAACAAAATGCATATATATCTGTAAGACATAACAATAATAATAATATTAAAATACCATACATGAAAGATTAAATGTAAGAGGACACGATTTTCTGCCATAACAAGCATCATCAGTGCCTCAACAGTCTGGACCCAGGTGACCCAAACAATTACCACCCAATCTTTAATCTACCTTTCCTCAATAAAATCATGGAAAGAGCTGTGGCTGTCCAAAACCATGTGTTCTACATGATAAACTATTTGAATCTCACCAATCTGGTTTCGGTGTGCATCACAACACAGAGACTGCTCTCTATCCTCATCCTCTTTTACCTCTCTGCAGCCTTTGACGCAATCTCGCACACCCTCCTTAACAGCCTCTCTGACATATTGGCCTTACTGGCACCTTTAAAGACTTAAACATCACGCTGGTGCCAGTTAACAATGGTGTGCCCCAGGGATCTGTACTTGGTGAACCCCTTCTTTTCAATATCTACATGCTAACCCTTGGCTAGATTACATGGACTTAATTTCCACTGCTATGCTGATGACCCTCAGCTGTACATAAGCAACCAACTCTCAACCCAGCTGTACCCTTGCCACTTGTTAACTGCCTGCGAGACACAAAGACTTGGACAACTGCTAACTTCATCAAACTCAACAACAATAAAACTGAACTCATGGTGGTGGCTCCAGCGTCGCTGCTGAAGAAGGTCTTTGATGTCCTCCTGGAGGTAGATGGCTGCTCCATTTCTGCATCACCAGAAATGTGAAATCCGGGAATCATCCTGGACTCACCCTTCCATCCCAGTCTCACACCAGTAGTATCACAAAATCTGCTTTACAGGCTTCGGCCATACCGACCCAGGCGGATCTGGAACAATGTTAGCACAATACCGTTCAAATCAAATTAAATAAAAGTGAAGCATGTCAAGCACATTTAGCTCAAATCTGACAAAAAATCATCAAAATTATACAAATGGGAGCAAGAACACCTTTTTATGATACATTTTGTGTATTTCATAAGAATTCTGATTAATTTTGTAACTTTAAAAATTTTTCAATTAAGGTTTTAGGTGATTTCATAATCATGTTGAATCATTTGGTAAATAAGTTGCTTATTTTGTAAGAATTTCTCTTGTACTTTAAGTATTTTTTGCACATTTTGCTGTGAAATATCCTCATAACTAACTAAATAACCTGAATAGAAATATGAAGATGTGTGTAGCAGGAGCCTTCAGAGATCATAAAGATGAACAAATGAATAAAAATTTGATGTTTATTCTGCGTGGAGAGGACATCATTTTAGGACGTCTGTTAACCAGTTAAAGATGATATGAGGACATTTTTATGTCAAAATAAGAAATGAAACACACCCTTGTGTTGCACAGAGAGATGTGGAGACAGACTTTCAGGGTTTTTGAAGTCGGGTCCAGCGGATCATTATTGGACGTGAAAAGGACGGCACCATGTGACCCTCTGCTCACAACCATTAAACAACCAAAACCTGACGTCATCAGGAGACATTCACACTCACCTGTGCAGGTGTGTTTGCTGGGAGGTTCAGTACACAGAGAGATGAGATGATGGAGATCAATAAATGTCTCACTGTCATCTGCTGTGTTCATACCACAATGGAAATGAGTTTGTAACTTTCTTGTGTTTTCCTCGACAGTTCTGATAAATGTATAAAATCACTGTGATGGCATCTTATAAAGCATTTATTTTTGTTACTGCCTAATAAATCAAAATCAAATCAAATCAAAAAATCATAGTCAATAAAGGAAGTTTCATAAACTGTGAGACTGTGTTTTCAGCTTGTGTATCTATCCGTACGACGTTGACACAAACGTCCACTTGGACTCAAAGATGAACTGATTAGAGTTTAGGGGTCAAAGGTCACTGTGACCTGAAGGTGGCCTTGACAAACATGTTTTTGTCATAACTCCAGCACAGATGCAGGGGTTCTTACAACATTTCATACAGATGTTTCACGGGAAACAACAATGAAGTGATGATTTTTTACCCAACAGGTCAGAGGTCAGCTTCACTGTTTTGGCCATTATTCAACACCATAACTCAGGAACAGAAGGGGAGCTTGTGACCATATTTCACACTGAGTAGGTGGCACTTTCTCAAAGGTCACTGACCTCAAAATAGGTTTTCAGTCATAATTTCAGAACGAATTGAGCGCTTCCGGATTTCACACGTTACCAGGGGCAACACAATGAGTAAACAATAACCAACACAGTTAATATATACATAATACTAAATTAAAATACACAATACAAAATACTAACATCACCTCCTGCCCTCAACTGGTACTGATTTATCTCTTAACTCAGGAACCTTAGAAACAGCTGTAGAACCAGATATATGTTTAGACTGTTTTGCTTCCCTCAATCTTTATCAACTAACTTCAATAATTTCTTCATCTAAACCATCAACCTGCCTCTTAGACCCCATCCCGACTAGGCTGCTTAAAGATGTTTTACCCTTAGTCAGCACCTCTATACTAGATATGATCAATCTATCTTTATCAACAGGCTATGTACCACAGTACTTTAAAGTAGCTGTAATTAAACCTCTTCTGAAAAAGCCCAAACTTGATCCGGATGTTTTAGCCAACTATAGACCTATATCTAACCTTCCATTTCTCTCTAAGGTTCTGGAGAAAGCAGTTGCTAAACAGCTGTGTGACTTTCTACAGAGCAATAGTTTATTTGAGGATTTTCAGTCAGGATTTAGAGCTCATCATAACACAGAGACAGCACTGGTGAAAATTACTAAGGACCTCCTTATTGCATCAGACAAAGGACTTGTCTCTGTACTGGTTTTATTAGATCTTAGTGCTGCATTTGATACCATTGACCATCAGATCCTATTGCAGTGACTGGAACATTTAACTGGCATTAAAGGATCATTTAAGTAAACATTTTGTTCCGTTACTCTAAAACATGTTGTGAAGAATATGATACAGAGTGTTCACATTTACACAACCTGACCATGACTTGTGTGTCTGTGTCTCTATATTTATGTGACTTCAGTGATGAGTGGAGAAAGACTATGGACAGCCAGTAGTTAGTGTGTTCTTCAACCAAACACAGTGCTGGTTCAAGCCTTCAATGAACACAGAAGAAGAAGAAGAAGAGAGCAACAACGTTGGTTGTGTTTAGGTGTAAGCTCTATTACGAAACAAAATATCTGGACCTCAGTCATCTCTAAACCCTGATGAGGACACCAGTCAGTCATCAGACTAGAGAAGGACTGTTCATTGGTAAGTTACAGAAATAAAACATGTAGTAAGAAACACTGAGTTGCAGTGAGATCACCTCTGTTAGGAACTGAACTGAAACACCTTGTAGAAAATAATTTCCTCCATGCAGATGTTTTGCTCTTGTTTTTATGGGATCTGAAGAGGAAACAGGTTTGGAGACAATCAGAAACATATCTATAAAAAAAGATCTTGTTGGATGTGATTCCTCAAAGTATTTCTCACGTGTCTTTCTTTTGAGTGTGTTCCTAAATATTTTGGATTGATATGTGAAACTTTAAACAGGTCAGACGGTCCTGCTTCATGATGGTGATGTTTGAATTTATTTGGAAAAAACCTCAATGGACAAAAATGTTTCTAGTTTTTGGCAAATTCCACAAGTATGAAAACTGATATGAACCTTTATCATCACTCTCTAGTCAAGCTGTAAAATAGATAAAGAAATAATAGAAAAGCAACAAACAATATTTAAAACCTCATGTCCTGATGTTATTGTTATCCGCCTCTTCATTTGTTTATTTTTATTATTGTTTGGCTCGATAAGACAACGTACATACTCATATTTGCTTGACTGACGCATTGAAAATGCTGTCAATTAAAATGTAATTTGTCCTCCTGTTCACCTTCTTTATGAGAATAAATTGCACTGCATTCAGGTAGCATATTAGTATGATTCCTGATTAAACATATTTGAGGCGTTCTTTTGCAGAAACAGAATCTCCATTTGTGTTTCTGATCCTGAATCTGGTCCCTTTTGTGTGCCCTGCAAATGTTCTTAAATTGTGTTTCTTTTGCGAACTTCAGGGAAAGTCAAACAAACGGGTGTTTGTTTATTCAGAAAGGCTTTAAGCCTCTGATACTCAGAGGTAATATTTTGATTTATTTTACACAATAGTAGGCCTATTCATTTCAAACCGTTTGATCCTTCTGCCATGTGAGTCGGCGTTTCTCATTTCTCCAGTTTTATGTACGTACTCATGGTTCAGAGTTTACTTACAGGACGCACGTTCTGCCGTCAAGTTTGTTTTTCATAGATCACAACTTTGTCTTGGGAAGTGGCGTGCGCATGTTTCCAGCCCTGTTTTGTTCGTACGCTCCGTTTATAAATGAGGCCACTGGTCTTATTAGGCCACAACTGGTTTCCTCTGTAGTTTTAGTAACTAACTGAACAGTAACAGTAATCCATCACATCTGATTTCTTTCTTTTTGTATAAAATAGAACAAAGTGTGAAATCCAACATTTTCACATTTAGAGAAAAGACTGAAGAGAAATCACAGAGAGATCAGAAACAATCCAGCACTGATCCACTTAAGTTACTCTGACATGTTCAGTCACTAACACCCTGTTGGCTTCACTGGACTATGACTAGTGTCTTTACTGGGACCTGTGTGGACCTGGATCTAGTCTCAGAGTCCTGTTTCTGTGTTTTAAAGTCTTATTGTGTCCCCTGCCAGTTGAAAGCTTCCTGCAGTTCTGTCCAATAATCTGTCTAATTTATACTCAGCAGGTCTCAGATGAAGCTCTTCCTTCATGGTTGTGATGATGTTGTTGAACAACTCGTAATGTTTCACATCAACACGCTCGGAGCTGGATGGAAAACCCCGAGTTAACAGAGCCAGTCCATAAGCAGCTTCATGATACTGGTTCTCCAGGACGGCCCTTGTTAGACTCAGTGAGACCAGATCACCCAGAGAGACCCAGACTCAGTTAAACCAGCTCCAGGATTCAGGACCCACATGTGAGGGAGCAATAAAGAGTATTTAGGATTCATTTCTGATTTGGATTCCACACACATGGAATCATTTTCATTTGCTGAATCATCATGAAGACGTTCAGAGCCTCTGCTGCTGCTGTTATTCCCTTTTACACTTCTGGAGGAATATTAATATTAGAATTTCCCCTTTTACTGTCCGTCAGATCGGCCGACCAATCAACAAGCAGCCTGTTTCTGCCCGGCAACAGACGTCCTCATAGGATCCAGCCGGGGCTCCTCTCTGCTCCACCTGTGAAAGTGAGGGGAACATCCTGGATGATGGAGGAGCTCGGTGGATCTCTGGGTCACCGGCTGGAGGACGGAGGAAGCAGAATGACCCGGAGACAACATGCTGCCCGTGAGGACGTCCCAGCAGAGACACGGAGGGGAGGGTTACACCATCACTACACACATCACTACTGTGTGTGTTACGACTGTGGTGGCGGTGGTTCCAGCTTGTGGCAGATGATTGGCTGCTCCCTGATGGCTTGCTATTTAAGCGGAGAAGATCTTGGCATCTTCCTCCTCTCTTTACAGGCCATAGTCTGATCTTGTTTAAATAGGGGTGGGCCGCCAGTTCTGTTTCCCTTCTCTTGCTCCTGGTTATTTTAGTCAGGGAGGTCAGCTGCTTGTGTTTGGTTTTTGTTTGTTTGATAGGTTTGTGCTGATTTCTAGTTAGAGGTGTTTTGTTTGTTATGTTGGCCTTGGCTCACCCTGAAGTAAACTAGTTTATCACTACTTCTTACATTTATATTACATTACTACTTGTTTCATTCTGTTGTAAATAAATTCACGATTCCTTATTTAGTCTACGTTGTGTTCATGTCTGGGCCCCTAGACCGGGCCCCTAGTGTTGAAGAACAAACATCACATGACACACCTGTCTTTCTACAACACTTCCTCGCTGACATCAGCTTGTTGTGTGGAGACATTTGTCTTGATGACGGCTTTTTTTCATCCCCACGCATGCACTTCCATCAGGCGCAACATACTCAGAGTTGATTGTACTTATTCTGATCAGCTGATCTGGAAACGAAACTCAGAGTTTCACATCTTTGGGCGGCTGTGGCTCAGGAGGTAGAGCGGGTTGGCCGTTAATCGGAAGGTCGGTGGATCAATCCCTGGCTCCCCCTGGTTGCGTGTCGAAGTGTCCTTGGGCAAGATACTGAACCCCGAATTGCCCCTGTGTGAATGTTAGTTTCCGTTTGAGCACTTAGGCTCAGTGTATGAATGTGTGTGACTGGTAAATGCAGATGTAGTGTAAAAGCGCTTTGAGTGGTCGAAAAGACTAGAAAGGCGCTATACAAGTACGGAGCATTTACATCTCAGTCAACTCAGAGCTCAGGGTGAAGCTCAGAGTTTGTTAAGCCTGCTTTCTGAAACAGGGCCCAGGCGTGTGTTGCTCTGTTTGTGTCTTTGTACTACTACAGGCTACATTCACAACACACAGTTTTCCTTCAGTGGCTTTGTGTTTGCATCTGTTTGGGCTGCTCATTAATGCAGCTGAATAGCCAGCTGATGTCCACATGTTCAGCTCTCTGCCTCCTATTCAAGCTGATCACCTGAAGAGAGGTGAAAATGCGCATCAGTCGCCTTTTCAAGCAGCTGATCCCCATTTGAATAGAGAGCCGACCTGGACAAACACACATGGCCCGTTAAGTGAACAGCTTCACTGTGATGTTAATGATGTGTTTGGACTCTCTTAGCTGCCGAGAGAAGCAGCAGATGTTTGTGAACAAACTGTTTCATCTGATTTCAAATTCTTAATGATTCTGCCTTCCTGTAAATTCAACATTAAATGTAACACATGAAGTTATTTCTGTCTTTGTTGTACAAAAAGCTTCAGCAGGATATTTTCATGAGCCTCTGATGTGATAATAACAAGCGCTTCATTAAAACTCTGCTCTGTGTGAAGCACACTCCCTCATACACATCAAATATGATCAGCTGGTTTCAGGAAACCAACTAACTAAACTTCATCTTCTGCCTGAAATCAAGGAGCCATGTTTCTAAACGGCCTTAGCGACAGTAACTAAGGGGCGGGGCGGGGCGAGACGCCGTGACATCGCGAGAACACTCCGCGGGATCCCGCAGCGCTCCTGTATCTGAGCCTGAAGAGCTCCGAGACCAGAATCCAGACTCAGTCCAGGACAACACGGTCCACCAGTCACAGCGGAGACCTGCAGGACGATGGAGAACCAGAACCCGGACCGCAGGAGCCAAACAGCAGCCTCGTGCTCTGATAGCGCCGATGTTCAGGTCAGTGTTCATGACTTCATCACGAGACTAAAGACACGAGGAAGAGTCTCGAGGGTCCGTGTATCATCCGTTCATTCTGTTGTTAGAGATCAGAGCCTGAAAACCCGCTCCAGGGTTTGTGTTGACGTGGTTTGATTTCCAAAGTGTCTCCGTGGTTCCTGTTTTCATCTTGAAGAGAAGCTGAAAGAAAACATTTCTCTTTTCTTTGTTGTGTAACTGTCGCCATTTTCCCGCGCGGCGCATGCGCGGTGCGGCCCGTGTTGTGTCGGAGGGCGCGCAGAACAAACAATGATGGTGAAAATGAAGCAGAGTCATTATATTTGCTCGTGTGTTGGTGAGTTTCTCTCAGTGACAAACAGTCTGCCTGCATTATTGTTCTCTGAATGATCGTCGTGCAGGTTTCAGCTCTAAATAGTATCTGTGGAGACTCTTTGTAGAGATCAGAGTCAGTCTGGAGTTTAGTTTTCCTCTTCTGATGTTAGCGTTCACTGTCTGTTAAGTGATGTGAGGTACTGTAACAGTAGGCAGAGTCATCTGCGTTATTATCATTATATTAAAGTTTTTTCTTGTAGCTCTACGATGTTTTATGTAATCAGAATCAGCTTTATTGCCAGGTATGTGAACACATACGAGGTATTTGACTCTGGATTGTACATTGCTCACAATGTGCGTACTCATACAAAAATAAACAATAATTAAAATAAAATCAGACAATGACTACTGTGAGCACAGGATGTACATGTCAGGAGGGGGGGATGTGATGTACAGGTACATATACATGCACACATGTACACAGTGTGCCTCTGACCTTGTGTGTGTGCAGGAGTTATGACTTGAGGTAGGTGGAATGGTATACAGTTTCTACAATATAACAGTATGAACAGCACTGAAATAGAGAATGGTAAATAAATAATGGAAACCAGTAAACAGGTGCTGATTAGAGAGTTTCTGAGTTGAGGAATTGTTCCTGACACTGTGAGTCAGAAATCAGCTGTTCATCAGAGTGATGGCTTGTGGGAAGAAACTGCTTCTGTGTCTGTTGGTTTTGGCGTACAGTGCTCTGTAGCGCCTACCAGAGGGGAAGAGCTGGAACAGGTTGTGTCCAAGGTGAGATGGATCTGCAGTGATGTTTCCTGACTCTGGAAATGTAAAAGTCCTGA
The DNA here is from genome assembly GCF_014851395.1 of Micropterus salmoides. Lineage (NCBI taxonomy): Eukaryota > Metazoa > Chordata > Actinopteri > Centrarchiformes > Centrarchidae > Micropterus > Micropterus salmoides. The sequence continues at coordinate 50,125,226 of NW_024041150.1, forward strand.
ATGGAGGGCAGGTTGGCACTGATGATCTTTTCTGCAGTCCTGACTGTCCGTTGTAGTCTGCTCCTGTCCTTTTTGGTGGCAGATCCAAACCAGACAGTGATGGAGGTGTTGGGCTCCCAGAAACCTGAAGGATTCCCAGCAGACACAGGGCTGTTGATTATGGTGATGGGAGCAGAGTGGGGGGGGCTCCTCCTGAAGTCCACAGTCATCTCCACAGTTTTGAGCGTGTTAAGCTGCAGGTTGTTCTGACCGCACCAGAGAGCCAGCTGATCAACCTCCGGATGAGGCCGATGACCGTTGTGTCATCAGTGAACTTCAGAAGTTTTACAGATGGGTCTTCTGAGGTGCAGTCGACATATCCTGTTACTGACATGGAGGCACTGATTGCTTGTCTAATTGTTTGAATATTGTCTGTGAAGAAGGAGGCAGATTCATTGCAGGCCCTGGTGGATAGAAGGTCAGAGGCTACAGACAGGAGGGTTGGTTAGCCGGTCGACAGTAGCAAACAGGGCACGTGCATTATTAGTGTTTTTGGTGATGATGTCAGAGAAGAAGAACGCTTTGCATTTCTCAGCTCTAAATTATAAATGCGAAGTCTCTCTTTATAGATGTCATAATGAACCTGGAGGTTTGTTTTCCTCCACCTGCGTTCAGCTTTTCGACACTCTCTTTTTTGAGTTCTACCAGCGTGGCATTTCTCCATGGAGATCTTCTCTTACCAGAGACCACCTTCACCTTGGCTGGTGCAATGGCATCAATAACATTTGTAATTTTAGAACTGAAATTATCTATAAGCTCATTGACTGAGACCCGTGAGAGGGCGGGTGTTGAGGAGAAAGCCTCAAAAAATTTTTCCCTACTGTTTTCAGTGATATGCCGTTTTGTGATCACCTCTGCTTTAATATTTGTGTGCACGCAGATAGCACTCTCAAAGAAAACACAGGATGATCACAGAGAGCAACATCCGTCACCACAACCTTGGAAATGTCCAGACCCTTGGAGATGACCGAGTCCAAAGTGTGCCCCTTATTGTGTGTGGGCCTCGTCACATGTTGAGTCAGTCCATAATTATCAAGAACACAACAAAGTTCTTTAGTCCCTCTGTCCTGGGGGTTGTCAACATGGATGTTAAAATCACCAACAATAACAACACAGTCAAAGTCCTGTAGATATTTAGAAAAATTGCTCGAGAAGAGGAATTCACAAATCCTGCCTGTTACTCGTCCTCCTATTTCCCAAGGAAATGATTTACTCTTAGGCTTTGCACCAAGAGCGTTCCAGGGAGGACTAACACTTTCAGATTTATTACCCCGTACACAGGCCTCCTGCTTCTTTGTAGTCTTGTTGGTGCTAATTAGCTGTATGTTAGCATGCTCTTGTCCGCTGTTTTGGGTCCGCGGTAAAGTGGTGTCATTGCCACATAATCCATTCACTTCCACATTCACTTCTAACCTGTGGATCTTGGTTTCCAGCACTGCAATTTTCTGTAGAGGTCTATTTGGATAATAGACCTCTTTCCTGTATAAACTCCACTTAGAACAGGTGGATATTGAAAGCTGGTGTGTATGTGGGCTATAAAACCTTTTCCTAAATGGATTATGTTAATAAATAGATTACTGTCCCAATAAGCAGCACGTGCCTTTACAGCCTTTTAATCATTGGTACCAACTTCATCTCCTGTAATATCTTCACTTTCCTCACTAGATGAAGAACTTGAAGTGATAAAAATAATTACCATCACATTCATAGTTTGTGAGGTGGATGGATTATCTCGGCAAAGGAGAAGTGCTCACTAACACAGATGACTGTGTTTGACTGATTGGTGAACAGTATTTTAAGTTTTAGTAGTATATAATAACAATGCCCCCTCTGCTTCGCCTCGACCCCAGGCAGGTCCTGGTTCTGTCCCGGTCTCTGCTTGGCTCTAAGCGCAGTCCTCATCAGAGACAATAATGCTGACATCGTGGAAGCTCTGACATGCAAAACAACAAACATGTTAGGAGACAGGACTTTCACGTTCGTGTAGTGTAACTGATGGAAACAGGAAAATGGGTATCGGCCTGTTTTTTAGCTTAGCCCAATGTTACCGCATCTGTTAGCACAGCTACCTGTTACTAACAGTTAGCTAGCCAGCTCGTTACTTATTGAAACTCAATCTTTTTAAACCTGCTTACTTCTTTAACTGGGTTAGTTGTTTATTTTCAAGATGATACATTTAGATGTTTTCTTACCCCTCATGTGAGACGCTGCATTGCGCTCCTCTACTCTCGTCACACTGTGCTCGTCCTCCAGCGGTGTCGGCAATGCCCATTCACATGTTTTGGGGGCATCGCTTTGGAAGGAGCCCAGAAAGAAGGGGGTGGGAGTTTCTCTCTTGGATACTTTCAAAATCCAGCAGTTTCTTGCTAATTTCTCAAACTTACCTAACCTGCCTTTAAAGGTTACGTATGTAAGTGGTGAGGGTTGCAAATTGCATGAAATTACAAACCAGCTACATATTTAAGCTACAAAGTTTAATTGGCTGATCTGAACTTCGTCACTGGAAGCTGCTGTTTTCTTGCTAATTAGTGATCAGCTGATTGTCTCACGAACGTAACGGACAAAGCCAAAACAGAGCGCTGGAGAGAGAGTAACTACATGAAGTTAACACCACAAGTCAAAGCACAGCCCTGGACAATAAACCAATCCAACTAACTGTAGATGATTTTTTTCTACCAGGGCAGGAAAGGTTTAGCTGGCTGATGCTTCCATGCCGCCAATTAACGTTACTGATCAACTGATTGTCTTGCTAACATGACCGGCAAAGCCAAACCACAGGCTTGAGAATAAGTAGGCGACATGAAATTAATCCATATTTCACACCACTGACAGGGGGAACACGTCTCTGTGATTATGGCCAGCTTAGCTAAAACTATCAAACAGCTTTCATTTGCATCTCTAAAGTCTGACAAACTTAAGTTAATTACCTGTCCAGCAGAAAACAGACCACTTCAGCACTGATTTGAAAATATCTGACCCACATTATAGCCTTCCATCTGGGAAAATCCAACATCCGTGATTTCTGCCGTCAGCTGTCTGTATCTGTCCCGACTCCGTCTGGCTTCATGGTATAAAGATCCACAGGCTGTCGGCTCTCCTGTTATGTAACATCTGTGCTCGTTCATTTGTTCAAATGTCACTGCTCTTCTTTTAATAAACCAGAAGACTACTCATAGACTGTATATTACTGTTATTATTCCCTCTTCTTCTTTGGACTATTCAACGTAGTGACAGACATCTACACGTCCAGAATTACACAAGCAGAAGAAGAACGCCGTGATGACGAAACGCACGCTGTAACGCTGTTTGTTTGTTCGTTGTCAGCTATTGTAGAAACATGCTGACAAAATACAGCGACCTCCAAAGAAGGGGGTGCTTGTGGTTATGTAGATATAAATGTCTCATTCTAAAGTAATGAAAACAAAACAGTTCATTATGTAAGATCTTGATACACTACTGAAAACATAGTTATGGATCTTATATTGCATTTCTGTTGATAGATCCTCAGTAATATTACACACTGAACCTTTAAAAGTACAGATTAAAAAAATTACAAAAACTTCTCAATTGCAGTAACTAATTGTAATTTGTTACTTTCCACCTCTGTTACTTATTTAGTATTCAGTACTGAGTGTGTATGTGCTCATTATGTGGTACAGTATGTTGTGTGATTACAAAGATGTGCTCTGTCATTTATGGCTCCACCATGACATCTCACTTCCTGTTTTTCTCTGTTGATATAGAGAAAGACAGGAGAAGATGGACTCAAACATCATCGCTTTCAGCACTGTGACAAATCCTTCACAACATCAGGATATTTGAAGATTCATCAGAGTTTTCACACTGGAGAGAAACCGTACAGCTGTGACCAGTGTGGGAAAGCATTCACTAGACTAGTCCATCTAATAAACCACCAACGTGCTCACACTGGAGAGAAACCGTACAAGTGTGAGCAGTGTGGAAAAAGGTTTCCTCAATCAGGTGACCTAAAAGTCCACCAACGTGTTCACACTGGAGAGAAACCATACTGGTGTGACCAGTGTGGAAAAAGTTTCACTACATCAGGTAACCTAAAAAGCCACCAACGTGTTCACACTGGAGAGAAACCGTACAGCTGTGACCAGTGTGGAAAAAGTTTCACTACATCAGGTAACCTAAAACACCACCAACATGTTCACACTGGAGAGAAACCGTACAGCTGTGGCCAGTGTGGAACAACTTTCAGTAGATCAGAGTCCCTAAAAAGCCACCAACGTGTTCATGCTGGAGAGAAACCGTACTGGTGTGACAGTGTGGAAAACTTTCACTACATCAGGTAACCTAAAAAGCCACCAACGTGTTCACACTGGAGAGAAACCATACTGGTGTGACCAGTGTGGAAAAGCTTTCACTATATCAGGTAACCTAAAAAGCCACCAACGTGTTCACACTGGAGAGAAACCATACAGCTGTGACCAGTGTGGAAAAGCTTTCACTATATCAGGTAACCTAAAAATCCACCAACGTGTTCACACTGGAGAGAAACCGTACAACTGTGACCAATGTGGCAAATCTTATACCAACAGGAGAACCTTTAGAAGACACAAATGCATCCACAAAGCATCAGAGTGACAGTTTTCACAGAGCCGAGCTAGCTGTTTCTCCTGCCCTGAATACAACCACCTGTTATCATGTGACTGTGCTGGATTAACGTCATGTGATGACAGCTGAGGAAGTGTGATTTGGATAGAGCTGGAAAGCGTCAGTCCAGAGGTTTTATCAGCCAATAGCAAAACTAATTTGCAGTAGTCCCATACAGTAGAGGGCAGTCACTGCTTTTTTATAGCGCTATATGTAGAATTCAGAATCAGATTTGGAATCCATCAACAACACTACTAAATACCTATACAGATTAGTTATCAGCTGAAATAAGAGTGTACTGACCCTTTAAGAAGGCAATGTGATGTGGTCAAAAGCTCCAACAAACAGGTGGTATGGAGAGAGGTGGTAAAGGTAGCGCAGCAAAATATTTAAGTTACTTAGGAAGTTGGTAGTCTGGCAGTAAATGTGCAGTGTAGGTCACAGTCTGTCCGTTGAGTCTGTTGTTTCTGCAACCGCTGGAAAAGTGAAGGTTAAATTAGTTGTAGGAATTCATTCATTTTCTTTTCTTTTTTTTAGCTGCTATTTTTATCCAAAGCGACGTAGAACTGCTGCATTAAACTGGTGTCCTGTTCACATACTGTACATCTTGATAGTTAAATTATATTTCAGTGTCCAGAGGAGTGACAACTGGTTGTTAAAGGAAGGACGCTGGTGACCAGGAGGAGCTGAGGCTAGTAAAGTAAATCAGTGATGTGAACTAGTCCTTTTAAGCAATTGAGGATTGGATTGAATGTGCAAATTAATTAGGAAATTAGAAAAAAAGATGCATCAAGATGGATCGTTGCCCTCTGAATTGTAATCAAATCAAACCGTGAGGTGCCAAGAGATTCTCATCCCTACTGCCCAATCAGTTTACCCATTCAATTACTTTAAAATGTTTTGTAGAGCAGTTGCCACGATGTCTCCAATTGTCCACTGCACCTGTGACAACATCTGAGCCTCTTCTTACATGATGTTATATGGTTGGCAACAGGTCTTCTCTTGAGCAATCTCTCGCCACCCTGAGAATGAGTTTCCTTGATGTAATTATGTTGTGCTTTTGAGCTAAACTCCAAAATGTTCAAAATGCATACAAATTGTTCATAAAGTGAAGAAACGTAAATAAAAGTTGTTTTCAAACGCAAAATGTGTCACTTTACTTACAGCAAACAATTCCTTGTTAAGTACTTATTAGTTCATATTTAGTTCATCCAACGAAGGTTAAAATGAAGGGCAGCTGAACTTGGTTGAAGCTACTGGAAGACGTTTCGTCCCTTATCCAAAGGACTTCTTCAGTTCTGACTGACTGGCAGGGAAACTCAGCTATTAACCTCAGTGGGGTCGTTATCTCGGGTCATCGATACCGCTGGTTCGTTAGTGTTCCTTGTTGCTGTGACGACAGTCGTTACAGTCGTTGAGACTACCTGTGGCCAAGACTGAACGACCATCGTTGGTATCTTCACCTGAGGCCAATAGGTTACGTTTGTTGAGTTTCCTGGGAAGTGATGAAAGGACAGCATTGTAAGTGGGGGATAAGTGGTGGCGTAGACCCCCTCCCCTGTTCAATGACGGCTTCTCAACCCTGGTGTAGATGGCTTCCTTGACACCTCTTTCAAACCATCCATCTTCTCTGTCTAAAATGTGCACCTGGTGGTCCTCAAACGAGTGTCCTCTGTCCTTCAGATGTAAGTAGACAGCAGAGTCTTGACCTGAGGAGTTGGCCCTTCTGTGTTGAGCCATGCGTTTGTGTAGTGGTTGTTTAGTCTCCCCAATATACAGGTCTGTGCATTCCTCACTGCATTGGACCGCATACACTAGATTGCTTTTCTTGTGTTTGGGTGTGCGGTCTTTGGGGTGTACCAGTATCTGTCTTAGTGTGTTCTTGGGTTTAAAAAACACAGGGATGTTATGTTTGTTAAAAATCCTCCTGAGTTTCTCTGATACTCCAGACACATATGGAATCACAATGTTGTTGCGTTTGACCTTCTTTTCCTCCTCCCCTGTAGTTTTGTTCTTCTTGGATTTTGTGGCTGTCTTCACAAAGGTCCATTTAGGGTATCCACAGGCTGTAAGTGCCCCCTTCAGGTGGTTCTGTTCCTTCTCTCTGGCTTGGGCGCTTGTTGGTATGTTTTCTGCTCTGTGGTGCAGTGTTCTCATGACCCCTAGCTTGTGCTCCAGTGGGTGGTGGGAATCGAACAGTAGGTATTGGTCTGTGTGTGTGGGTTTTCTGTAAACACCAATCTGCAGGCTCCTGTCCTCTTCAATGTGTACAGCACAGTCCAGGAAGGCCAAACTGTTGTTGTGAACATCTTCTCGTGTGAACCTGATGTTACTGTCCACAGAGTTGATGTGTTCTGTGAAGGCTTGCACTTCCTGGCTTTTGATTTTGACCCAGGTGTCGTCCACATATCTGTACCAGTGGCTCGGTGCTATTCCTCTGAAGGAGTTGAGGGCTTTATTCTCCACTTCTTCCATGTAGATGTTGGCCACAATCGGGGATACCGGTGAGCCCATGGCACAGCCATGCTTCTGTCTGTAGAATCTTCGCCATTACACCACAGCAACTACCGATAGTAGACCTCATCACAGTCACAGAATCGGCCATTAGGAAAAACAAATTAACAGAAACAGAAGCGGAACAGCTCAGACTAAAGGTATCTGCAGCCCTTTCTAATGCGAAGGCTCCCCCTTCCAACCTCACCATCCAAGAAAGGAAGGCTGTGACATCTCTGAGCAAGGATCAAAACATCACTATCCTACCTGCTGACAAAGGAAGATGCACGGTAGTACTTAACACAGTTGACTACCAGAACAAAGTCAACACACTACTAATGGACACAAACATGTATGAGACACTGAGACGAGACCCAACCAGCGGATACAAGAAAAAGGCCATAGAATGTCTACAACAGTTACAGAAGGACAACACCATCACCCGTGAACAATATTACCGTTTGTATCCTGGAGAAGCCATTCCATGCATTTATGGACTACCCAAGATACACAAAGAAGGAGCCCCACTCAGGCCGATTATCAGCAGCATTAACTCGGTCACTTACAACATTGCCAAACACATTTCCACCATCTTAGCTCCATTGGTGGGAAACACTCCTCACCACATCCAAAACTCTATTGACTTTGTAAACAAAGTTCGAGGACTAAAACTGGATCCAGATGAAACCATGGTATCCTATGACGTGACTTCTTTGTTCACCTGCATCCCCACCATAGTGTTAGTAGAAACCGTTAGGAAACGGCTAACACAAGACAACACCCTGGACAACAGAACCAGACTCAGCCCTGACCAAATCTGCAAATTACTCGACCTCTGTCTAAACACCACCTATTTCCAGTACAACGGTGGATTCTACAGACAGAAGCATGGCTGTGCCATGGGCTCACCGGTATCCCCGATTGTGGCCAACATCTACATGGAAGAAGTGGAGAATAAAGCCCTCAACTCCTTCAGAGGAATAGCACCGAGCCACTGGTACAGATATGTGGACGACACCTGGGTCAAAATCAAAAGCCAGGAAGTGCAAGCCTTCACAGAACACATCAACTCTGTGGACAGTAACATCAGGTTCACACGAGAAGATGTTCACAACAACAGTTTGGCCTTCCTGGACTGTGCTGTACACATTGAAGAGGACAGGAGCCTGCAGATTGGTGTTTACAGAAAACCCACACACACAGACCAATACCTACTGTTCGATTCCCACCACCCACTGGAGCACAAGCTAGGGGTCATGAGAACACTGCACCACAGAGCAGAAAACATACCAACAAGCGCCCAAGCCAGAGAGAAGGAACAGAACCACCTGAAGGGGGCACTTACAGCCTGTGGATACCCTAAATGGACCTTTGTGAAGACAGCCACAAAATCCAAGAAGAACAAAACTACAGGGGAGGAGGAAAAGAAGGTCAAACGCAACAACATTGTGATTCCATATGTGTCTGGAGTATCAGAGAAACTCAGGAGGATTTTTAACAAACATAACATCCCTGTGTTTTTTAAACCCAAGAACACACTAAGACAGATACTGGTACACCCCAAAGACCGCACACCCAAACACAAGAAAAGCAATCTAGTGTATGCGGTCCAATGCAGTGAGGAATGCACAGACCTGTATATTGGGGAGACTAAACAACCACTACACAAACGCATGGCTCAACACAGAAGGGCCAACTCCTCAGGTCAAGACTCTGCTGTCTACTTACATCTGAAGGACAGAGGACACTCGTTTGAGGACCACCAGGTGCACATTTTAGACAGAGAAGATGGATGGTTTGAAAGAGGTGTCAAGGAAGCCATCTACACCAGGGTTGAGAAGCCGTCATTGAACAGGGGAGGGGGTCTACGCCACCACTTATCCCCCACTTACAATGCTGTCCTTTCATCACTTCCCAGGAAACTCAACAAACGTAACCTATTGGCCTCAGGTGAAGATACCAACGATGGTCGTTCAGTCTTGGCCTCAGGTGAAGATACCAACGATGGTCGTTCAGTCTTGGCCACAGGTAGTCTCAACGACTGTAACGACTGTCGTCACAGCAACAAGGAACACTAACGAACCAGCGGTATCGATGACCCGAGATAACGACCCCACTGAGGTTAATAGCTGAGTTTCCCTGCCAGTCAGTCAGAACTGAAGAAGTCCTTTGGATAAGGGACGAAACGTCTTCCAGTAGCTTCAACCAAGTCCAGTTGCCCTTCATTTTAACCTTCGTTGGATAACTATGACCTGGATGACTGAGAATCTTCATAGATATTTAGTTCATATGGTATTATGTCCACCTGTAATATATTACATTATTATTATTACACTTCACTTAAAACAAACAAAGACATGCTATATAACATTACACATTTCTATAAGCTATTACTCCATTTTATATCCATCTATCCATCGTCAACTGCTTATCCTGCATACAGGGTTGGCTGGAGCCAATCCCAGATGGCATCAGGCGAAAGACGGGGAACACCCTGGACAGGTCGACAGTCCACTTTATATCAGTAATTCTAAATTGTGACTGAAGTGTATTTATAACGAGGCAGAGTCGATAGTGTAATTAACTATGAAACATGGTCGGAGATTCTTGGCGCACAGTGGTATAAACTGGGATTACTATTAGTTATAAAACATTAAATTAAAAGGTTATGAACTTTGCTATAGCGCCTAATGCATGTTTGTAAGTGATTATAACAATTGTTATAATCTCTAATTGGAAGCATTATATTGTGTTATAAATATATGCGCAAGTCATTATAGCGATGACCTTCATTAAAAGTGTTATAGCGATGGTGGTGCAGAACATGTTGCTCCAAAATCTTCCACATGTGTGAAACTAGTTTGAGATCTGGTGACTGTAAAGGCTGCAGCATTTTATTCACATCATTTTCATCCTGACCGTTCAGTGAGCCCTGGAGCACGAAGCATCTGCATTTCATGTTTCTCCACTCGTTTATTCAACAAATAATGAACAATGAAGAATTTTAAATCTGTCCAGTGAACTTCCAAAGGATCCTCGGCTATCTCGTGACCTTAGCAGAACTCAGGAGGTCAGTAATGGAAACGTTGGATGACAGTTTCTTGATTTATGACAGACCAGCAAGAAAGGTCAAGAGCAACTCTGACAACCTGAGACACTTTAGTGACTCATAAATTGCCTGACCTGACCGTGGCTAGGAGAACCTGATACCACCATCTTAAAAATCAACATCATGAGCTCTGGTGTCCATCAAGTGAAACTCAGGACTCAGAAGACAAAGGACGGAGAGACTGACTTTGCAATGCAGAATTGAAAGGTACACTAATCGATATATGAGCTTAACCACAAAAGAAGGTGAGGTTTTGAGTTAACATGCTGATCTGGCTGCAGGACTGTGGAATAAACATAGTCCCAAATGGATGTTATCCGTCTTGCGCACGCGCAGGTCGAGTATTTAATATCAACAAAGCCACCTGTGACCTGGGATGATGCGGGGCGTGGCTTATATAAGCCCACATCATCAGGAAAAATGTCCCTACAAAATCTTTCTCGCCAAGATTCTGAGTGACAGAGAACTCTGGCAGTCATCCAGAATTCATAGAACCGTAGTTACATATGTAACTCTTGTTCTATTTCATTCTTCCTGACCGCCAGAGGCAGCGCTTAACACTGGATGACTGCTACCAACGTCATCACGAGGAATCCCACCTTACCGTGAGCGGTCAGAAAGTTCCCGCAAGGCAGCTGCTGCTACTGCATGGGGAGCAGCGACATTGACCCAATAAAAACAGGCAAAGGTGCATGGTGTAGCCCAGGTGGCTGCAGTGCAAATCTCACTCAGAGGCACCCCCCCATAGCTGCAGGCATTTCGGGCTCGGATGACAGATGTGGCCCCTGTCAAATAAGTTGAGATCCCAATGCTCTTGCTATCAGGTCGCAAAGAAGAAAACAATGAGTGAGAAAAGGGAAGTGCAACATACTTCCATCTGCAAAACACAGAGCTTAACAATACTATAAGCAATATATTGAATAATAATTAAAAGAAAGATATTTGGTATTAAACATGATATGATGGTTAATAAATTGAATTGATCTTCCGATTGTAAAATACATAATATGGTTAAAGTACGGAGAATTAGGGTAAAGGTTAAATAACTGTGCAAAAGGTCACTAAGTTTGGGTGAAGACATCATGACTATGAGTCATTGGGAGAGAAGGGTCAGCAAGGGGAAATGAAATGGCCAAATAAGGACATCTCTGGCCCAACTGAATTTAAGGATGAACAAGCTATGTGACAGTAGTCACATGGACAGGATAAGGGTGGTGGCTGATATGACAAAGAAATCAGCCACGGAATAGTATATATAAAGAGAAGCCAGAAAGAGATCGGGGTTATTCCTCGGCAGATCTCAAGAGGCATCGGACTTGGAGCAAGACCATCACCGCACCGGACCAAGAGCCCAAGACAATAGATGGGGATTTGAACAGCAAACAACTAGGGAACACTTCAGAGATTCTTCAGGGGACTTCAAGAGATCGAGCCACAGAGGGTAACCACAATGACCAAACCAACTGAAGAATTATCGGACTCTGAAGATTTTCTCTCACTCATGATGCAATGAAGACTGAAGACTTTTGAAGACAATTTGAGGGCTTTGGACAAAGCCTCAAGGTTCCACCAGGGTCATCAGCCCAGCAGCGGAGGAAGGATTTCACCAGCCGGGACAGCTCCTACCCCTCCCTTACTCTCCAAAAAGAAGATAACCAAAAACACTCAAGCTCAGCTATTCGTATCAGGTTTTGAATTTTAACAGTTTTATCATTTTTACTCAATTTTAACCAATTTTAGTTGTATGCTTGCCCTTGCTAACTTTATGCAATAAAATATATAATCACTGCATTTAAAGAATGATAGTCGACATTGAAGTTATTTCCTCACTAAGGTAGTAATCAATTAGGTAAAGTGTGTTTAACATCTTTGAGGTTCTTATAGGTTAATCTAGCCACTGAAATTAACTTATCCTTGGGGCCTATTTTCCTGGCCACTAAATACCAACCTGGCAACCATACCAAGTGCACTGATCAATGAGAAGAGAGCTGTCGTTAACGGGCGTGGCTGGGGTGGTATCTGGCTCTAGGGCTATTCAGTCAGGTGCTATCTCAGAGTAAGCAGGGTAGGCGTTCGGAAGAAGACAGTTAGAAGCCAGGCGAATCTCTTCGACACCAGCTTAAACAGTCCTCAGTCATACCTACTAGGGTAATACCCATAGGCCTAGAGGATCGGACCCTTTAAGACGGAGAGCTGGTCCAGTACCTCCTGAACAGGGGTGACTCGGGATCTAACACCCCCCACCTGTGACAGCAGGTCTTGCATCCTGGGAAGGCACCATGGGACCCCGTCTAAAAGCTTGTGCATCACTGGAAACCAGAGTCTCCCTGGTCAGTTTGAGGCCACCAACAGGAACCTGTGGTTGCTCTGCTGCACCCTGTGCAACATAACCGTTATCAGTGGGAATAGCAGAAAGGCATAGAGGAGACGATCTGGCCACGGGTGTGCCAGGGCATCCTGTCCCAACGAACTCTTTTCCTCCCCCAGTGAAAACCAAAGGGAGCAGTGGGTTGTGGACTCTGAGGCAAACAGGTCCCCCGGGTGGAGTCTCCACTCCACAGCGGGAGGCATCTGGCGGGAGAGGTAGTCTGCCACCATGTTCTGTGGCCCCGGCAAGTACATAGCCTTGAGGCTGGCCAAGCGGGGGAAAGCCCATACCAGGAATCGCCGTGCCACCTGCAGCGACTTAGCCGACCTGGTGCCCCCTTGCCAATTTACATGGTAGACAGCCGACGTGTTGTCGGATCGAACCACAACATGCCTGCGTCTCAAATACGGCAGGAACTCGTGCAGCGCCAAACTGATAGCATGGAGCTCGAGCCCATTTATGTGCTCCATCCCTTCCTGGCTCATCCAGAGGCCACTCTCAACCCTGTGCTGCCACACTGCCCCCCACCCTGTGCGCGACGCGTCAGTTACCACTACCTCGTATGGCCGTAACACTAGTAGGCATTGGGTGGATACCCTGACTCTCTTGGATCTGTGTAACTGCGGAAATGGAGGCAATTGATCCACATTTGGAAGGATTGTAAATACAGGAGGCCCAGCGGCCCCACTGATGTGACAGAGGTCAACATACCCATCAACCTGAGAAAAAGGCTGTACCTCAACCTCCTGTCCCTCTGGAAATGAATGACAGGCTGGAGTATGGCCTCTACCCACTGTGGATGTTACTATGGTGTGGTGTGGGGACAGAGAGGACCCAAATGCAGCGCTCAGATAGACAGGTTTTATTGGGGAAAAAGAGGGTTCCAGAGGGTACAGGCAGGTGTCCCGAGGGCAATAGCAAAGGGACCAGAGGGTTTGGGCGGACGTCCCGAGGGCAAAGCAGAGGGACCATAGGGTTCGGGCGGACGTCCCGAGGGCAAAGCAGAGGGACCAGAGGGTTCGGGCGGAGGTCCAGAGGGCGGACCAGGGGAGCCAGGGAGTTCCGACGGGCGGCCCAAGGGTGGAGCAGGGGAACCAGAGAATACAGGCGGGCAGCCCAAAGGCGGAGAAGGGGAACCAGGGAATTCAGGTGGGCGGGGGGGGCGATCGATCAGCCAACAACGCTAGCAGCGCTAGCGGGCCGGGGATCAGGCAGACGGCTAGCAGCACTAGCGGGCTGGGGATCAGGCAGACAGTAAGGCCCAACCTTGTCACATGACATAGAAGGGAGGCATAGTCGTGCTCCACCTGTTCCTGTATCGGAGCACAGATAAGCCAGTCGTCCAAATATGGGAGGATCTGCATACCACGGGCTTGCATCAGGGCCAGTGCTTCCCGCATGCACCTCATGAAGACCCTTGGGGCTAGGGAAAGCCCAAATGGGAGCACCTTCGAATGCAAAGCACATATATTGCCTGTGATGTATCACTATCGGGACGTGAAAATATGCGTCCTTCAGATCAATGGACGTGAACTGACTTTGCGCTGCCACTGCGTCAAGCACACCTGTTGTACGCAGCATGTGGAAAGGTAACTTTCAGAAATTTGTTTAGCCCCCTTAAGTCCAGCATAGGGCGAAACCCACCCTCTTTTTTTCGGAATTAGAAAATAAACTAAGTAAAACCCTTGCTGTATCTGAGGATCTATTCTTTGGATGGCCTCCTTTTCCAGGAGGGTTGATATTTCTTGGGGGTGTAGGCCCCTGAAGGGCAGCAAACTGCTGCCGAGTTTGATTAGCCTGGATTCCCCGCTCCAAACTTGCTGCGCTGCTGGGACGAACAGCTCCCATGGTACTACAGGTAGAGTGCGCAGGGCCCTCCTACATGGCTCCAAAAGCTGGGATTGGGCCAGCCAGACCTGGCGACGAGCCAAGGTAAGTGTTGCCATTAGCCTATCAAGCTCTCTAGTCATAAGGGCAAACGCCTGCAAAGCTGCATCACTGAGGACGGAAGCATCCACGGCAGAGGATTGCAGAGAATGGGACAGACTTGGACAGAACTAATATCAAGTGGGGAAAAAGAGTTTCCAGTATGGCCCATGCGCGCCGCTGTATCATAACCTTTCACCAGAAAGTCATCCGTAATGCGACACTGCAGCCTAGGACAGCGAGCAACCGGTCTCAACACTTCAGTGGGTGATACACCGAGGGACGCGATAACTAGCTCCACAGCCAGCATCTGGCCCAGCCCGTAACTGCTGGCATTCTGCATGGTCAGTTGTGTGGTGAGAAAAAGCCTTGGCCAGCATTCCTGGAGCTCCTCAATGTATGGCTGGGAAGATGGCACAGAAAAACCCATCTCAGGTGGGAGATGCCTAAAGACCAGCAGACCTGCAGGGACCACAGCTAGTGCAGCTGTGGTCCCTGCAGTTGGTGCTTCATCCAAGCCCAAGTGTGCCAGTGTCATACGGACCACTGGCTTAATTGTAGCATGGGCAGCCTCTGAGCCTGCTCTGGACCCGCTCCCCGTCTGCTGGGAACCAGTGTCAGAAGCACGGGTGGAAGCCTCCACTTCTCCCTGCCCAGGTCTGTCCTCGCAGAACTGGCTGCAGGAAGCCCTCATAGAAAGGGCATCGTCATCCCATCCTTGAGGGGTGGGGCTCCCGGCGGCCAGTCCACACTGGTTGCAGCCCCCCTGCCTGGCTGAAGGTTAAGGAGCAACCTCTTAATCTCAGCAAACTCTGAGGCTAGTGTGTCTACCATGGCTGCCAAACCATCCACCTTCTTGGCTTTCTTTCTAGGGGGGGCACCTGAAAATGAAGGGCGACTATGTCTACTCCGGATGAAGGCAGCTGGCCTTCAAGCTGCAGTCCTTCCACTTCTGCTAGCCGAGCTAGCTTCAGTTCCCGCGGCATAAAACTGCAATTCATGCACTCTCTCAAGTGAATAACACCGAGGCACGTGGGGCATTCATCATGGCCATCTGCAGCCAGCAGTGGAGCGACAAACATGTGTCCCTAACATGGTGGGACCCTGCATATTTATGCAGCTTTAATATATAAATTTTTCACAACGATAACTGTTACCTAGAAGCGAAAACACCCAAAATAACAGATTAGTGAGCTCTTTTGTCCTTGCCTTGTTATTGAAAACAAATTAAAATAACTCCTCCTTTTAACAATAAAAGTAAACTGTACCCATAAGTGAAATCACTTAGAGTAACAGTTTAAGTTTAACTCTAATTAAATAACTCTCCTTCACTTAATAACCAAAAAATTCACCTATACTGTATATGTAGCTGTTAAGTCTACCGGGGAGCCAACGCTCTTTACCAAAGGATAAATTAAAGTTTACTTGACGTGCTTTAACGAGCGAAAACACTCGGCAGAGAGCCTACAATCAAGAATTACTGCTAAGCGTAAAAAAATTTGTAACAAAAGAGTCAAGGAGATCCGAAAACAGGCTCCTCACTCAAAAAACAACAACTTATTTTTAACTAAGGAAACACTTACCTCGCCGGCCTAACTCCAAAGCTGGCGAGACACGCACTAGCTTGTCCTCAACCCATGCTGATTGCTGGCAAAAACACCGATCTAACAGCAGGTTTAGGAGTGCAGCTGCACTAATTAATCGCAGCCCTTGGAGGACGAAACCGTAGCTGCAGGGTGGTTGACGGTTATTCTCTCTTCCTTCCTTCCTTCCTTCAATTCAACCTGCATTCGTGGATCTGCAAGAAGAGTCAAGGGACATTTTTCCTGATGACGTGGGCTTTTTAAGCTATGCCCCGCATCATCCCAGGTCACAGGTGACTTAAATACTCGACCTGCGCTTGCGCGAGACGGATAACATCCAGTATTAAGCAGTGCCTCTGTCGGTCAGGAAGAATGAAATAGACCCCAAGTTTACAGGTACGGATTGATTCTACAAGTACAAAATAAACCTACAGTTACAAGAAGTTCTGTCCTACAAATTCTACTGATTGACCAATGGGGATGCTCGGATTAACATGTTATTTGACTATCTAATCAGGAACATCAGTTCACAATCCAATCACACAGTTGGGGGCTGGACTTTCTTGCCGGGAGCTTGTGGCTTCATCCCCATTGGTTACGAAGGTGAATATATAAAGAAGCAACCTAAAATATTTAAACGTATGTCTCATTGAATAATTTAATTAATGCGTACATTTACTTTTTATGTTTATCTATTGAGCATTTTTTAATTTCTGTATTCGTTTTCGATTGTGTCAGGGTCCATCCTCCATAGGAAGTGAAGTGGTCTGAAATGAGAGGAGAGGTGAGTAACAAACAGGAAACAGAATGAATGAAGTTCACAGAGAAACATGAGGAAGGATTTATCAAAATAAAACAGGAAATCACAGCACAAACCCAAAAGACTTTCTTCTCTGAGGAAACCTAACCTTAACCTTAAATGTTACCTGATATTATGTGTTAGCCTGGTTGTAGACTAGAATGGTGTCTTCAGGCCAAGCGGGAAGCTTCCGGTCTACAATATGAAGCCGATACAGGAGTCCCTGAAACCTGCATTCTTCTATTGAAAATTTTATAGACTCTTCTGGTTGCAAAAAGAAGTCTGGCTCCAATAGAAATAATGGGAAAATGACCCTACTTCTCAGCTGAATAATTACCCCAGTAAACACTTTCCTGATGAGTTTATAGTCTCAGTCGCTAGTTTCAAGTCTTCTTCAATATAAAATGATGTTCATTTATTAAATTATGGTCCCATTTATTTTAAAACAGACCATAAAGCAGACTATGTTTCAGAGCGGGATTATCTATGATTGACAAGTCGTGACCATGGCGACCTGTCAATCAGGCTAGAGCCGACTTGTACCCTCGAAACTGTGTAAATTTAACCAGCGCTGCTGAAATAGCTTATTAGGAGTCGGCTGTTCACTTTTTCTGGTGAGTACATTGTCAGTCACATACATTAAATTTGGCCTACTGCTTATATTATTTCACCATATGTACACAAATGTAGCCGAAGTTGTGAATGTGTGGCTACAGTGCCAGGGCTGAATTGTTGTCCCAGTCGGCCCCAGATATGAGGGAGCAATAAAGATTTATTGCATTAAGACATTTCTGATTTGGATTCCACACACATGGAATCATTTTCATTTGCTGAATCATCATGAAGACGTTCAGAGCCTCTGCTGCTATAATAATATTATTATTAATAATATTAGAATTTCCACTTTTACTGTCCGTCAGATCGGCCGACCAATCAACAAGCAGCCTGTTTCTGCCCTGTAACAGATGTCCTCATAGGATCCAGCCGGGACTCCTCTCTGCTCCACCTGTGAAAGTGAGGGGAACATCCTGGATGATGGAGGAGCTCGGTGGATCTCTGAAGAAGTGGAGACGAATGGTTTCCAAAGCTTCCAAGGCCCTCATGAGATCACTCCACTCAAAGGTGGACGGATTATTCTCTGATGTTTATTACGACATTGAAAAGTCTCCAAAACAGAATGTGATATTTGCAGAGTTTCAAAGTCTGATTCATCTGTCACCAAAGGCCTTTATCAGACCCATTTCCAGCTGATTTCTTCACACGATGAACACAGACCCTTTTCATACTACTTCTGTGTTTTTTCTGAAGTGCTTCTAGCTTTCACAAGCCAAGAATCTTCTGTACGTCTCAAACCAGATGTCTCTTGATATAAGTTGAACCGTTACAACATTAATCAGAACGTCATGACAGAATAACAACGGTACGAAAATGAAAACTTCTAACAGCTGTGGGCCTTTTCCTACAGCTGCTGACTTTTCTGTGTCTGTATGAATAAAGTTTGTTTGACTGCACACATTAGAATGAGCCACAAATATCACAATGGAAAAGTCCAAAGAGCTCCTTAACATTTGTTAAAAATGTTCTAACAAATGTTAACTAACAAATGAAAATGCTTTGAGAAAGGATTATTTGCACAATAAGAAAACTTGCAATGCATTTTAAATACAGAAGAAACAAATGTGCATTGTCCAAGAAAGTAACTTAATCTTAAAAGACAAGCTGCTGATTTCTGCATTATATTCTGTTTTGAATTGTCACCTGCCAGCTGAATGTTTTGTTTCCTTTTATATAAATAAAGACCTTTCCACTTTTCTAAGCCCTTGGTTTAGGCCATGGTTTGGTTTCTTCTAAATAAGGTTAAACTACATCCCCAGAATAAAGTCTGGAACCAGCAGGTCTGTGGCCTGAATATGATCACAGACATGTTACTGTCACACAACCAACATGATGGCTGACTCTTTTTTCTAGATGTGGGGGAAACATTTATAGGCCCATCAGGTTTGTGTTGCTCTGTTTGTGTCTTTGTACTACTACAGGCTACATTCACAACACACAGTTTTCCTTCAGTGGCTTTGTGTTTGCATCTGTTTGGGCTGCTCATTAATGCAGCTGAATAGCCAGCTGATGTCCACATGTTCAGCTCTCTGCCTCCTATTCAAGCTGATCACCTGAAGAGAGGTGAAAATGCGCATCAGTCGCCTTTTCAAGCAGCTGATCCCCATTTGAATAGAGAGCCGACCTGGACAAACACACGATGGCCCGTTAAGTGAACAAACAGCTTCACTGTGATGTTAATGATGTGTTTGGACTCTCTTAGCTGCCGAGAGAAGCAGCAGATGTTTCATCTGATTTCAAATTCTTAATGATTCTGCCTTCCTGTAAATTCAACATTAAATGTAACACATGAAGTTATTTCTGTCTTTGTTGTACAAAAAGCTTCAGCAGGATATTTTCATGAGCCTCTGATGTGATAATAACAAGCGCTTCATTAAAACTCTGCTCTGTGTGAAGCACACTCCCTCATACACATCAAATATGATCAGCTGGTTTCAGGAAACCAACTAACTAAACTTCATCTTCTGCCTGAAATCAAGGAGCCATGTTTCTAAACGGCCTTAGCGACAGTAACTAAGGGGCGGGGCGGGGCGAGACGCCGTGACATCGCGAGAACACTCCGCGGGATCCCGCAGCGCTCCTGTATCTCAGCCTGAAGAGCTCCGAGACCAGAATCCAGACTCAGTCCAGGACAACACGGTCCACCAGTCACAGCGGAGACCTGCAGGACGATGGAGAACCAGAACCCGGACCGCAGGAGCCAAACAGCAGCCTCGTGCTCTGATAGCGCCGATGTTCAGGTCAGTGTTCATGACTTCATCACGAGACTAAAGACACGAGGAAGAGTCTCGAGGGTCCGTGTATCATCCGTTCATTCTGTTGTTAGAGATCAGAGCCTGAAAACCCGCTCCAGGGTTTGTGTTGACGTGGTTTGATTTCCAAAGTGTCTCCGTGGTTCCTGTTTTCATCTTGAAGAGAAGCTGAAAGAAAACATTTCTCTTTTCTTTGTTGTGTAACTGTCGCCATTTTCCCGCGCGGCGCATGCGCGGTGCGGCCCGTGTTGTGTCGGGAGCGCGCAGAACAAACAATGATGGTGAAAATGAAGCAGAGTCATTATATTTGCTCGTGTGTTGGTGAGTTTCTCTCAGTGACAAACAGTCTGCCTGCATTATTGTTCTCTGAATGATCGTCGTGCAGGTTTCAGCTCTAAATAGTATCTGTGGAGACTCTTTGTAGAGATCAGAGTCAGTCTGGAGTTTAGTTTTCCTCTTCTGATGTTAGCGTTCACTGTCTGTTAAGTGATGTGAGGTACTGTAACAGTAGGCAGAGTCATCTGCGTTATTATCATTATATTAAAGTTTTTTCTTGTAGCTCTACGATGTTTTATGTAATCAGAATCAGCTTTATTGCCAGGTATGTGAACACATACGAGGTATTTGACTCTGGATTGTACATTGCTCACAATGTGCGTACTCATACAAAAATAAACAATAATTAAAATAAAATCAGACAATGACTACTGTGAGCACAAATATACACACTATGAACAAAAAAGGATGTACATGTCAGGAGGGGGATGTGATGTACAGGTACATATACATGCACACATGTACACAGTGTGCCTCTGACCTTGTGTGTGTGCAGGAGTTATGACTTGAGGTAGGTGGAATGGTATACAGTTTCTACAATATAACAGTATGAACAGCACTGAAATAGAGAATGGTAAATAAATAATGGAAACCAGTAAACAGGTGCTGATTAGAGAGTTTCTGAGTTGAGGAATTGTTCCTGACACTGTGAGTCAGAAATCAGCTGTTCATCAGAGTGATGGCTTGTGGGAAGAAACTGCTTCTGTGTCTGTTGGTTTTGGCGTACAGTGCTCTGTAGCGCCTACCAGAGGGGAAGAGCTGGAACAGGTTGTGTCCAAGGTGAGATGGATCTGCAGTGATGTTTCCTGACTCTGGAAATGTAAAAAGTCCGGAATGGAGGGCAGGTCGGCACTGATGATCTTTTCTGCAGTCCTGACTGTCCGTTGTAGTCTGCTCCTGTCCTTTTTGGTGGCAGATCCAAACCAGACAGTGATGGAGGTGTTGGGCTCCCAGAAACCTGAAGGATTCCACAGCAGACACAGGGCTGTTGATTATGGTGATGGGAGCAGAGTGGGGGGGGCTCCTCCTGAAGTCCACAGTCATCTCCACAGTTTTGAGCGTGTTAAGCTGCAGGTTGTTCTGACCGCACCAGAGAGCCAGCTGATCAACCTCCCGGATGAGGCCGATGACCGTTGTGTCATCAGTGAACTTCAGAAGTTTTACAGATGGGTCTTCTGAGGTGCAGTCGACATATCCTGTTACTGACATGGAGGCACTGATTGCTTGTCTAATTGTTTGAATATTGTCTGTGAAGAAGGAGGCAGATTCATTGCAGGCCCTGGTGGATAGAAGGTCAGAGGCTACAGACACAGGAGGGTTGGTTAGCCGGTCGACAGTAGCAAACAGGGCACGTGCATTATTAGTGTTTTTGGTGATGATGTCAGAGAAGAAGGACCGCCTTGCATTTCTCAGTTCTAAATTATAAATGTGAAGTCTCTCTTTATAGATGTCATAATGAACCTGGAGGTTTGTTTTCCTCCACCTGCGTTCAGCTTTTCGACACTCTCTTTTTTGAGTTCTACCCAGCGTGGCATTTCTCCATGGAGATCTTCTCTTACCAGAGACCACCTTCACCTTGGCTGGTGCAATGGCATCAATAACATTTGTAATTTTAGAACTGAAATTATCTATAAGCTCATTGACTGAGACCCGTGAGAGGGCGGGTGTTGAGGAGAAAGCCTCAAAAAATTTTTCCCTACTGTTTTCAGTGATATGCCGTTTTGTGATCACCTCTGCTTTAATATTTGTGTGCACGCAGATAGCACTCTCAAAGAAAACACAGGAATGATCACAGAGAGCAACATCCGTCACCACAACCTTGGAAATGTCCAGACCCTTGGAGATGACCGAGTCCAAAGTGTGCCCCTTATTGTGTGTGGGCCTCGTCACATGTTGAGTCAGTCCATAATTATCAAGAACACAACAAAGTTCTTTAGTCCCTCTGTCCTGGGGGTTGTCAACATGGATGTTAAAATCACCAACAATAACAACACAGTCAAAGTCCTGTAGATATTTAGAAAAATTGCTCGAGAAGAGGAATTCACAAATCCTGCCTGTTACTCGTCCTCCTATTTCCCAAGGAAATGATTTACTCTTAGGCTTTGCACCAAGAGCGTTCCAGGGAGGACTAACACTTTCAGATTTATTACCCCGTACACAGGCCTCCTGCTTCTTTGTAGTCTTGTTGGTGCTAATTAGCTGTATGTTAGCATGCTCTTGTCCGCTGTTTTGGGTCCGCGGTAAAGTGGTGTCATTGCCACATAATCCATTCACTTCCACATTCACTTCTAACCTGTGGATCTTGGTTTCCAGCACTGCAATTTTCTGTAGAGGTCTATTTGGATAATAGACCTCTTTCCTGTATAAACTCCACTTAGAACAGGTGGATATTGAAAGCTGGTGTGTATGTGGGCTATAAAACCTTTTCCTAAATGGATTATGTTAATAAATAGATTACTGTCCCAATAAGCAGCACGTGCCTTTACAGCCTTTTAATCATTGGTACCAACTTCATCTCCTGTAATATCTTCACTTTCCTCACTAGATGAAGAACTTGAAGTGATAAAAATAATTACCATCACATTCATAGTTTGTGAGGTGGATGGATTATCTCGGCAAAGGAGAAGTGCTCACTAACACAGATGACTGTGTTTGACTGATTGGTGAACAGTATTTTAAGTTTTAGTAGTATATAATAACAATGCCCCCTCTGCTTCGCCTCGACCCCAGGCAGGTCCTGGTTCTGTCCCGGTCTCTGCTTGGCTCTAAGCGCAGTCCTCATCAGAGACAATAATGCTGACATCGTGGAAGCTCTGACATGCAAAACAACAAACATGTTAGGAGACAGGACTTTCACGTTCGTGTAGTGTAACTGATGGAAACAGGAAAATGGGTATCGGCCTGTTTTTTAGCTTAGCCCAATGTTACCGCATCTGTTAGCACAGCTACCTGTTACTAACAGTTAGCTAGCCAGCTCGTTACTTATTGAAACTCAATCTTTTTAAACCTGCTTACTTCTTTAACTGGGTTAGTTGTTTATTTTCAAGATGATACATTTAGATGTTTTCTTACCCCTCATGTGAGACGCTGCATTGCGCTCCTCTACTCTCGTCACACTGTGCTCGTCCTCCAGCGGTGTCGGCAATGCCCATTCACATGTTTTGGGGGCATCGCTTTGGAAGGAGCCCAGAAAGAAGGGGGTGGGAGTTTCTCTCTTGGATACTTTCAAAATCCAGCAGTTTCTTGCTAATTTCTCAAACTTACCTAACCTGCCTTTAAAGGTTACGTATGTAAGTGGTGAGGGTTGCAAATTGCATGAAATTACAAACCAGCTACATATTTAAGCTACAAAGTTTAATTGGCTGATCTGAACTTCGTCACTGGAAGCTGCTGTTTTCTTGCTAATTAGTGATCAGCTGATTGTCTCACGAACGTAACGGACAAAGCCAAAACAGAGCGCTGGAGAGAGAGTAACTACATGAAGTTAACACCACAAGTCAAAGCACAGCCCTGGACAATAAACCAATCCAACTAACTGTAGATGATTTTTTTCTACCAGGGCAGGAAAGGTTTAGCTGGCTGATGCTTCCATGCCGCCAATTAACGTTACTGATCAACTGATTGTCTTGCTAACATGACCGGCAAAGCCAAACCACAGGCTTGAGAATAAGTAGGCGACATGAAATTAATCCATATTTCACACCACTGACAGGGGGAACACGTCTCTGTGATTATGGCCAGCTTAGCTAAAACTATCAAACAGCTTTCATTTGCATCTCTAAAGTCTGACAAACTTAAGTTAATTACCTGTCCAGCAGAAAACAGACCACTTCAGCACTGATTTGAAAATATCTGACCCACATTATAGCCTTCCATCTGGGAAAATCCAACATCCGTGATTTCTGCCGTCAGCTGTCTGTATCTGTCCCGACTCCGTCTGGCTTCATGGTATAAAGATCCACAGGCTGTCGGCTCTCCTGTTATGTAACATCTGTGCTCGTTCATTTGTTCAAATGTCACTGCTCTTCTTTTAATAAACCAGAAGACTACTCATAGACTGTATATTACTGTTATTATTCCCTCTTCTTCTTTGGACTATTCAACGTAGTGACAGACATCTACACGTCCAGAATTACACAAGCAGAAGAAGAACGCCGTGATGACGAAACGCACGCTGTAACGCTGTTTGTTTGTTCGTTGTCAGCTATTGTAGAAACATGCTGACAAAATACAGCGACCTCCAAAGAAGGGGGTGCTTGTGGTTATGTAGATATAAATGTCTCATTCTAAAGTAATGAAAACAAAACAGTTCATTATGTAAGATCTTGATACACTACTGAAAACATAGTTATGGATCTTATATTGCATTTCTGTTGATAGATCCTCAGTAATATTACACACTGAACCTTTAAAAGTACAGATTAAAAAAATTACAAAAACTTCTCAATTGCAGTAACTAATTGTAATTTGTTACTTTCCACCTCTGTTACTTATTTAGTATTCAGTACTGAGTGTGTATGTGCTCATTATGTGGTACAGTATGTTGTGTGATTACAAAGATGTGCTCTGTCATTTATGGCTCCACCATGACATCTCACTTCCTGTTTTTCTCTGTTGATATAGAGAAAGACAGGAGAAGATGGACTCAAACATCATCGCTTTCAGCACTGTGACAAATCCTTCACAACATCAGGATATTTGAAGATTCATCAGAGTTTTCACACTGGAGAGAAACCGTACAGCTGTGACCAGTGTGGGAAAGCATTCACTAGACTAGTCCATCTAATAAACCACCAACGTGCTCACACTGGAGAGAAACCGTACAAGTGTGAGCAGTGTGGAAAAAGGTTTCCTCAATCAGGTGACCTAAAAGTCCACCAACGTGTTCACACTGGAGAGAAACCATACTGGTGTGACCAGTGTGGAAAAAGTTTCACTACATCAGGTAACCTAAAAAGCCACCAACGTGTTCACACTGGAGAGAAACCGTACAGCTGTGACCAGTGTGGAAAAAGTTTCACTACATCAGGTAACCTAAAACACCACCAACATGTTCACACTGGAGAGAAACCGTACAGCTGTGGCCAGTGTGGAACAACTTTCAGTAGATCAGAGTCCCTAAAAAGCCACCAACGTGTTCATGCTGGAGAGAAACCGTACTGGTGTGACAAGTGTGGGAAAACTTTCACTACATCAGGTAACCTAAAAAGCCACCAACGTGTTCACACTGGAGAGAAACCATACTGGTGTGACCAGTGTGGAAAAGCTTTCACTATATCAGGTAACCTAAAAAGCCACCAACGTGTTCACACTGGA
Organism: Micropterus salmoides; assembly: GCF_014851395.1. Taxonomy (NCBI): domain Eukaryota; kingdom Metazoa; phylum Chordata; class Actinopteri; order Centrarchiformes; family Centrarchidae; genus Micropterus; species Micropterus salmoides. Next base: position 50,150,682 of record NW_024041150.1, read on the forward strand.
GAGAAACCATACAGCTGTGACCAGTGTGGAAAAGCTTTCACTATATCAGGTAACCTAAAAATCCACCAACGTGTTCACACTGGAGAGAAACCGTACAACTGTGACCAATGTGGCAAATCTTATACCAACAGGAGAACCTTTAGAAGACACAAATGCATCCACAAAGCATCAGAGTGACAGTTTTCACAGAGCCGAGCTAGCTGTTTCTCCTGCCCTGAATACAACCACCTGTTATCATGTGACTGTGCTGGATTAACGTCATGTGATGACAGCTGAGGAAGTGTGATTTGGATAGAGCTGGAAAGCGTCAGTCCAGAGGTTTTATCAGCCAATAGCAAAACTAATTTGCAGTAGTCCCATACAGTAGAGGGCAGTCACTGCTTTTTTATAGCGCTATATGTAGAATTCAGAATCAGATTTGGAATCCATCAACAACACTACTAAATACCTATACAGATTAGTTATCAGCTGAAATAAGAGTGTACTGACCCTTTAAGAAGGCAATGTGATGTGGTCAAAAGCTCCAACAAACAGGTGGTATGGAGAGAGGTGGTAAAGGTAGCGCAGCAAAATATTTAAGTTACTTAGGAAGTTGGTAGTCTGGCAGTAAATGTGCAGTGTAGGTCACAGTCTGTCCGTTGAGTCTGTTGTTTCTGCAACCGCTGGAAAAGTGAAGGTTAAATTAGTTGTAGGAATTCATTCATTTTCTTTTCTTTTTTTTAGCTGCTATTTTTATCCAAAGCGACGTAGAACTGCTGCATTAAACTGGTGTCCTGTTCACATACTGTACATCTTGATAGTTAAATTATATTTCAGTGTCCAGAGGAGTGACAACTGGTTGTTAAAGGAAGGACGCTGGTGACCAGGAGGAGCTGAGGCTAGTAAAGTAAATCAGTGATGTGAACTAGTCCTTTTAAGCAATTGAGGATTGGATTGAATGTGCAAATTAATTAGGAAATTAGAAAAAAAGATGCATCAAGATGGATCGTTGCCCTCTGAATTGTAATCAAATCAAACCGTGAGGTGCCAAGAGATTCTCATCCCTACTGCCCAATCAGTTTACCCATTCAATTACTTTAAAATGTTTTGTAGAGCAGTTGCCACGATGTCTCCAATTGTCCACTGCACCTGTGACAACATCTGAGCCTCTTCTTACATGATGTTATATGGTTGGCAACAGGTCTTCTCTTGAGCAATCTCTCGCCACCCTGAGAATGAGTTTCCTTGATGTAATTATGTTGTGCTTTTGAGCTAAACTCCAAAATGTTCAAAATGCATACAAATTGTTCATAAAGTGAAGAAACGTAAATAAAAGTTGTTTTCAAACGCAAAATGTGTCACTTTACTTACAGCAAACAATTCCTTGTTAAGTACTTATTAGTTCATATTTAGTTCATCCAACGAAGGTTAAAATGAAGGGCAGCTGAACTTGGTTGAAGCTACTGGAAGACGTTTCGTCCCTTATCCAAAGGACTTCTTCAGTTCTGACTGACTGGCAGGGAAACTCAGCTATTAACCTCAGTGGGGTCGTTATCTCGGGTCATCGATACCGCTGGTTCGTTAGTGTTCCTTGTTGCTGTGACGACAGTCGTTACAGTCGTTGAGACTACCTGTGGCCAAGACTGAACGACCATCGTTGGTATCTTCACCTGAGGCCAATAGGTTACGTTTGTTGAGTTTCCTGGGAAGTGATGAAAGGACAGCATTGTAAGTGGGGGATAAGTGGTGGCGTAGACCCCCTCCCCTGTTCAATGACGGCTTCTCAACCCTGGTGTAGATGGCTTCCTTGACACCTCTTTCAAACCATCCATCTTCTCTGTCTAAAATGTGCACCTGGTGGTCCTCAAACGAGTGTCCTCTGTCCTTCAGATGTAAGTAGACAGCAGAGTCTTGACCTGAGGAGTTGGCCCTTCTGTGTTGAGCCATGCGTTTGTGTAGTGGTTGTTTAGTCTCCCCAATATACAGGTCTGTGCATTCCTCACTGCATTGGACCGCATACACTAGATTGCTTTTCTTGTGTTTGGGTGTGCGGTCTTTGGGGTGTACCAGTATCTGTCTTAGTGTGTTCTTGGGTTTAAAAAACACAGGGATGTTATGTTTGTTAAAAATCCTCCTGAGTTTCTCTGATACTCCAGACACATATGGAATCACAATGTTGTTGCGTTTGACCTTCTTTTCCTCCTCCCCTGTAGTTTTGTTCTTCTTGGATTTTGTGGCTGTCTTCACAAAGGTCCATTTAGGGTATCCACAGGCTGTAAGTGCCCCCTTCAGGTGGTTCTGTTCCTTCTCTCTGGCTTGGGCGCTTGTTGGTATGTTTTCTGCTCTGTGGTGCAGTGTTCTCATGACCCCTAGCTTGTGCTCCAGTGGGTGGTGGGAATCGAACAGTAGGTATTGGTCTGTGTGTGTGGGTTTTCTGTAAACACCAATCTGCAGGCTCCTGTCCTCTTCAATGTGTACAGCACAGTCCAGGAAGGCCAAACTGTTGTTGTGAACATCTTCTCGTGTGAACCTGATGTTACTGTCCACAGAGTTGATGTGTTCTGTGAAGGCTTGCACTTCCTGGCTTTTGATTTTGACCCAGGTGTCGTCCACATATCTGTACCAGTGGCTCGGTGCTATTCCTCTGAAGGAGTTGAGGGCTTTATTCTCCACTTCTTCCATGTAGATGTTGGCCACAATCGGGGATACCGGTGAGCCCATGGCACAGCCATGCTTCTGTCTGTAGAATCTTCGCCATTACACCACAGCAACTACCGATAGTAGACCTCATCACAGTCACAGAATCGGCCATTAGGAAAAACAAATTAACAGAAACAGAAGCGGAACAGCTCAGACTAAAGGTATCTGCAGCCCTTTCTAATGCGAAGGCTCCCCCTTCCAACCTCACCATCCAAGAAAGGAAGGCTGTGACATCTCTGAGCAAGGATCAAAACATCACTATCCTACCTGCTGACAAAGGAAGATGCACGGTAGTACTTAACACAGTTGACTACCAGAACAAAGTCAACACACTACTAATGGACACAAACATGTATGAGACACTGAGACGAGACCCAACCAGCGGATACAAGAAAAAGGCCATAGAATGTCTACAACAGTTACAGAAGGACAACACCATCACCCGTGAACAATATTACCGTTTGTATCCTGGAGAAGCCATTCCATGCATTTATGGACTACCCAAGATACACAAAGAAGGAGCCCCACTCAGGCCGATTATCAGCAGCATTAACTCGGTCACTTACAACATTGCCAAACACATTTCCACCATCTTAGCTCCATTGGTGGGAAACACTCCTCACCACATCCAAAACTCTATTGACTTTGTAAACAAAGTTCGAGGACTAAAACTGGATCCAGATGAAACCATGGTATCCTATGACGTGACTTCTTTGTTCACCTGCATCCCCACCATAGTGTTAGTAGAAACCGTTAGGAAACGGCTAACACAAGACAACACCCTGGACAACAGAACCAGACTCAGCCCTGACCAAATCTGCAAATTACTCGACCTCTGTCTAAACACCACCTATTTCCAGTACAACGGTGGATTCTACAGACAGAAGCATGGCTGTGCCATGGGCTCACCGGTATCCCCGATTGTGGCCAACATCTACATGGAAGAAGTGGAGAATAAAGCCCTCAACTCCTTCAGAGGAATAGCACCGAGCCACTGGTACAGATATGTGGACGACACCTGGGTCAAAATCAAAAGCCAGGAAGTGCAAGCCTTCACAGAACACATCAACTCTGTGGACAGTAACATCAGGTTCACACGAGAAGATGTTCACAACAACAGTTTGGCCTTCCTGGACTGTGCTGTACACATTGAAGAGGACAGGAGCCTGCAGATTGGTGTTTACAGAAAACCCACACACACAGACCAATACCTACTGTTCGATTCCCACCACCCACTGGAGCACAAGCTAGGGGTCATGAGAACACTGCACCACAGAGCAGAAAACATACCAACAAGCGCCCAAGCCAGAGAGAAGGAACAGAACCACCTGAAGGGGGCACTTACAGCCTGTGGATACCCTAAATGGACCTTTGTGAAGACAGCCACAAAATCCAAGAAGAACAAAACTACAGGGGAGGAGGAAAAGAAGGTCAAACGCAACAACATTGTGATTCCATATGTGTCTGGAGTATCAGAGAAACTCAGGAGGATTTTTAACAAACATAACATCCCTGTGTTTTTTAAACCCAAGAACACACTAAGACAGATACTGGTACACCCCAAAGACCGCACACCCAAACACAAGAAAAGCAATCTAGTGTATGCGGTCCAATGCAGTGAGGAATGCACAGACCTGTATATTGGGGAGACTAAACAACCACTACACAAACGCATGGCTCAACACAGAAGGGCCAACTCCTCAGGTCAAGACTCTGCTGTCTACTTACATCTGAAGGACAGAGGACACTCGTTTGAGGACCACCAGGTGCACATTTTAGACAGAGAAGATGGATGGTTTGAAAGAGGTGTCAAGGAAGCCATCTACACCAGGGTTGAGAAGCCGTCATTGAACAGGGGAGGGGGTCTACGCCACCACTTATCCCCCACTTACAATGCTGTCCTTTCATCACTTCCCAGGAAACTCAACAAACGTAACCTATTGGCCTCAGGTGAAGATACCAACGATGGTCGTTCAGTCTTGGCCTCAGGTGAAGATACCAACGATGGTCGTTCAGTCTTGGCCACAGGTAGTCTCAACGACTGTAACGACTGTCGTCACAGCAACAAGGAACACTAACGAACCAGCGGTATCGATGACCCGAGATAACGACCCCACTGAGGTTAATAGCTGAGTTTCCCTGCCAGTCAGTCAGAACTGAAGAAGTCCTTTGGATAAGGGACGAAACGTCTTCCAGTAGCTTCAACCAAGTCCAGTTGCCCTTCATTTTAACCTTCGTTGGATAACTATGACCTGGATGACTGAGAATCTTCATAGATATTTAGTTCATATGGTATTATGTCCACCTGTAATATATTACATTATTATTATTACACTTCACTTAAAACAAACAAAGACATGCTATATAACATTACACATTTCTATAAGCTATTACTCCATTTTATATCCATCTATCCATCGTCAACTGCTTATCCTGCATACAGGGTTGGCTGGAGCCAATCCCAGATGGCATCAGGCGAAAGACGGGGAACACCCTGGACAGGTCGACAGTCCACTTTATATCAGTAATTCTAAATTGTGACTGAAGTGTATTTATAACGAGGCAGAGTCGATAGTGTAATTAACTATGAAACATGGTCGGAGATTCTTGGCGCACAGTGGTATAAACTGGGATTACTATTAGTTATAAAACATTAAATTAAAAGGTTATGAACTTTGCTATAGCGCCTAATGCATGTTTGTAAGTGATTATAACAATTGTTATAATCTCTAATTGGAAGCATTATATTGTGTTATAAATATATGCGCAAGTCATTATAGCGATGACCTTCATTAAAAGTGTTATAGCGATGGTGGTGCAGAACATGTTGCTCCAAAATCTTCCACATGTGTGAAACTAGTTTGAGATCTGGTGACTGTAAAGGCTGCAGCATTTTATTCACATCATTTTCATCCTGACCGTTCAGTGAGCCCTGGAGCACGAAGCATCTGCATTTCATGTTTCTCCACTCGTTTATTCAACAAATAATGAACAATGAAGAATTTTAAATCTGTCCAGTGAACTTCCAAAGGATCCTCGGCTATCTCGTGACCTTAGCAGAACTCAGGAGGTCAGTAATGGAAACGTTGGATGACAGTTTCTTGATTTATGACAGACCAGCAAGAAAGGTCAAGAGCAACTCTGACAACCTGAGACACTTTAGTGACTCATAAATTGCCTGACCTGACCGTGGCTAGGAGAACCTGATACCACCATCTTAAAAATCAACATCATGAGCTCTGGTGTCCATCAAGTGAAACTCAGGACTCAGAAGACAAAGGACGGAGAGACTGACTTTGCAATGCAGAATTGAAAGGTACACTAATCGATATATGAGCTTAACCACAAAAGAAGGTGAGGTTTTGAGTTAACATGCTGATCTGGCTGCAGGACTGTGGAATAAACATAGTCCCAAATGGATGTTATCCGTCTTGCGCACGCGCAGGTCGAGTATTTAATATCAACAAAGCCACCTGTGACCTGGGATGATGCGGGGCGTGGCTTATATAAGCCCACATCATCAGGAAAAATGTCCCTACAAAATCTTTCTCGCCAAGATTCTGAGTGACAGAGAACTCTGGCAGTCATCCAGAATTCATAGAACCGTAGTTACATATGTAACTCTTGTTCTATTTCATTCTTCCTGACCGCCAGAGGCAGCGCTTAACACTGGATGACTGCTACCAACGTCATCACGAGGAATCCCACCTTACCGTGAGCGGTCAGAAAGTTCCCGCAAGGCAGCTGCTGCTACTGCATGGGGAGCAGCGACATTGACCCAATAAAAACAGGCAAAGGTGCATGGTGTAGCCCAGGTGGCTGCAGTGCAAATCTCACTCAGAGGCACCCCCCCCATAGCTGCAGGCATTTCGGGCTCGGATGACAGATGTGGCCCCTGTCAAATAAGTTGAGATCCCAATGCTCTTGCTATCAGGTCGCAAAGAAGAAAACAATGAGTGAGAAAAGGGAAGTGCAACATACTTCCATCTGCAAAACACAGAGCTTAACAATACTATAAGCAATATATTGAATAATAATTAAAAGAAAGATATTTGGTATTAAACATGATATGATGGTTAATAAATTGAATTGATCTTCCGATTGTAAAATACATAATATGGTTAAAGTACGGAGAATTAGGGTAAAGGTTAAATAACTGTGCAAAAGGTCACTAAGTTTGGGTGAAGACATCATGACTATGAGTCATTGGGAGAGAAGGGTCAGCAAGGGGAAATGAAATGGCCAAATAAGGACATCTCTGGCCCAACTGAATTTAAGGATGAACAAGCTATGTGACAGTAGTCACATGGACAGGATAAGGGTGGTGGCTGATATGACAAAGAAATCAGCCACGGAATAGTATATATAAAGAGAAGCCAGAAAGAGATCGGGGTTATTCCTCGGCAGATCTCAAGAGGCATCGGACTTGGAGCAAGACCATCACCGCACCGGACCAAGAGCCCAAGACAATAGATGGGGATTTGAACAGCAAACAACTAGGGAACACTTCAGAGATTCTTCAGGGGACTTCAAGAGATCGAGCCACAGAGGGTAACCACAATGACCAAACCAACTGAAGAATTATCGGACTCTGAAGATTTTCTCTCACTCATGATGCAATGAAGACTGAAGACTTTTGAAGACAATTTGAGGGCTTTGGACAAAGCCTCAAGGTTCCACCAGGGTCATCAGCCCAGCAGCGGAGGAAGGATTTCACCAGCCGGGACAGCTCCTACCCCTCCCTTACTCTCCAAAAAGAAGATAACCAAAAACACTCAAGCTCAGCTATTCGTATCAGGTTTTGAATTTTAACAGTTTTATCATTTTTACTCAATTTTAACCAATTTTAGTTGTATGCTTGCCCTTGCTAACTTTATGCAATAAAATATATAATCACTGCATTTAAAGAATGATAGTCGACATTGAAGTTATTTCCTCACTAAGGTAGTAATCAATTAGGTAAAGTGTGTTTAACATCTTTGAGGTTCTTATAGGTTAATCTAGCCACTGAAATTAACTTATCCTTGGGGCCTATTTTCCTGGCCACTAAATACCAACCTGGCAACCATACCAAGTGCACTGATCAATGAGAAGAGAGCTGTCGTTAACGGGCGTGGCTGGGGTGGTATCTGGCTCTAGGGCTATTCAGTCAGGTGCTATCTCAGAGTAAGCAGGGTAGGCGTTCGGAAGAAGACAGTTAGAAGCCAGGCGAATCTCTTCGACACCAGCTTAAACAGTCCTCAGTCATACCTACTAGGGTAATACCCATAGGCCTAGAGGATCGGACCCTTTAAGACGGAGAGCTGGTCCAGTACCTCCTGAACAGGGGTGACTCGGGATCTAACACCCCCCACCTGTGACAGCAGGTCTTGCATCCTGGGAAGGCACCATGGGACCCCGTCTAAAAGCTTGTGCATCACTGGAAACCAGAGTCTCCCTGGTCAGTTTGAGGCCACCAACAGGAACCTGTGGTTGCTCTGCTGCACCCTGTGCAACATAACCGTTATCAGTGGGAATAGCAGAAAGGCATAGAGGAGACGATCTGGCCACGGGTGTGCCAGGGCATCCTGTCCCAACGAACTCTTTTCCTCCCCCAGTGAAAACCAAAGGGAGCAGTGGGTTGTGGACTCTGAGGCAAACAGGTCCCCCGGGTGGAGTCTCCACTCCACAGCGGGAGGCATCTGGCGGGAGAGGTAGTCTGCCACCATGTTCTGTGGCCCCGGCAAGTACATAGCCTTGAGGCTGGCCAAGCGGGGGAAAGCCCATACCAGGAATCGCCGTGCCACCTGCAGCGACTTAGCCGACCTGGTGCCCCCTTGCCAATTTACATGGTAGACAGCCGACGTGTTGTCGGATCGAACCACAACATGCCTGCGTCTCAAATACGGCAGGAACTCGTGCAGCGCCAAACTGATAGCATGGAGCTCGAGCCCATTTATGTGCTCCATCCCTTCCTGGCTCATCCAGAGGCCACTCTCAACCCTGTGCTGCCACACTGCCCCCCACCCTGTGCGCGACGCGTCAGTTACCACTACCTCGTATGGCCGTAACACTAGTAGGCATTGGGTGGATACCCTGACTCTCTTGGATCTGTGTAACTGCGGAAATGGAGGCAATTGATCCACATTTGGAAGGATTGTAAATACAGGAGGCCCAGCGGCCCCACTGATGTGACAGAGGTCAACATACCCATCAACCTGAGAAAAAGGCTGTACCTCAACCTCCTGTCCCTCTGGAAATGAATGACAGGCTGGAGTATGGCCTCTACCCACTGTGGATGTTACTATGGTGTGGTGTGGGGACAGAGAGGACCCAAATGCAGCGCTCAGATAGACAGGTTTTATTGGGGAAAAAGAGGGTTCCAGAGGGTACAGGCAGGTGTCCCGAGGGCAATAGCAAAGGGACCAGAGGGTTTGGGCGGACGTCCCGAGGGCAAAGCAGAGGGACCATAGGGTTCGGGCGGACGTCCCGAGGGCAAAGCAGAGGGACCAGAGGGTTCGGGCGGAGGTCCAGAGGGCGGACCAGGGGAGCCAGGGAGTTCCGACGGGCGGCCCAAGGGTGGAGCAGGGGAACCAGAGAATACAGGCGGGCAGCCCAAAGGCGGAGAAGGGGAACCAGGGAATTCAGGTGGGCGGGGGGGGCGATCGATCAGCCAACAACGCTAGCAGCGCTAGCGGGCCGGGGATCAGGCAGACGGCTAGCAGCACTAGCGGGCTGGGGATCAGGCAGACAGTAAGGCCCAACCTTGTCACATGACATAGAAGGGAGGCATAGTCGTGCTCCACCTGTTCCTGTATCGGAGCACAGATAAGCCAGTCGTCCAAATATGGGAGGATCTGCATACCACGGGCTTGCATCAGGGCCAGTGCTTCCCGCATGCACCTCATGAAGACCCTTGGGGCTAGGGAAAGCCCAAATGGGAGCACCTTCGAATGCAAAGCACATATATTGCCTGTGATGTATCACTATCGGGACGTGAAAATATGCGTCCTTCAGATCAATGGACGTGAACTGACTTTGCGCTGCCACTGCGTCAAGCACACCTGTTGTACGCAGCATGTGGAAAGGTAACTTTCAGAAATTTGTTTAGCCCCCTTAAGTCCAGCATAGGGCGAAACCCACCCTCTTTTTTTCGGAATTAGAAAATAAACTAAGTAAAACCCTTGCTGTATCTGAGGATCTATTCTTTGGATGGCCTCCTTTTCCAGGAGGGTTGATATTTCTTGGGGGTGTAGGCCCCTGAAGGGCAGCAAACTGCTGCCGAGTTTGATTAGCCTGGATTCCCCGCTCCAAACTTGCTGCGCTGCTGGGACGAACAGCTCCCATGGTACTACAGGTAGAGTGCGCAGGGCCCTCCTACATGGCTCCAAAAGCTGGGATTGGGCCAGCCAGACCTGGCGACGAGCCAAGGTAAGTGTTGCCATTAGCCTATCAAGCTCTCTAGTCATAAGGGCAAACGCCTGCAAAGCTGCATCACTGAGGACGGAAGCATCCACGGCAGAGGATTGCAGAGAATGGGACAGACTTGGACAGAACTAATATCAAGTGGGGAAAAAGAGTTTCCAGTATGGCCCATGCGCGCCGCTGTATCATAACCTTTCACCAGAAAGTCATCCGTAATGCGACACTGCAGCCTAGGACAGCGAGCAACCGGTCTCAACACTTCAGTGGGTGATACACCGAGGGACGCGATAACTAGCTCCACAGCCAGCATCTGGCCCAGCCCGTAACTGCTGGCATTCTGCATGGTCAGTTGTGTGGTGAGAAAAAGCCTTGGCCAGCATTCCTGGAGCTCCTCAATGTATGGCTGGGAAGATGGCACAGAAAAACCCATCTCAGGTGGGAGATGCCTAAAGACCAGCAGACCTGCAGGGACCACAGCTAGTGCAGCTGTGGTCCCTGCAGTTGGTGCTTCATCCAAGCCCAAGTGTGCCAGTGTCATACGGACCACTGGCTTAATTGTAGCATGGGCAGCCTCTGAGCCTGCTCTGGACCCGCTCCCCGTCTGCTGGGAACCAGTGTCAGAAGCACGGGTGGAAGCCTCCACTTCTCCCTGCCCAGGTCTGTCCTCGCAGAACTGGCTGCAGGAAGCCCTCATAGAAAGGGCATCGTCATCCCATCCTTGAGGGGTGGGGCTCCCGGCGGCCAGTCCACACTGGTTGCAGCCCCCCTGCCTGGCTGAAGGTTAAGGAGCAACCTCTTAATCTCAGCAAACTCTGAGGCTAGTGTGTCTACCATGGCTGCCAAACCATCCACCTTCTTGGCTTTCTTTCTAGGGGGGGCACCTGAAAATGAAGGGCGACTATGTCTACTCCGGATGAAGGCAGCTGGCCTTCAAGCTGCAGTCCTTCCACTTCTGCTAGCCGAGCTAGCTTCAGTTCCCGCGGCATAAAACTGCAATTCATGCACTCTCTCAAGTGAATAACACCGAGGCACGTGGGGCATTCATCATGGCCATCTGCAGCCAGCAGTGGAGCGACAAACATGTGTCCCTAACATGGTGGGACCCTGCATATTTATGCAGCTTTAATATATAAATTTTTCACAACGATAACTGTTACCTAGAAGCGAAAACACCCAAAATAACAGATTAGTGAGCTCTTTTGTCCTTGCCTTGTTATTGAAAACAAATTAAAATAACTCCTCCTTTTAACAATAAAAGTAAACTGTACCCATAAGTGAAATCACTTAGAGTAACAGTTTAAGTTTAACTCTAATTAAATAACTCTCCTTCACTTAATAACCAAAAAATTCACCTATACTGTATATGTAGCTGTTAAGTCTACCGGGGAGCCAACGCTCTTTACCAAAGGATAAATTAAAGTTTACTTGACGTGCTTTAACGAGCGAAAACACTCGGCAGAGAGCCTACAATCAAGAATTACTGCTAAGCGTAAAAAAATTTGTAACAAAAGAGTCAAGGAGATCCGAAAACAGGCTCCTCACTCAAAAAACAACAACTTATTTTTAACTAAGGAAACACTTACCTCGCCGGCCTAACTCCAAAGCTGGCGAGACACGCACTAGCTTGTCCTCAACCCATGCTGATTGCTGGCAAAAACACCGATCTAACAGCAGGTTTAGGAGTGCAGCTGCACTAATTAATCGCAGCCCTTGGAGGACGAAACCGTAGCTGCAGGGTGGTTGACGGTTATTCTCTCTTCCTTCCTTCCTTCCTTCAATTCAACCTGCATTCGTGGATCTGCAAGAAGAGTCAAGGGACATTTTTCCTGATGACGTGGGCTTTTTAAGCTATGCCCCGCATCATCCCAGGTCACAGGTGACTTAAATACTCGACCTGCGCTTGCGCGAGACGGATAACATCCAGTATTAAGCAGTGCCTCTGTCGGTCAGGAAGAATGAAATAGACCCCAAGTTTACAGGTACGGATTGATTCTACAAGTACAAAATAAACCTACAGTTACAAGAAGTTCTGTCCTACAAATTCTACTGATTGACCAATGGGGATGCTCGGATTAACATGTTATTTGACTATCTAATCAGGAACATCAGTTCACAATCCAATCACACAGTTGGGGGCTGGACTTTCTTGCCGGGAGCTTGTGGCTTCATCCCCATTGGTTACGAAGGTGAATATATAAAGAAGCAACCTAAAATATTTAAACGTATGTCTCATTGAATAATTTAATTAATGCGTACATTTACTTTTTATGTTTATCTATTGAGCATTTTTTAATTTCTGTATTCGTTTTCGATTGTGTCAGGGTCCATCCTCCATAGGAAGTGAAGTGGTCTGAAATGAGAGGAGAGGTGAGTAACAAACAGGAAACAGAATGAATGAAGTTCACAGAGAAACATGAGGAAGGATTTATCAAAATAAAACAGGAAATCACAGCACAAACCCAAAAGACTTTCTTCTCTGAGGAAACCTAACCTTAACCTTAAATGTTACCTGATATTATGTGTTAGCCTGGTTGTAGACTAGAATGGTGTCTTCAGGCCAAGCGGGAAGCTTCCGGTCTACAATATGAAGCCGATACAGGAGTCCCTGAAACCTGCATTCTTCTATTGAAAATTTTATAGACTCTTCTGGTTGCAAAAAGAAGTCTGGCTCCAATAGAAATAATGGGAAAATGACCCTACTTCTCAGCTGAATAATTACCCCAGTAAACACTTTCCTGATGAGTTTATAGTCTCAGTCGCTAGTTTCAAGTCTTCTTCAATATAAAATGATGTTCATTTATTAAATTATGGTCCCATTTATTTTAAAACAGACCATAAAGCAGACTATGTTTCAGAGCGGGATTATCTATGATTGACAAGTCGTGACCATGGCGACCTGTCAATCAGGCTAGAGCCGACTTGTACCCTCGAAACTGTGTAAATTTAACCAGCGCTGCTGAAATAGCTTATTAGGAGTCGGCTGTTCACTTTTTCTGGTGAGTACATTGTCAGTCACATACATTAAATTTGGCCTACTGCTTATATTATTTCACCATATGTACACAAATGTAGCCGAAGTTGTGAATGTGTGGCTACAGTGCCAGGGCTGAATTGTTGTCCCAGTCGGCCCCAGATATGAGGGAGCAATAAAGATTTATTGCATTAAGACATTTCTGATTTGGATTCCACACACATGGAATCATTTTCATTTGCTGAATCATCATGAAGACGTTCAGAGCCTCTGCTGCTATAATAATATTATTATTAATAATATTAGAATTTCCACTTTTACTGTCCGTCAGATCGGCCGACCAATCAACAAGCAGCCTGTTTCTGCCCGGTAACAGACGTCCTCATAGGATCCAGCCGGGACTCCTCTCTGCTCCACCTGTGAAAGTGAGGGGAACATCCTGGATGATGGAGGAGCTCGGTGGATCTCTGAAGAAGTGGAGACGAATGGTTTCCAAAGCTTCCAAGGCCCTCATGAGATCACTCCACTCAAAGGTGGACGGATTATTCTCTGATGTTTATTACGACATTGAAAAGTCTCCAAAACAGAATGTGATATTTGCAGAGTTTCAAAGTCTGATTCATCTGTCACCAAAGGCCTTTATCAGACCCATATCCAGCTGATTTCTTCACACGATGAACACAGACCCTTTTCATACTACTTCTGTGTTTTTTCTGAAGTGCTTCTAGCTTTCACAAGCCAAGAATCTTCTGTACGTCTCAAACCAGATGTCTCTTGATATAAGTTGAACCGTTACAACATTAATCAGAACGTCATGACAGAATAACAACGGTACGAAAATGAAAACTTCTAACAGCTGTGGGCCTTTTCCTACAGCTGCTGACTTTTCTGTGTCTGTATGAATAAAGTTTGTTTGACTGCACACATTAGAATGAGCCACAAATATCACAATGGAAAAGTCCAAAGAGCTCCTTAACATTTGTTAAAAATGTTCTAACAAATGTTAACTAACAAATGAAAATGCTTTGAGAAAGGATTATTTGCACAATAAGAAAACTTGCAATGCATTTTAAATACAGAAGAAACAAATGTGCATTGTCCAAGAAAGTAACTTAATCTTAAAAGACAAGCTGCTGATTTCTGCATTATATTCTGTTTTGAATTGTCACCTGCCAGCTGAATGTTTTGTTTCCTTTTATATAAATAAAGACCTTTCCACTTTTCTAAGCCCTTGGTTTAGGCCATGGTTTGGTTTCTTCTAAATAAGGTTAAACTACATCCCCAGAATAAAGTCTGGAACCAGCAGGTCTGTGGCCTGAATATGATCACAGACATGTTACTGTCACACAACCAACATGATGGCTGACTCTTTTTTCTAGATGTGGGGGAAACATTTATAGGCCCATCAGGTTTGTGTTGCTCTGTTTGTGTCTTTGTACTACTACAGGCTACATTCACAACACACAGTTTTCCTTCAGTGGCTTTGTGTTTGCATCTGTTTGGGCTGCTCATTAATGCAGCTGAATAGCCAGCTGATGTCCACATGTTCAGCTCTCTGCCTCCTATTCAAGCTGATCACCTGAAGAGAGGTGAAAATGCGCATCAGTCGCCTTTTCAAGCAGCTGATCCCCATTTGAATAGAGAGCCGACCTGGACAAACACACGATGGCCCGTTAAGTGAACAAACAGCTTCACTGTGATGTTAATGATGTGTTTGGACTCTCTTAGCTGCCGAGAGAAGCAGCAGATGTTTCATCTGATTTCACCATTTAAACAGTAACCGTAATATAGCTACTCCTTTGTGGCCCGGGGAGAAAGTCCCAGACTCCCTTCAACAATCGTGCAGTTTCAGAGGACACTTTAGAAACTTTGTGAAACGCTGTCTACGACTAATTCTTAATGATTCTGCCTTCCTGTAAATTCAACATTAAATGTGACACATGAAGTTATTTCTGTCTTTGTTGTACAAAAAGCTTCAGCAGGATATTTTCATGAGCCTCTGATGTGATAATAACAAGCGCTTCATTAAAACTCTGCTCTGTGTGAAGCACACTCCCTCATACACATCAAATATGATCAGCTGGTTTCAGGAAACCAACTAACTAAACTTCATCTTCTGCCTGAAATCAAGGAGCCATGTTTCTAAACGGCCTTAGCGACAGTAACTAAGGGGCGGGGCGAGACGCCGTGACATCGCGAGAACACTCCGCGGGATCCCGCAGCGCTCCTGTATCTGAGCCTGAAGAGCTCCGAGACCAGAATCCAGACTCAGTCCAGGACAACACGGTCCACCAGTCACAGCGGAGACCTGCAGGACGATGGAGAACCAGAACCCGGACCGCAGGAGCCAAACAGCAGCCTCGTGCTCTGATAGCGCCGATGTTCAGGTCAGTGTTCATGACTTCATCACGAGACTAAAGACACGAGGAAGAGTCTCGAGGGTCCGTGTATCATCCGTTCATTCTGTTGTTAGAGATCAGAGCCTGAAAACCCGCTCCAGGGTTTGTGTTGACGTGGTTTGATTTCCAAAGTGTCTCCGTGGTTCCTGTTTTCATCTTGAAGAGAGGAAGCTGAAAGAAAACATTTCTCTTTTCTTTGTTGTGTAACTGTCGCCATTTTCCCGCGCGGCGCATGCGCGGTGCGGCCCGTGTTGTGTCGGAGGCGCGCAGAACAAACAATGATGGTGAAAATGAAGCAGAGTCATTATATTTGCTCGTGTGTTGGTGAGTTTCTGAATGATCGTCGTGCAGGTTTCAGCTCTAAATAGTATCTGTGACTCGTGGTGAAGTTAGTTTATTATTCAACATTCGTTACCTTCAATAGCTCTGTGTCAATCTTCATTTCTCCCAGTTCTGGGATATACTGGAGAGCCAACTCAGGCAGAAGTTTCACAGTTGTGATCACCTCAGAATCACTGAAGACAACAATGCAGTCGAGAGCAATGCACTGAATGTCTGGGGCTTAGGGACCGTCTGCAAATGGCAACACATCTATTAACTTTTTTGTTTTTCAACATAAAAATGTCAAACCACTGATAATATAACTAGGCACCACCCTGAAAAGGTTTGTAAGTTTGTAAATAAACATGAAAAATATTTAATCAATTAAATACTTATATTTAATAAGTTCTGGGCCAGATCGGTAAAACGGACCCGGGCCGGTGTCCTTTAGCACAACGGGCCAATGCCGGTTCGGATCCGGTTTTCACATCTGGGCCGGCACTGGTCCAGCTCCAGGACGGATGACAATTATTATGTAGTCATTTGGCCCAAATGTGGGCCAGATCTGGACCAGTTCCATACTGGATCTGGCCCAGAGTCTCTAAGATACTGTTGAGGATCCGGTTTTCACATCTGGACTGGCACTGGGCCAGCTCCATTTATTAGTTCTGGCCTGGATTCACACCACCTCTGGCCTCTTTCATAACCTTAATCTATACCCACAAAACATATACAAAAATATGATTTTTTTTGTTAAAGGGATAGTTAAAATTTCTACCATCAGATGTTGTGCATGACTCACCAAGTGCTATGGATCCTACTACTAGATAACAGTGAAGGTATAACCTTTCTGTCTGAGAAGCCAAAGGGTTACTGGGATAGTTTCAACCACAGAACTTATGGCAGGAGCTGATCTATATAATGTATAACAAATAGTGACTTGTATATCACTAAGATTTCTTGTTTTACTTATGTTTTCTTTTTCCTTGCATTTTAAACTCGATTACTTTTTTCTTTTGAATTTAAAAAGCATGGACAGTCAAAACTACTGTTAAACTCTGTTACAAAGACTGTTTCTATTTGTCCTACACAGAATTTCAACAAAGAAAGTGATAGAACAGATGAGTGACACATTTTAAATCTTATTTGAAAAGTTTGAGATAAAAAGAGAGGACAGAAACTTAAAACAAAGTAGATAATTGCTAAACTAACATTCTGTCTTTAACTGTCTTTAACAACTGTAGGAACAAGAAACTTCACTCCAGTTGACTTGCAGGTGCAGGTGATTAGTTTCTAGTAACCGTACAGTAACCACACACCTATGACACAGGTGTTTTTAAATGAATGCATTAGTATTAAACTCTAATAATAGCAACAGTGTGGCTTAGTTAAAAAGCTCAATACATTGACATTGCTATCAGTCTTGCATAGTGTAGTGTACCATTAGTAATGATGATAGTAAGAAAGTAAGATTTGATTTCTCCCTGAGAGAGATGAGAAGATAGATACCATACTCTACATATAAAGCTAAAGCCAGGAGACACACAAGCGATAAGTTTGTCTTGATAGATGATTACTGCCAGCCATTTAGATTTTAACCATTTTCCATGACCATGGTATAAATAACAAAGATTTTATAGCCAAAATACAATATCCAACTCCAACTAGTCACATGAAACCCAGAAAAAACTGTAAATGCACATTGTTTTGGTGGCTTTACGGGAAACACTGATGAGGCAAGTGGAGAAGTGGGAATGCCATAACCCTCACATGACACCCAACAAATCATCAGTAGTGGAAGAGTGGGGGATGGCCGATGTGTTCATTCTGCAAAAGATAAAAGAATGGCTGATTACTCAACTGATAATGGCAATCACAAATTACATAAAATCCACAGAGATTAGTTATTTTAAAGGGGGCTGGACTAGACTAGGGCTGGAAGATTTGACCTAAAATCAAAATCCAGATTAAGTGAACATTTTACTGCGATTACAACTAATGAATGATTATTTAGATTTTTTTGCCCTCCTAGTTCATCTACTAGTTACCTCCACATATAAAACGTATACAAAAATACTTACTTATCAACAGAGTTCTTGTCAGCATTTCTTTAAAATATTTCTTTTCCCTTTACTCCTTTCCAATTAATCTGTTTGGCCACTGTGTTTGAGAAAACCATTGAAAGTATATTCCAAGATTGAACAGTAAATACTATTAACAGAATGTTATCTGTGAAAGTTGCTAAAATAAGGATGAAAGACCCAGTGGGTAACGTTACCCTGCATGACAAATGACCCCAGGAGCTCAGCTCTGCTAATGTTACAGGTTTGCACTGCATTGTGATATTGGAACAAACCCCAGTGGTAGTAACGTTATGTACAAAACATGCAACAAAAAAATGTGAGGCAAATTAAAAAGAATGAGAAATGCTGATTGTACCACTGCCAGCCATCTCAGTGTACTGATATCATGAACCTCATTGTAATTTTTAACTGTAAAATTTGATGAATTACTGGGAACAATCAGCCTCTAGACAAAACAAATAACATTTCTTACAGCTCCTGACAGAAATCTGAGGGTAAACACTTGGTAAGCTTAACATAGCACACTATATCCCTCGGAAAACGCCCCAAATAAATATCCAGAATGAATCAGGAACTGCTCCTCAACCATAATACCACAGTGTGATTTCATACAAAGTCAATGAAAAGACACGGAGAGAGGAGATTTCCCGCCCATAGACCTTATTTGTCATAATGAATTTACGTTTTGATTAATGTCAGATGAAAATTCCAACTTCTTTAGATGGCTTTGATTTTTTAAACACTTAACTTACCTATCATAACTTTATAAAGTTATGCTAACTATAGCCAAGATCAAATCAAAGCCGGAAAAAAATACTTAAACTTACCCTATTAATCCCGGGCTCTCAGCCAGGGGTGAAGAAAAGATTGAACCTAAAAAGGTGACAGGTGCTGTCAATTGGTGCTGTTGGAAACTAACGTTACAATATCGTTGTTCTCCAGCACTGTGCTTTGGCTTGTGGTGTAAACTTATGTAGTTTCTCTCAGCACTCTGTTTTGGTTTTGTCGGTTACATTTGTGAAACAATAAGCTGATGAAGCTAAGACTAATTAGCAATAAAACGGCAGCTTCCAGTGATGAATCTCAGATCAGCCAGCTAAACGGATGGTGAATATTATTAGTAATGAAATGGTAACAGCAGGGAAGCTCAGATCAGCAGCTGAACATTTTACTGCCCTGGTGGAAAACATGCATTTCTTTTTACTGCTAATGGTGATATATGCCACTGTGCACACAAATTTGTACTTTCACACGCTAAATTCCCATTCAAAACATCGCACCGTTTTGCCACAAGCTGAAATTATGCCCGTCTGTACTACTTTGTGTTTCTGTTGTATTTAAAAAAAATTAAAAGGCCTTGATCCTCACCGGACAATGCCTTCATAAACATGTATTGTTTGCGTGACATACTGTGCAAATGCATATATTTCCTGAGCTCTGTGTGAAGCCGCAGCCTGTCGAAGAAGGTGGGCCAGATAATGTTTTTAACACACTAAAATTAGCTTTGTTAAACGTTAGGTCTTTGGCAGGAAAAAAACATTTTTAATCAATGATTTTATAATCACTCACAATCTTAATTTCATGTTTAACTGAAACTTGGTTGGACCAAGATAACAGTGCAGCTGTCCTTATCGAGTCTACCCCTCCCAGCTTCAGTTTGAGTGAAGCTAGAGTGCATAAGAGAGGAGGTGGAGCTGCCATTTTGTTTAATGACTCCCTCCAATGCAAAAAGATGTCTTATGGGAATTTTGCTTCTTTTGAATATGTGGCTCTTCAGCTGAATTCTTCTTCTCGAGCTATTTTTCTAAATATCTACAGGTCCCCTAAATACAGTGCAAACTTTTTTGATGACTTTGGTGAACTGCTGTCTATAATCTGTATTGACTTTGACTGTGTGGTTACTGTTGGTGATTTTAACATCCATGTTGACAACCCCCAGGACAGAGGGACTAAAGAACTGTGTTGTGTTCTTGATAATTATGGACTGACTCAACATGTGACGAGGCCCAAACACAATAAGGGGCACATTTTGGACTCGGTCATCTCCAAGGGTCTGGACATTTCCAAGGTTGTGGTGACTGATGTTGCTCTCTCTGATCATTCCTGTGTTTTCTTTGAGAGTGCTGTCTGCGTGCACTTTCTTGGCACTAAATAACTGTTTTGATGTCTTCCAGTCAGGTTTTCGACCACACCATAGCACTGAGACGGCTCTTGTTAAGGTCTTCAATGACATCCATTTAAACACTGACAGTGGAAGAATTTCATTCCTAGTATTATCTCAGTGCTGCATTCGACACGGTCGACCACAACATATTACTAGACAGACTTGAAAACTGGGTTGGACTTTCTGGCACAGTACTATACTGGTTTGAATCCTACTTAAAGGAAGGGACTACTTTGTGTCTATAGGTAATCACACATCTGAGCTAACAAAAATGACATGTGGAGTTCCCCAAGGCTCCATTCTGGGACCTCTTTTGTTTAACATTTACATGCTTCCACTGGCTCAGATTATGAAAAACAATAAAATATGTTAATGTTAAGAACCACAAATCAAGCCAGAAAGCTAAGGATAAATGCAAATACAGTAAGATTGTTATTCACGTTGGCGGTAATGACTCCCGGTTACGCCAATCGGAGGTCACTAAGATTAATGTTGAGTCGGTGTGTACATATGCAAAAACAATGTCGGACACCGTAGTTTTCTCTGGACCCCTGCCAAATCTGACCAGTGATAACATGTATAGGTGGTGTCCAGAAAACGATGTGGGCTTTGTAGATCATTGGCAAACTTTCTGGGGAAGACCTAGTCTGATCCGGAGAGACGGCATCCATCCCACTTGGGAAGGAGCAGCTCTCATTTCTAGAAATCTGGCCAAGTTTATTAGTGGACCAAATCCATGACAACCCAGAGTTGAGACCAGGAGGCAGAGTCGCAGTCTAACACACTTCTCTGTTCCTCCATTTCAGGAGTTACTTAGTGAAAACCCTACAGTGACGGTGTCTGTCCCCCGACCATTGAAATTATTTAAATCAAAGCTAAACAGAAGAGGAGCTGTGCATAAAAACGTCATAAAAATTAAAAAGTGCAAAAGAATCAGAAAATTAAATGTGGACTCAACCTGTTATGAGGAGCATTAATGCCTCACTGTGGGCATTTTTGTCCGCTAAGGTGCTAGATAAAAATATGAATTAGGCATAAGAAATACATTTTAAAATGTGTCCTTTCCAGATGCCAGTAAGTGGCGCTATCACTATGACTGGATATTGACACATAGGTCTCGAAGAGGTTTACTTGTGAATTTTGGGACAAATCTGACCATGTTTAGTCCATTTACATGCAACTTTTTCATGGCGAGACATCAATTAAATGGCACGCCATGGACACACCGTTGGATCAATCAAACACATCGCATGGCCCTTAAGATGGCACTACCCACATTTGAGGGTGATCGGGTTAAAGCTCTAGGAGGAGTTTGCTAAAGTATGGAGAGTGTAAACCGGTTGAAATTTTGTAAATAATTCCAAATGGCAGACTTTCTGTTGGGTTTAGGGTATGGCTCCAAGAGGGTTAATTTTAAGTGTAGAGATGTTACATCAGACCCTCACATTTTGTACAGTTAAGTAAAACGTACGGCGGGGGCTGCTTCTTTGAAATTTTGTAGGGGGCGTTGTGGAGCCATTTTACCACAACCACCCTGCACAACCATATTAGACAACAAAGAACGCCGTTTCTGATATGCCTGCCAAGTTTTGTGAGGTTTTTAGCATCCCAAGCCATGTGAAGGCTAAAAGTCTCACAAATGGACAATTTTGTCCCTAAAGCTATGTGTTATAAAAATAAGGGGTAAAGTTTGAAACATGTCCTTTCCTGGTGCCAGAAGGTGTCGCTGTCACTATGACTGGATATTGACATTTAAGACTCTAAAGGGTTGAAATGTGAAATTTGGAACAGAACTGATCATGTCTAGCCCATTTACATGTTGCTTCCTTTTTCATGGCTAAGCATCAAAATTCTACGCCACGCCATGGCCATGCCGTTTGAGCAATCAAAGCTTCGCAATTTGACATCACAAGGTTCGTAAGATGGTGCTACCCACATTTGAAATCGATCGGGTTAAAACTCTAGGAGGAGTTCGTTAAAGTACGGAGCCTGTCAATTCGGTAAATAATTCAAAACGGCCAACTTCCTGTTGGGTTTAGGGCATCGCTCCAAGAGGCTTTTTGGTATGTCTGGATATAAGACATGTGCCACAGAAATTTCATACATGTAGGTCAAACGCATTAACGTTCATTAAAGGTCACTTCCTGTTGCCAGCAGGTGGCGCTATGACTGTGGGTGAATGTCGGCATGTACATGTGATCAGGGCGGGACTCTCATCCTACATGTACAGTTTGGTGCAGATGTGAGCATGTACACTGAAGTTATAATAACTTCCTGTTTCATGGCGAATTGACAAAAACTCAGATAGCACAACTTTTAATCGTCATTTTTCACCACTTCTTACGTCTGTGCGAATTTTGGTTTTGAGCTTGTTTAGGCCCCTAAATTGAGCTTAGTTTGCAGGGGGGAAAAATCCTTGCAGTTTCAATAGGGACCTCGCATGGTTTGTGCTCGGGCCCTAATGAAGCACACGCCTGTTTTCTCCGTTGCTTGCATCAGACAACCAGCTCGCAGCAAAACACAGGCTCCACGTAAGGATCCAAAACAACAACAAAGGTTTACGTGCTGATGCCCATCAGACCAAACAGGTTCAGATGATGTCAAGTAAGAACACAGTGAACGTCAGAAAAGCTGGAGAGAAACGGAGAAAGTCACGTTAGCTCGCCGAGCAGTTGCTAATGTTATCTGGTGCAAAGTTGTATCGCTCTCCATTTAACTTCACCAAAAACGCGATCCATGTTACTTTCCTGCATAACACCGGTATTATGTATAAGTGTTGATTTAGCCTGCAAGAAAGGATGTAACTGAGAAAAGCAAATGTGGAGCGATTTGTTTACTAAGTTGGCCTATAATGATTCTGGCAGGAGCAGCCAGCTAACGCTACAGTAGCTCGGACCTGCCGCTGTTTGCTTCGTAATGTTCAATTTAGATTTATTGCTCATGGACGCAGCAAAACTGCGACAACAACCCAGAGGAAGAACCGTGCACTAACTTACAGTAAAGTTACTTACTGCGGTCTAACTGTTATAAATCTTGTTATAATATTCATTCCAGCTCACTGCCCGTTTCGTTATCATCCAGTACATGTAGCTGTGCTCACATTGCTGTGCCTCCAGCAAAAGATACACTGATAGTAAAGATAGTTAGTGAAAGCAGCAGGCGAGCTAACGATGTAGCACGCCATGCAGTAAATGTACCGTGATCATGTAACGAGCAGCTGATAAAACTATTAATGTAACTTTGCAGTTTCCAGCTCTGTCTGTTCTCCCTGTCTGTCGATATGCGGCTTGCTGCGCATAATGAAAGGTACGGAGCCGGAGTTGATCTGCCTCTGAGACGGGAACGTTGAAGTAACGGAGTCTGAACATGACGGAGTGAAAAGCCACGGCCTGCATGCAGGTCTTTCTATGTTTATTGCAGGATTTCTGTATGAAAAAGGTTGTGTTTTGGATAATGCTCGCTCATGAGTTAAAGCGAGCACGTGTACGAGCACACGCCTGGTTGCAATCTTAGAACCGCCCCGCTAGTGGCTGCTGGAAACTACATAATTACCCTTTTAAGTCATGTAATTAATGTGACAAAAGACCGACTCACCACTAACACAGCCCTCTGCGTGTTTAGTTTCTACATGCTGCAGTAAGCTGCGGGCGGAGCCCTTTGGCTCCGGTAAACTCCAGTTAGCTCATTGTGTTCTTCTGTTTGTTTGTTTTTTATCAGTGGATCTGCACCTGATCGCCCTATGTAACACCCATGACATGAGTTGAGGATGTTTTAGCCAACTATAGACCTATATCTAAAGCAGTTGCCAAACTGTGACTTTCTACAGAGCAATAGTTTATAAAGGCACTGGTGAAAATTACTAATGACCTCCTAACTGCATCAGACAAAGGACTCGTCTCTGTACTGGTTTTATTAGATCTAAAAAAAAAAAAACACTCTCTCACTCTCCCTCATGATCACCGCTGCACAAATCTGTCAACACAGCGCAGTCAATGTTGGAGACCAAGCTTAAAAGTTATTAGCAAGCATGTAAGGAGCCTAGCTATTAGGGGTGAAACAACTAATCGACACAGTCAACAAAAATCGTTTCATGACGTCATCGGGCCGTAACGACACAGGCAGCTTAACGGACTAAAGTGATGTGAACAGTAAAGTTACTAAAACAAAATCAGTGCTGCAGTAACTTTACCACCTAAAACCTTCAGTGTGGGAGCACTTCACTATTCACTCAGCCAAAAAGGTTAACTGCAGCATCTGCAAAGCTGAGCTTTCCTGGAAACACCGGAGGATCTGAAGAGGATGCGCCTAACGTTGTTGCTCTGTGGATGATGAAGACTTGTCTCGGTAAGCTACTTTGCAAGCTAGCTTCCCATTAAACTTAACACTATGAGCGTTAACGTCTTCTATACAGTTTGCTTTGGACAATTTCATTTTTAATGGCGCTGTGACTAGCACATTTACGATGCACAACAGCCACGTTCACATTCCAGATGTGCCCTGACTTTACAATCAAACGATGAATCGCTCATGGCGACGTTCCCAGATGGAGAACGTGATGCTGCCGAGTGCGGAAGACAACACCGGACAATTTCATACTTTCTAAAGAAGAGAAAACGGTTCTCATGTCAATGCGTGATGTTACTAGTCCTCTTATTATTATTATTATGATTATTATGATTATTATCAAACAATGGTATCCTTAACATTACCATAAATATCTGTACCATAATTCATTCAGTCTGTACCAACATTACAGTCTGTACTTCTGTGTGGATATTGTGTGAAGGCTACACCCCCCCACGCCCCCAACCCTCTCTCCCTCTTTTATGGCCATCTCTCTCTCACCCCCAAGCAGTCGAGGCAGATGGCCGCCCACCCTGAGCCATGGTTCTAATCGAGGTTTCTGCCTCTTAAAGGAAGTTTTCCCTTGCCTATGGTCTAGACCTGCTCTTTTATGAAAAGTGCTTTGAATCGGCGCTAGATAAGTAAACTTGAATTGAATGGTGTTTTGCCAGTTAAAAGCTTTTAAGCTGCAGCAGCAGGAAATAAGTTTGCATCAGCAGTAACTTAATCCAGCATTTTTCACAGCTTACACTTACACCATAACGCTCTTCTCCTGCACTTGAAGTCAAAGTGGTCACAAATTCAGTGGTCAGTCTTTAAATTAGATGACTATGTAATAGACAGTACATACTCATTATGTGGTGATGACATCTCACTTACTGTGTTTCTCTCTGTTGATATAGAGAAAGAGAGGAAGAGATGGACCCAAACATCACCGCTGTCAACACTGTGACAAATCCTTCACAACATCTGGATATTTGAAGAATCATCAGAGAGTTCACACTGGAGAGAAACCGTACAGCTGTGACCAGTGTGGGAAAACTTTCAGTAGATCAGATAAACTAAAAATCCACCAACGTGTTCATCAGATATTTCACACTGGAGTGAAACCTCACAGGTGTGAACAGTGTGGAACAACTTTCAGTAGATCAGATTCCCTAAAATTCCACCAACGTGTTCACACTGGAGAGAAACCGTACAGGTGTGAACAGTGTGGAAAAACCTTTGCTAAATCAGGTAATCTAAAAATTCACCAACGTGTTCACACTGGAGAGAAACCGTACAGGTGTGAACAGTGTGGGAAATCTTTCGCTAAATCGGGTACTCTAGAAATTCACCAACGTGTTCACAGGGGAGATAAACCTTACTGGTGTGAACAGTGTGGAAAAACTTTCACTAAATCAGATTCCCTAAAAATCCACGAACGTGTTCACACTGGAGAGAAACCTCACGGGTGTGAACTGTGTGGGAAAACTTTTGCTAAATCATCTAATCTAAAAATTCACAAACGTGTTCACACTGGGGAAAAACCTCACAGGTGTGAACAGTGTGGGAAATCTTTCGCTAAATCAGATTCCCTAAAAATCCACGAACGTGTTCACAGGGGAGATGAACCTTACTGGTGTGAACAGTGTGGAAAAACTTTCACTAAATCAGATTCCCTAAAAATCCACGAACGTGTTCACACTGGAGAAAAAACTCACGGGTGTGAACTGTGTGGGAAAACTTTTGCTAAATCATGTAATCTAAAAATTCACAAACGTGTTCACACTGGAGAGAAACCGTACTGGTGTGAAGAGTGTGGGAAAACTTTCAGTAGATCAGGTACTCTAAAAATTCACCAACGTGTTCACACTGGAGAGAAACCGTACTGGTGTGAAGAGTGTGGAAAATCTTTCACTACATCAAGTGACCTAAAAATCCACCAACGTGTTCACACTGGAGAGAAACCGTACTGGTGTGAACAGTGTGGAAAAACTTTCACTACATCAGGTGAGCTAAAAATCCACAAACGTGTTCACACTGGAGAGAAACCGTACTGGTGTGAACAGTGTGGGAAATTTTTCACTCGGTCAGGTGACCTAAAAAAACACCAACGTGTTCACACTGGAGAGAAACCATACAGGTGTGAACAGTGTGGAAAAACCTTCACTGCATCAGATTCACTAAAAATCCACCAACGTGTTCACACTGGAGAGAAACCGTACTGGTGTGACCAATGTGGCAAATCGTATGCCGACAGGAGAACCCTTAGACGACACAAATGCCTCAGTATGACGGTTTTCACAGAGCCGAGCGAGCTGTTTCCTTCTGCCCTGAATACAACTACCTGTCATCGTGTGACTGTGCTGGACTAACGTCATGTGATGACAGCTGAGGAAATTTGATTTGGAAACAGCTGGAAAGCATCAGTCCGGACGTTTCTAGCCATTAGCAAAATTAACTGCATTAGTCAGGTTTCACCCAGTAGTGGGCAGTCTCTGCAATTTTTATACCACTATATGTAGAATTCAATTAGTTTGAGACAGTGTCCAGATTTGGACCTGAATCCATCACCAACACTACTTAATACCCATACACATAGGTAATCAGCTGAAACAAGAGGTGTGGGGGTTTAGTGACTCTTTAAGAAGGCCATGGGATGTGGTCAAAAGCTCCCACAAATAAGTGGTGTGTGAGGCTTGAGTTCAGACTCATTGATTACAGATGAGTTCTCCAAGGTCAAGAATGAACCTCCGCACTTGATGAAATATTGTTCCTGTGTGCTTCATACATATATTATTGTTGTTGAGCTGTAGGTTAAACGTGTTTACATTAAATAATCTGTATTCTACATCTATTATTTACTTTTACATCTATATTCATTGATTTATTTTCTATTACTGAATGTGGTTTTGTTCAGACTGAAACCAAATCCAAATCTAGTCGATGTAAAGAGACGCAGATTCACTCAGTTGGTCTTCTTTGAAGAAGACTGAAGCTCTCAACGTTGCTCCTGCACCATCTCCTCTGTGGGATGTTTGTACTGTTTGCAACAGTTAATGTGTCCTTGTAATTAAAACAGATTTGTGAGCAATATTTGAGGGAAATAGGCCTTTTGTGTACAAAGAGAAAGTCTTAGATCTTTGAGTTCAGCTCCTGATGAATGGGGGCAAAAACTAAAGTGTTTGACAAAACAGTTCCACAAAAACAGCTAACGCTAATTTCTTTGTCTGCTAATGATGTGTCTGCTTACACAGTGAGATGAGAGCATTCATTGATGAACTGACAGTTATAAACTTAATGTGACCACGTGACGGCCAAAGGGGAAACTGTAATAGAAACTAATAGATTTTACCTGTATGTACTTTTAATAATCCTCTATATGTCATTACTTTGTTCTTTGCTCATCTTATGTGGTGTTATAATTTCCACTAAGTGTACCAGTGTTTTGATATAATGACCTTCTGTGAGATTGTTTTGTGTCATGCTTTCCTGTGAGAAAGGAGTTTCCACTGTGGCTCAAGGCTGAGAAAGGCTTTTCTGTTGGACTTAACATTAAATGTCTTCTCTGTTTCTCTAATTTTGGTATGTGTATTTGTATACAGTATATTTAGGGAGACCTGAGAACAGCAAAGACAAAGAAACACAAACGCAGGCAGACAGAACAAAAGGACATACAGCATCAGAGTCACTACAGAGATCTAGTATCTTCAACCAAGTGCAGTTGCCCTTGACTTTAACCTTCGTTGGATCTGAAGATGAGTTTCTGTTCCATCATCTGGTCTTATAGAGATGGTGGCGCAGAGCTTTGTCTCACACGTTGCTCCAAAATCTTCCACAGGTGTGAACTGGGTTGAGACCTGGGCTGCATCTGAAAAGTCAAAAAGATCTCCTGAAGGAGAATCCATAAGGACTTAGGAAAAGACAACCGTGCGTCTGAGAGAATCCGGCTGCTCTTTTCTAGGCGACTTAACTGTTACTGATGTGGCCCAACGTTATGAAACTACAATGTTCTGAAGATGGACTACAAAAAGCGCATCTGTGACAATGCGCCCTGTGTTTTAATGCAGGCCATCTAAAGGTGGACAATATGATGGAAAACAGGCTATTACTCCATAACTAAGGTAGCAAAAAACCCTAAAGGTTACCAGTCACCAAATAATCAGGGATGGGATTTTCCCGGATTAATCCGGAATTCCGGATTTCCCAACCTGAAAATCTGACCCACGTGCGTCATATTGTTGCTTGTTACAGGCTGTGTCTAATGTTTACTTTGACTTTGTTGTCGATTGATCACTCATATAGCCTGTATACACTTTACTGTGTGAATGGTTGGTCGCTTTTTAAGGCGTCATTATGTTAAAGGTTTTTGGAACGTTATAAATTAATTTCTTGTAAATAGTTGTGACGGGGTTCATATAAGGCCTTTTCAGATGGCTTGGATCTGCGGGGGCGCTCTGCACTCCTGATCAACAGACAGGCGCTCCGCGAGGTATCCATGGCAATGGCTTCTGTGTAACTGGTCAGTCAGGCCACCAGGTCTTAAACAGGCAACAACCTCAGCTGCTGTCTCTTAGTCATTAAAAGTCATCTCCTCAACCAGTCCTCTGCTTGTTTTTCATGTTATTCCAGCCTGATAGGGACTTGTTGTACCACTTTTCAAGTCATTTGATAGGGTTATCCTCAATTGATGGAATGACTTCCCCTTGCGCAAGTATTGAAGAGAGAAGAAAGGTTCATAAAAGTTCAATAACTTTGATGAACGGAGGACATATGGACAGATAGGGCGCGGTGGACCCCCAGCGTGCAAAGCAAGCCTTCATAATGTTTTGTGGCTTTGGGAAACAATGCTCTGTGCTGTCCTGGGACTATTATGCACGGACACGGGTCTGGACGAGCACGGACTTGCTCACTGTAACTTTTCTTTTATGTTCAGAGTGAAACATTGTCCAAACACAATGATGAACTGCACCACGTCTGTACCACCCGTTTGTGGAGCGCGTTCCGTGCAAACTAGAATATATTTTATATATTAATTATAAATTGGCTACTTGTGGTGCTCCAAGAGATGGATTTAGCACTGCTAAAACGCCCATCAAAGTTAAGTCCCTAATATGCTCCAAATGAAAGCATGTTGCTCTGATAAAAAGCTGCTCCATCACGTCCGGGACTGGGCTTTACGCACTGACCCAGGACTCTCACATGAACCGGGATCAGCGTGCACCAGAGTCCGGGGACGCGGGGCCTTTAGCGGGGGTGTCGGTGCTCGCTGTTGCTGTCATAATATAAAGTTTGTCTTATAATAAATGCAGGGCTTTGTGCGCGACATGTCTGTGCCAGCCTCACCTAAAGGGCGTGGGGCTGTGTCCATTTGGGCAGCCAGTCTCAGTGCTTCAAGCCATCCGCTCATGCTCTTCGTTGTTTGTATGCAGTATTTATTTACCTTACAACATTTTTTGCTTATAGCCTTTTCATTTGAAGGTAGACATTTTATTAAAAGCAAACCCAAATAAAAGGCACCTAAAGCTACTTATCCTAGTCCAAATACAAATCAAAGCATGTTTTGACTGCTCAAATATTATGTAGGCTGTATAACGTCTGTGTTGCTCAAATATAAACACCAAAATTAATGTTTCAAATGTATCTTTTAGTTTGTCAGTGCGTTTTGTGGTGTTAGGAATTGTTTTCTTGCGCATTTCCGCACTAACTCAAAACTTGCGTACATGTACACCACCTCCTGAGCTGGCGTAGGATTTGAGCGTGCCATACGCCAACGTCCATATTGATAAATCTCAAAGTCACCGTGGTTTTGGGTGTATGCTGGAAATTTGGTGTACGCACTTTTCATAAATGAGGGCCAATATGTCAGCATTTCATATTTCTGCTAAATAGTGTTAACAGTCTTCTCATCTTGTTCTTATGTCCCCACCACTTTTCAGCACAAAGTGAGGCCCTTGGCTTAGGCCATGGTTTGGTTTCCCAGACTCCCAGCAGCTGCTGGAGCTTCAGTAATTCACAGATTTCAACAGCAGTAACACTGATTTTACATTTCACCTTAATGACTTTGAAGCTGAAGAAACAAACACTCGTCTGACAGCGTCTCATATTTATTGTGTTCAACTTGTTCCAGCTCTTCAGTGAAGTTCGGCTATATGGTGTTGTCACTGAGTGAGATATTTAAACCAGATCCTCCATGTTTTTCTGGCTGCTACGTTCCATCAAATGGAAATATTATTCAGACAAACTTCCCCAGAATAAAGTCTGGAAGCAGCAGAAGGTCTGTGGCTGCTATAAGATCAGACTGTCTGTGGCCTGAATATGATCACAGACATGTGACTGTCAGGTCAAATTAAACCAACATGATGGCTGACTCTTTTTTCTAGATGAGGGGAAAACATGTCAACATTTATAGGCCTATCAGGTTTGTGTTGCTCTGTTTGTGTGTTTGTCCTCTGTGCTTTTAATACCTGCCGCTGCCACAGAGAAGAGATCCTCCCCAAATATTAGCAAATGAGGGGTGTAGGAGCGACTTTGAATGGCATGGCCACTTTTTAATAAAGCTCATAAATGCTCATTTCTAATGACTTTTGAAAACAGACTGTACTTTTAAGTGTGGCTGAAAGAGGGTCTTTGCAGAGACAGAAGAAGGAGAATAGACTAGAGAGGGAGAGGGTCAGAGAGACAGAGTATAATATAACTAGAACAAAAACCGTGGAACAGCTGCTAGTCATGTAGCTGCCACAGTACAAATGTATTTAGTTATCCTAATGTTAGAGTTGTGAGCTGTCTGTGATGTTTGCTGTGTCTCACTTGGCCCTGACTCTCCCTGCAGCACCTGTTTGTGAACACAGAACTGTCTTCGCTGCAAACTCTGATGACATGCTGTTGGTCTAACAAAGTCTTTTACTATGTGAGTTTTAGAATTTACTACGTCTACTAGCTATCCATACAACTTACAAGCTCGTCCTCCTCACTTTGTTCTACTCCTGCTCCTGCGACATCCGTCCTCTTCCTCTTAAAATACTGCAGGATGCTCGTCTCTCTGTGTGAACATTGACACATGCACACCTCAGGACACAAGTTTCTTAAAAAGTGGCCCAGGAGTTTGTCCCTGGTCAGCCCACTCTCCGGACAAAGCATTTGTTGGCTCTGGGTCTTTAGAGACCTTTATTCCTGCATTCTTGAGAATTTTATGCAAGTTGAGTACATCAATAAATGAGCCATTAAAATACTAAAACCAGAAACATCCCTCTAAATCTCCTAAAGTAAAGAAATCACTTCAGCTGAGCCCTTGACTAGATAACTAAATAAGCCATGTCATCATCAATCTTACCATAAACTGCTGCTTTGACTCTGTTCTGCTCGCCATCGTCTCTGCTGTCTGTCTCATGTTCACCATGTAGCACTAGTACTGGTGCTGCTGGTCAGTGGCGGGTAGAGAACTCAAAATCTTTACTCAAGAAAAAGTACAATTAGTCTTCTCTATCTACTATATATTTAAATATGTATTTCATCTGCTGTGCATCAGGTTATTTCTAGGGCATGGTATTTGCTTTGCTGGTTGATTATCTTTACCTATTTCTGTTTAATAAAATTATTTTCCTTTTTAAATCTCCATGAAGGTTTTGATAAGATCACTTTAAAATATCAGCTTGCTGCCTAGACACTATTGTTGCTGGTCTCTTTTATTATGGACATGTAGCCAACCAAACCACTTCCTTTGCAGAGGCAGAGGCAGCCAGTTTTTAATTCTTAATGATTCTGCCTTCTTGTAAATTCATCATTAAATGTAACACATGAAGTTATTTCTGTCTTTGTTGTACAAAAAGCTTCAGCAGGATATTTTCATGAGCCTCTGATGTGATAATAACAAGCGCTTCATTAAAACTCTGCTCTGTGTGAAGCACACTCCCTCATACACATCAAATATGATCAGCTGGTTTCAGGAAACCAACTAACTAAACTTCATCTTCTGCCTGAAATCAAGGAGCCATGTTTCTAAACGGCCTTAGCGACAGTAACTAAGGGGCGGGGCGAGACGCCGTGACATCGCGAGAACACTCCACGGGATCCCGCAGCGTTCCTGTATCTCAGCCTGAAGAGCTCCGAGACCAGAATCCAGACTCAGTCCAGGACAACACGGTCCACCAGTCACAGCGGAGACCTGCAGGACGATGGAGAACCAGAACCCGGACCGCAGGAGCCAAACAGCAGCCTCGTGCTCTGATAGCAGCGATGTTCAGGTCAGTGTTCATGACTTCATCACGAGACTAAAGACACGAGGAAGAGTCTCGAGGGTCCGTGTATCATCCGTTCATTCTGTTGTTAGAGATCAGAGCCTGAAAACCCGCTCCAGGGTTTGTGTTGACGTGGTTTGATTTCCAAAGTGTCTCCGTGGTTCCTGTTTTCATCTTCAAGATGGCGTTTCTCTTTTCTTTGTTCTGTGGGTTTTCCCGCGCGGCGCATGCGCGGTGCGGCCCGTGTTGTGTCGGGAGCGCGCAGAACAAACAATGATGGTGAAAATGAAGCAGAGTCATTATATTTGCTCGTGTGTTGGTGAGTTTCTCTCAGTGACAAACAGTCTGCCTGCATTATTGTTCTCTGAATGATCGTCGTGCAGGTTTCAGCTCTAAATAGTATCTGTGGAGACTCTTTGTAGAGATCAGAGTCAGTCTGGAGTTTAGTTTTCCTCTTCTGATGTTAGCGTTCACTGTCTGTCAGGGCCGTCACTAGGATTGAAGGACAGGGGGGCTTAGCCCCCAGGCTATGCGTAACTTGCACTTGTTTCTTTGTTACTGTATTAGAACCACACTTATGTCACCAACCAGTAAATTATCAAAGATGATAACAAATAAGTAAAACACACTGTGTTCTTCCATTTCTCGTCTGTTGAACAAAAGTTACTGTAATGGTAATGTTGGGGGTCAGATTTGGCACTGGTACCACAGGTAGCTTCTCTCAATGACCAGGAGCTGCTGACTCTGGTTAATTAATGTTAACATTACTGTAGCTAGCTAGCCTAGCAAAAAGTTCAGATTGCGTAACTGTAATTCAGTGCTGCAACACAGACTACATGATGCCTTTAAAAGCATCATGTAAACAAATGATGAACATTCACTTAAAAGTGCCCTTTTAGTCCCAGCTTTGTTTACCTCGTTGTGTCGCGGCAGTGCAGCAGGCATAACGCTTTAGCTTTTAGACACAACGCCGCTGTGACTTAAATGCTCCCCAGCTGCTCGTGTAAATGTGTGATAAAGTAATAGCGTATGTAATTCCTCTCTCTATTAGATAAGTTGCAGGTCCAAAGAAGTTACTGCACTGTAGATTGGTTCAGTCAGAGTGTGATTTTGCGCTGTAGCTTGGCTTGCATATCAACACGCTGTTGATTAGGATCCTATTTAAAGTGGCTACTGTCTGAATTGCTGATGGTGGCAGGATTAAAAGATTTGGAGTAATGA
Source organism: Micropterus salmoides (assembly GCF_014851395.1). Taxonomy (NCBI): domain Eukaryota; kingdom Metazoa; phylum Chordata; class Actinopteri; order Centrarchiformes; family Centrarchidae; genus Micropterus; species Micropterus salmoides. The sequence goes on from NW_024041150.1 coordinate 50,184,488, forward strand.
TTACTATATGTATGGATACATGTAGTATGTCTGATTGCTTTTATTATATTTTCCTGTGTGTGGGTATATGCTAGCCTAGCCATCTAGGCAATATCTACATATTTAATTTATTACACCAAATAAATGGAGAATATAGCAAATATAATACATTTCATGAAATGATTTAGTTTAGGCTTTGGCTACCTGCCAACAAATGTCTGATGTTAGAAGAAAACAAAGTGTGACCCAGTAGTCACTGTATGCAGCATTAGTGACTTGAATTTGATTCTGGAGGCCCCGGGGAGCCAGTGGAGGTCACTGAGTAATGGAGTGACATGAGTCCTTTTGGGCTGATCAAAAACCAGACGCGCTGCTGCGTTCTGAACCATTTGTACGGGTTTCACCGCACAAGCTGGAAGAGCTGCTAGGAGGGCGTTGCAATAGTCGATGCGAGAGATAACCATGGCCTGTACCAGAAGCTGGGTGGCGTACTGAGTGAGGTAGGGCCTGATTTTCCTTATGTTGTATAGAGCAAAGCAGCACGACCGAGCGACAGCAGCAACATGGTCTGAAAAGGACAGCTGGTCATCAGTCATGACACCCAAGTTTCTCACCACCTTGGTTGGAGTGATGGTTGCGGAGTCAATTTGTAGTATGGTGAATAGATTGCTTGGCTGGCCCCAGTGATACAAAACACACAGTTCAACCACCAATTAATGTCCTTATCCCAGTTCAAACCTCCTAGGAGTCCATCTTTTTGTGTCCCAGTAAGCAAACAGAAAATACTCCGTTTTAATAGACAAGCTTAGTAATTCCCCGACGACACCGGGTTCCTCCTCCTCCTGGTGGCTGTGTGTGTGATGCTGGCGGCGATCGCTACAATACGCTTACCTTACTACACGTGTCTGTTGTGCATTTGTCGGGGCCGTTGTACAACAAGAAGGCAAGGTGTGCAGCGTAACGTGCAGACGAAGCATCAACTTGGTCAGACTGCTTTAGTCTCAGGTGTCATGTGACCAGAGTGTAATCGCAGCCTTTGCTATTAGAAAATCTCGTTTTATTACATCGCACATGCCTTTAATCGTTCAGCCCTACTCCCTGGCTACTTCCACTCCACTTGCGCGTTCATGCAGAGGGTCCGCCACATCGAGCGCCATCTGCAACCAATGAGGGCTGGTGGCTTGTTAAACCCTCAAATGCTGAGTGAGCCCCTATGCTGGCTTGTTGAAGGTGTCGGTCTCCTCTTCTTCAAAACCAGCTGATCACAGCAGGTAACAAAGCTCGACATGATGCTGCAGCTGATCTGCAGCTCTTGTTGCTGGAAATGTTTTAACCTTCCAAACTGTCGCCATTTTATTTTTGTGCTGCAGTTATTTTTAACAGTTTGGTATTAAATGTGTAACAAACTTCATCGCCTGTCTCTTCATTATACTCCCACACAAGAAACTGCTTTAATGGTCAAACACAGCCTGTAGTTTTTCATTATATTCCAGTCAAATCTTATGGTTTTTTTTATAAATGTTGCTCGTGGATAGTGGTTACAAATAATGATTCCTGTGCATCGCTGTGTACCGCGTGCAGGCCTACAGCCTACGACAGCTGGTTCATTTGCCTTCGTAGGTCTTTAGACCGTGGTGGAAACGCACACAACACAGGGCTGAACGAACCTTTTAGTTCCTTGAAAAGAGATCTGGGGACTTAAAAGTCCCGGGTACTGTTGGTCGAAAAGCGCCTCTAGATACACAGGGGGATCATGTAACAAGCAACAAAGGCATTAAAGAAAAACAGTTAAGTCTTTATACATTTTAACTGTTACTGTTAGACTATATAATGCCTCAATGTTTGATTTATTTAGAAATGTTGTATTTGGGAATGTAATATAGGCTTTTCTTTACAATGAATAGCAATCTTTTCATAATAAGAGTATAAGAATATAATATTTGTTTTTCGTAAATATCTATGACGTCACGTTCTTAAAGAAATATTTGACACAAACACAAAATGAATGACAAATGCTTTCAGTTTCGTTATTGCAAAAAACAAACTTTCCCTCAACATCAGTCCTGAATCTTAACACAACGGTTGTTTATTTAATACACATATTATAGCAGCGAGTGCAGCGATAACGTCAGATCCCGTTTACGCTGGGGGGAGAGTTCGTCCGAAAGCTGTCTGCTGTATTTAAACCCTACGTGGGTTGCGGAGCTCGATTTGGCTGTGAGGGTGACTACGACCAGAGTTCACTCTGTGTCAAGTGGCGAGGGTCTAGTTTCAGAAAGGCCCTCTGACATTTGGTTTTCACTGACAACATTATGTGGATTATTTTAAGCCAGTAAATACAAATTATATTTGTAGTATTCAATAGTATTCAGTGTTTCAGGCAAGACAATTTTACATTTCACATTATTATTTTCACCACATCTCTGAACAAATAGTTGGAAAAGCTGGAGCAGATAATAAATAACCAACAGCCAAAGATCAGCCTGCTGGAGGAACTACAAGCTTTAGATCTGGAGAAAGTCATTTGGTTGATTCTGTTGCTCCACAGTGATTTTAGTGAGGACACAACATGTTTTGGGCATCAGCCCTAAAACCCTGTTAATATGACCTCAGAATCATTCTAGATACGACTGTTGGTGTCTGCTCAGCATGTTGAGATGCCGCACCTGTGAGGTGGATGGATTATCTTGGCAAAGGAGAAGTGCTCACTAACACAGATTGTTTCCTTATTCTGATGAAAATTTCAGCAGTCATCACATTCTGTCTTCAAACTCTGAACATATTGACGCTTGGTCAAGGCCCTTTGGCGTCACTTTTTAACGCCCTGGGTAACCTCTTTAAATGACTGTAGCACCGTCTCACCATTATGATATTGCTTATTTTTAATTGAGTTTTAAACTCCTGGACTTTAATAGCTCCTGTGCTTCAGCAGATTGTCTGCTTAAGGTCAAAGCTTTTGTGCGCATTCAGAATCTCTCCCACAGAATCATAATCTGAGCTTTTTACCTGACAAGAATTCTTGTCACAGTTTAATGTTGCGGCGCAAGATCTCGTCACACCCCCACTGAGGTGTGAAGGTTAAAATCTGCAACTGTAAAGGTAACTCTGACTGGCATGATATAATAATCAACAAGTTGTGACGCTATTATGCAGCTGCGCCATTATTGTGCATGAGACGCCTACTGGTGGTGGAAAGCGCTGTCCCCTCGCAAAATATTACGGTAGTTGACCAATCTGTTAATGGTTTATTCGATTAGTTGACTAGTCACAATCATTTGTTACCAAGTAACCCAGGGGTGTCAAACTCATTTTCACCACCGGCCACATAAGCATTATGGTTACCCTCAAAGGGCCAGTTGGAACTGTAAGACTGTATAAACATACTTTACTGCATAAAATCTTCCTTAACACAGGACTGGCAGCTATCGCTTTATCTCCTTGAAACACAAACGTGTTGACTTTCCCATGAAATGGCTTCCTTCTGCATAATTTTTTATTGGACATTTTGGGATCGTTTGTATACATTTCTCATCTCCACTTGTCGTTAAAAAAATGCGTGTGTGGAAAGACCGCAATCTAGTGGCGGGATGCTATCAATTTACAAAATCACAAAATTGCCATGCATTGTGGCCATTGTGTTCATGAACACTTTAAAGCAGCATAAACTTGTATTTTAGGACAATCATGAATCTTTTAAGCTTTCGTGGGCCACATAAAATGACGGGCCTTGAGTTTGTCACATGTGCCCTAATTAAACTTATTAAATGTCTTTTAAGTGAATTAGATCTTGTGATGGCGCAGTGTATAAGACACATGCCTTTGGTGTGAGAGACCCTGGTTTGAATCCACTGTGAGACACCACTGTGTCCCTGAGCAAGACCCTTGTTGCTCCAGAGATGTGTGACCTCTGACATGTATAGCAGCTGTAAGTGGCTTTGGATAAAAGTTTCAGCTAAATGAATAAATGTAAGTGAATTAACACACAGCCTAACTAACCATTAAGTGGTTTAAGTAAGGTTTACTCTTCAGAATGAACACCGGTATCGATGCCATGGAAAAATAGGGAGGACAAAACAGCGTAGGCTACTCCCTAGAAGTCACTGAGTTAGCAAACACCTAGTGCAATACTAACACAACATCAACCCTGAGACCTCACACCAAGAAGACCAAAGACAATACTGCATAAATACACCTGCATGTAGGGCAAACCTGTAGAAAGGGTTTATTTAATCATCTCTATCCTCAGTCTCAGTTTTATACAAGCACAGCTAACGTTAGCTTGGCAATTAGCCAAATGTTAAAAACAAGCTAAATAGAAAGCTGTCTGTCTGGAGCATAGACTGCTCTGTAGTCTTAAAAAGTCAGTTGCTGGCTGAGACAAACCAGCCGCTCCTCCTTCTACCTGGTAACGTTACCTGCAGGCACTGAATAACAGCAGAGAGGAGGGAAGGTCTCGTACAGACTGAACTTCTTTTTCTTTCTTAGTTTATACAGTTATATATCATCTCAATATATAACAATGTCATCGCACATTGAATATTTTCCTCATAACTTGGGTCTGGACCCAAATGTTAAACCATTACTGAATGAATGGTTTATTTCTGTTTACAAAATACAAAGAATGACAATTTGTGTGAATATGCATTTTACAGAAATCTTACATATGGTTACACCAATCCATTCACTCAAAATAACGTGCAACATTTACAACCGCAAAAGGACAGGCTGAAGACCAAGGCTTATATTTGCCTATCCTATGCACTAAAATACAGAATACCAGCAAAAAGAAGGAAAGAAAGAAAGGAAACAAAATGAAATAAATCTAAACTTTAAGCTTTAATTATTTTGCTTTTTAAGTCCATTCCACAATTTAACTCCCAAAACTGAAACACATCTGTATTTATTAGTTTTCACTTTACATGTTTCAAATATACACAATCCGCTTATGTTATGCTTTCCTTTTTCTTAATTTAAAACGTTTTTGAATACAAACAGGAAGCTCGAAAAAGTACTTCGAATGTTTTTCAATACACAATGTCTACAAATTTCAATGTGCACACTTCTATAAATGGTTAGTAGATTCACAGAAACACTTTATTTATTATTCTAATAGGTCTTTTTTTGTAGTTTAATTATAGGGTCTATTTGTTTTATATGCATTTCCCCACACCTCAACATAATGACAAATGTATTATAAGTGATCCCTTCTTTTGTAAATAACATCTATAGATTTAGATAATATCCATTTGAGATATTCTTCCAACAAAGTTTATGATCTGTAATCACTAAAATCAATGTTTCAAATACTGTCATTCATGCTTTTAGATGGCTCACTCCACCATGACATCTCACTTACTGTTTCTTTCTTTTGATATAGAGAAAGAGAGGAGGAGATGGACTCAAACGTCATCGCTGTCAGCACTGTGACAAATCCTTCACAACATCTGGATATTTGAAGATTCATCAGAGAGTTCACACTGGAGAGAAACCATACTGGTGTGACCAATGTGGGAAAACTTGTATTACATCAAGTGCCCTAAAAATCCACCAACGTGTTCACACTGGAGAGAAACCGTACTGGTGTGAACAGTGTGGAAAAGCTTTCACTAATTCAGTTCACCTAGAAATCCACCAACGGGTTCACACTGGAGAGAAACCTCACTGCTGTGACCAGTGTGGAAAAACATTCACTCAGTCAGCTCACCTAAAAATCCACCTACGTGTTCACACTGGAGAGAAACCTCATTGGTGTGAACAGTGTGGAAAAACTTTTGCGCATTCAGCTCTCCTAAAATCCCACAAACGTGTTCACACTGGAGAGAAACCGTACGGGTGTGAACAGTGTGGGAAAACCTTCACTCGATCAGATAACCTAAAGCAGCACCAACGTGTTCACACTGGAGAGAAACCTCACTGGTGTGAACAGTGTGGAAAAACTTTTGCTCATTCAGCCCAACTAAAAATGCACAAACGTGTTCACACTGGAGAGAAACCGTACAGGTGTGAGCAGTGTGGGAAAACTTTCACTCGACCAGGTCAACTAAAAATTCACCAACATGTTCACACTGGAAAGAAACCGTATGGGTGTGAACAGTGTGGGAAATCTTATACCAGCAGAAGAAACCTTAGAGAACACAAATGCACTCACAAAACATGAGTGTGACAGTCTTTCCAGAGCCGAGCTAGCTGTTTCTCCTGCCCTGAATACACCCACCTGTTATCATGTGACTGTGCTGGATTAACGCCATGTGTTGACAGCTGAGAAAGATTATTTGGAAAGAGCTGGAAAGCGTCAGTCCGGAGGTTGTATCAGCCAATAGCAAGTGCTTTTCAAGTGGCCTTTTATTGTGGCCAGTATAAGGCACACCTGTGCAATCCCCATGCTGTCTGATCAGCATCTTGATATGCGACACCTGTGAGGTGGATGGATTATCTGGGCAAAGGAAAAGTGCTCACTAACACAGATTTGTGAACAATATTTCAGAGAAATAGGCCTGTGTTTTTGCCTCCGTTCATCATAAGCTGAACTCAGTGTTGCATTTATAATATTGTTCAGTGTAAATATATTGTCGCCGACCCAGTCCTGTTCTGCCTCCTTCCTGAGAAAATGTTGAATAATCCACCTGATTGTGACAATGACAACATTAATGATTTCGACCAAACTGCTTAAATTAAATATGTTTTGATCCCCAGCTTTCTCACTACTCAAGAATGTCTCTGTTCTACAAAACAGCTAAAGCTCATTTCTTCTGTCTCCTAATGATGTGTCTGCTTAAACAGTAAGATGAGAGCATTCATTGATGAACTGACAGTTTGTTATAAACTTAATGTGACCATGGCCAAAAGTGGAGCTGTAATAGAAACAAATAGATTTTACCTGCATGTACTTTTAATAATCCTCTATATGTCATTACCTTATGTTCTTTGCTCTGAAAACATTTGTTCCCTCGATGGTTTGGCAGCAGGAGCACATTTAGCTCAGATCTGACTAAAAATCATCAGAATTACAGAAATGGGAGTAAGAATACGTTTTTGTAAAACATTTTGTGTATTTCATAATAATTTTGTAACTTAGGAATTTACTGAATTTTTTTAAATTAAGGTTTTAACTGATTTCATAATCATGTTGAATCATTTAGTAAGTTGCTTATTTTATAAGAATTTCACTTTCCTTTTAAGTATTTTGTTTACACATTTTGCTGCGAAATATCCTCAACTAACATAATAACTTCAATAGAAATATGAAGACGTGTGTAGCAGGAGCCTTCAGAGATCATAAAGATGAAGAAATGAGTAAAAGTAATTGTTCTACGTGGAGAGGTCGTCACTTTAGGACATCTGTTAACAAGTTAAAGATGATATGAGGACATTTTGTGAATGAAATACTCACTGTTGCACAGAGAGATGTGGAGAAAGACTTTCAGATTTCTTGAAGTCGGGTCCAGCGGATTGTTATTGGATGTGAAAAGGACGGTACCACCTGACTGTCTGCTCACAACCAAAACCTGACGTAATCAGGAGACATTCACACTCACCTGTGCAGGTGTGTTTCCTGGGAGGTTCAATACACAGACTTGATTGACTTGAAGACTTTTTGAATTTGCATCTGAAGGAATGTAAACAGCAACGACAAAAACACTTGTGAATTCTCTGGGCAGATGGCCAACATCTCAACATTAAAAATAAAAAAATCCACATCTAATAAACATTGTCCATCCCTTTGGCTGTGGTTGAGCACCAAGCATCATTAATGTAGGTGCACATAATGCTGAGGCAGATCGGAGGGTACGAGTGGAGGTTTGTGGGGTGAGGAGTTCCTTGGGGTATTGAGGGGGGCTTCACCATGGATGCACCAGTGGGTAAGGAGGGACATCTTGTACTCAATCCTGAGTGAGACAGGAAGCCAGTCGAAAGTCCAACAACATGATTAAATTATAAAATAAAAGGCTGCCAAACGCTGAGAATGTAAAAGTCTCCAAGTCAATGAACAGGACTGTTCAAAAGTTTCAAGAAACGTTTTGCTGCAGTCATTGCTGACGTACTCAGCATTGACTGCCTGTTTTTAGTAATGTAATGAAGTTTTTGGACTTTCTTTTGAGGACCTCGTAAAATGTTCTTACATTATGGCTTCACAGTCAATGTTCTGCAGCCATAGATTGTACATTGAATGCTTTTGAAAGTATGTATGTGCTATATATGTTGGATAAATGTTGTGTGGAAAGACTTGGATGGATTCTTTTCATTTGCATGATGCAATTGTGAGTATTGTATGTATATACACACTGAAATGTGTATGGAGTAGAAAGATTCACACAGTATATAGCACACTAGTAAATCATTCTTTTGGCCAGATGGCCTACATTAGGACATTTCTAATGTGAGTTTGTTGTCCGAGCTGCTAGAAGCAGACAGCAGTGTTAGAACCAGGTTAGAACAGGTTAACCTAAGAAATGATTGTGTGTGCAGAGTTGTTACTGTCAGTGCTATGTTTTTAATATTAAATAAATATTTAATGTGGTTTCCACCATAATGAACCAAGCTGTTCACCCTTTCTACCAGCAGGTGGCAGGATTTAAATGAGATCAATTTAAATTCTTAAAGTCTTATTTGCAGCCTAGTTATCATCTTCATTATTCACCCTCAGCCCAGAGTGAAACCTGCATGCCTTCCTGTATGTGTTAAATCGTCAGTTGCTTTAACAAGTTTATTTATCTGAAGAATGCATGATTAAAATGATGATTTCTCTTTTGTTCAGTTCATTGCAATGCACAGCAAAATGTTTATTTGGGGTTCAAACCGCTGTAGTGAACCAGATTATTAAATTAGATTCAACAGCACTTTAATAACATAACATAAGCATAACATATTTAACTCTACAACAGATTACTGTAACCTTATGATTTACTTTGGTAACAGTTCATGAACTGTATACTTTAACAAAATGACTGTCCCTTGATTGTTTTTACTACGTTGTCTGTTTTGTGTTGACTTGTACTGACTACCAGTGTTGGGCAAGTTACTCAGAAATTGTAATATATTACTAGTAACTAACTAGTAATTACTAATTTAAAAAGTAATATTATTGCTTCACTTATTACTGGGTAATAAAAATAAATAGTTACGTTACTATATAACTTTCCAGTGTTTCCCACAGAATGACAGCAATGGGGGGGGCGCTTTGTGCCGCGGTGTTCACGAGAGAGAGAAAGAGGGAGCGAGAGAGGAGGTGCTGCTCGAATTTATGCTCCTCAATACAGTTCCTTTAATCAAAAATTATTTTAAATATGCCTAGTAAAAATATTGAAAATCAATATGTGGCAGTCAGCATTGATAATTATCCAATTACTAGTTAATTATGGGAAACACTGCTTTCACTGCCAGCTTTCTGTAAGTTTCACGTTGCTGCTTCAGCAGACGCTTCAATAAATCAGATCTAGGACTGCTCGTGGTTGAAAGCCTTTTGCTGGTAGTTTACAATAGACGACATCTTAGACTGTGACACAATAATGGCAGTAGCTACTTACAACTGTGGACAGAACGACTCTCTCCCTCATTCTCCATTCTTCCTTTAGTTTTTGGCTAAGAGCAGACATAAACAACAAAGTCCGGCAGCGTTACTTTAAGTCTTAGTAACTAGTAATAATATTACTGTTTTGGTAAAGTAATTAGTTACACTACCAGTTCCTGGGAAAAGTAATATTATTACAGTAACGCGTTATTGCCCGACACTGCTGACGGATGAAAAACAGCCCTCTGGCTAAATCTGGCATACTTACTGAAATGTTTCAGCTTAAATGAAAAATCCTTCTCTATCTTTGACAAATGAACAGACAAGAAAAAAACAGAAACTGGAGGTAAGAGACTAAAGAGGTGATCAACATCTGAAGGACTCTGTATGCTTCAAACAAACTAGATCATGCAAATCTGTTTATACCTGCTGTAAATGGCAACACTGGAAGACAGGGCAAAAATCACTCAGTCCAAATGTTTAAAAGGCCTGAACCAGGTCCACTGGAGGCCTCTGGGTTTAACTGCCTTGGTTTGATCCAGTGTATAGTGAGGAGGAAGAGGCGCTGGGACTACAAAAACACTACAGATGAAATTTGTGTTCAGTCTGAACAAACCTTTGTTCTTGTGAGTCTGCTTTAATCAAATATCTGACGCCCGGCTGACGGTGAGTTTTTTTGCTCATTTTGTTTCTTCCACCGTTCTGTTTCCCTGTACCTTGCCTGCCTCCCTGTGTGTGCTCTCCCTCTCTCTCTGCTCCTGAGCCCAGCTGACCGCCCACACCTTCACCTCATCAGCCGCCTCCTCTGCCTGCCACACCTGCCTGCAATCAGCTCCATCTCCACCAGTATATCTACCCCGGTTCTCCACCATCAGAGGAGTTGGATCAGTGGAGCTGCTTCTGTTCCTGCTTCTCTCTGCAGAGGAGACAAACAAACTCTGACCTCAGTCTGCATACTGACCTTTGACCCTGAGAACAACTGTTTTCACTCTCCAGATGTTACTGTTGGAGACGTAGACCCAGTATTGTCCTACGTCTTTGTCTGTGGGTGATTTCAGGGTCAGACTGAGGTCTCCAGTTCTCAGCAGGTCTTCCTTAGTTTTTGTTCGGTCTCTGTAAAACTGGTCCTGTTGGTCAGGCTGGTCAGAGCCGTTCTTCTGACACACGCAGACTGTCTTTGAGGGTTTGGGTTCATAGCGGTTCCACTCCATTTTAGAGTCTCCAGACAGGGGAGCTGTGGTCTTGAAGGGCAGCAGGACAGACTCCACCCCCTCCTCCACCTCCACCTGACCTCTGATCTGTATCTACAGCACTGACCTCTGACCTTTATCTGCAGCTCTGACCTTTGACCTGTATCTACAGCACTGACCTCTGACCTGTATCTACAGCACTGACCTCTAACCTGTATCTACAGCACTGACCTCTGATCTGTATCTACAGCACTGACCTCTGATCTGTATCTACAGCTCTGACCTCTGACCTGTATCTACAGCACTGACCTCTGACCTGTATCTACAGCACTGACCTCTGACCTGTATCTACAGCACTGACCTCTGATCTGTATCTACAGCTCTGACCTCTGACCTGTATCTACAGCTCTGACCTTTGACCTGTATCTACAGCACTGACCTCTGACCTGTATCTACAGCACTGACCTCTGACCTGTATCTACAGCACTGACCTCTGATCTGTATCTACAGCTCTGACCTCTGACCTGTATCTACAGCTCGGACCTCTGATCTGTATCTACAGCACTGACCTCTGACCTGTATCTACAGCACTGACCTCTGATCTGTATCTACAGCTCTGACCTTTGACCTGTATCTACAGCACTGACCTCTGACCTGTATCTACAGCACTGACCTCTGATCTGTATCTACAGCTCTGACCTTTGACCTGTATCTACAGCACTGACCTCTGACCTGTATCTACAGCTCTGACCTTTGACCTGTATCTACAGCACTGACCTTTGACCTGTATCTACAGCTCTGACCTTTGACCTGTATCTACAGCACTGACCTCTGACCTGTATCTACAGCTCTGACCTCTGATCTGTATCTACAGCTCTGACCTTTGACCTGTATCTACAGCACTGACCTCTGATCTGTATCTACAGCACTGACCTTTGACCTGTATCTACAGCACTGACCTCTGACCTGTATCTACACCACTGACCTCTGATCTGTATCTACAGCTCTGACCTTTGACCTGTATCTACAGCTCGGACCTTTGACCTGTATCTACACCACTGACCTCTGATCTGTATCTACACCACTGACCTCTGATCTGTATCTACAGCTCTGACCTTTGACCTGTATCTACAGCACTGACCTCTGACCTGTATCTACACCACTGACCTCTGATCTGTATCTACAGCACTGACCTCTGACCTGTATCTACAGCTCTGACCTCTGACCTGTAGCTACAGCTCTGACCTTTGATCTGTATCTACAGCTCTGACCTCTGACCTGTATCTACAGCTCTGACCTTTGACCTGTATCTACAGCACTGACCTCTGACCTGTATCTACAGCACTGACCTCTGACCTGTATCTACAGCTCTGACCTTTGACCTGTATCTACAGCTCTGACCTCTGACCTGTATCTACAGCACTGACCTCTGACCTGTATCTACAGCACTGACCTCTGACCTGTATCTACAGCTCTGACCTCTGACCTGTATCTACAGCACTGACCTGTATCTACAGCTCTGACCTCTGACCTGTATCTACAGCACTGACCTTTGACCTGTATCTACAGCACTGACCTCTGACCTGTATCTACAGCACTGACCTTTGACCTGTATCTACAGCACTGACCTCTGACCTGTATCTACAGCACTGACCTCTGACCTGTATCTACAGCTCTGACCTTTGATCTGTATCTACAGCACTGACCTGTATCTACAGCACTGACCTCTGACCTGTATCTACAGCTCTGACCTCTGACCTGTATCTACAGCACTGACCTCTGACCTGTATCTACAGCTCTGACCTCTGACCTGTATCTACAGCACTGACCTCTGACCTGTATCTACAGCTCTGACCTCTGACCTGTATCTACAGCTCTGACCTTTGACCTGTATCTACAGCACTGACCTCTGACCTGTATCTACAACTCTGACCTCTGACCTGTATCTACAGCACTGACCTCTGATCTGTATCTACAGCACTGACCTCTGATCTGTATCTACAGCACTGACCTGTATCTGCAGCTCTGACCTTTGACCTTTATCTGCAGCTCTGACCTTTGACCTGTATCTACAGCTCTGACCTTTGACCTGTATCTACAGCTCTGACCTCTGACCTGTATCTACAGCACTGACCTCTGACCTGTATCTACAGCACTGACCTCTGACCTGTATCTACAGCTCTGACCTCTGACCTGTATCTACAGCACTGACCTGTATCTACAGCTCTGACCTCTGACCTGTATCTACAGCACTGACCTTTGACCTGTATCTACAGCACTGACCTCTGACCTGTATCTACAGCACTGACCTTTGACCTGTATCTACAGCACTGACCTCTGACCTGTATCTACAGCACTGACCTCTGACCTGTATCTACAGCTCTGACCTTTGATCTGTATCTACAGCACTGACCTGTATCTACAGCACTGACCTCTGACCTGTATCTACAGCTCTGACCTCTGACCTGTATCTACAGCACTGACCTCTGACCTGTATCTACAGCTCTGACCTCTGACCTGTATCTACAGCACTGACCTCTGACCTGTATCTACAGCTCTGACCTCTGACCTGTATCTACAGCTCTGACCTTTGACCTGTATCTACAGCACTGACCTCTGACCTGTATCTACAACTCTGACCTCTGACCTGTATCTACAGCACTGACCTTTGACCTGTATCTACAGCACTGACCTCTAACCTGTATCTACAGCACTGACCTCTGACCTGTATCTACAGCACTGACCTTTGACCTGTATCTACAGCACTGACCTCTGACCTGTATCTACAGCTCTGACCTTTGACCTGTATCTACAGCACTGACCTCTGACCTGTATCTACAACTCTGACCTTTGACCTGTATCTACAGCTCTGACCTTTGACCTGTATCTACAGCACTGACCTCTGACCTGTATCTACAACTCTGACCTCTGACCTGTATCTACAGCACTGACCTCTGACCTGTATCTACAGCACTGACCTCTGACCTGTATCTACAGCACTGACCTTTGACCTGTATCTACAGCTCTGACCTTTGACCTGTATCTACAGCACTGACCTTTGACCTGTATCTACAGCACTGACCTTTGACCTGTATCTACAGCACTGACCTTTGACCTGTATCTACAGCTCTGACCTTTGACCTGTATCTACAGCACTGACCTCTGATCTGTATCTACAGCTCTGACCTTTGACCTGTATCTACAGCTCTGACCTTTGACCTGTATCTACAGCACTGACCTTTGACCTGTATCTACAGCTCTGACCTTTGACCTGTATCTACAGCTCTGACCTCTGACCTGTATCTACAGCTCGGACCTTTGACCTGTATCTACAGCTCTGACCTTTGACCTGTATCTACAGCACTGACCTCTGACCTGTATCTACAGCACTGACCTCTGACCTGTATCTACAGCTCTGACCTTTGATCTGTATCTACAGCTCTGACCTTTGACCTGTATCTACAGCACTGACCTCTGACCTGTATCTACAGCACTGACCTTTGACCTGTATCTACAGCTCTGACCTTTGACCTGTATCTACAGCACTGACCTCTGACCTGTATCTACAGCACTGACCTCTGACCTGTATCTACAGCACTGACCTTTGACCTGTATCTACAGCACTGACCTCTGATCTGTATCTACAGCTCTGACCTTTGACCTGTATCTACAGCACTGACCTCTGACCTGTATCTACAGCTCTGACCTTTGACCTGTATCTACAGCTCTGACCTCTGACCTGTATCTACAGCACTGACCTCTGACCTGTATCTACAGCTCTGACCTTTGACCTGTATCTACAGCACCGACCTCTGACCTGTATCTACAGCACTGACCTTTGACCTGTATCTATAGCACTGACCTCTGACCTGTATCTACAGCTCTGACCTGTATCTACAGCACTGACCTTTGACCTGTATCTACAGCACTGACCTCTGACCTGTATCTACAGCTCTGACCTTTGACCTGTATCTACAGCACCGACCTCTGACCTGTATCTACAGCACTGACCTCTGACCTGTATCTATAGCACTGACCTCTGATCTGTATCTACAGTTCTGACATTTGACCTGTATCTACAGCTCTGACCTTTGACCTGTATCTACAGCACTGACCTCTGACCTGTATCCACAGCTCTGACCTTTGATCTGTATCTTCAGCACTGACCTCTGACCTGTATCCACAGCTCTGACCTTTGATCTGTATCTTCAGCACTGACCTCTGACCTGTATCTACAGCACTGACCTCTGACCTGTATCTACAGCTCTGACCTCTGACCTGTATCTACAGCTCTGACCTGTATCTACAGCACTGACCTTTGACCTATATCTATAGCACTGACCTCTGACCTGTATCTACAGCTCTGACCTTTGACCTGTATCTACAGCTCTGACCTGTATCTACAGCACTGACCTTTGACCTATATCTATAGCACTGACCACTGACCTGTATCTACAGCTCTGACCTTTGATCTGTATCTACAGCACTGACCTCTGACCTGTATCTACAACTCTGACCTTTGACCTGTATCTACAACTCTAACCTTTGGTCTGTATCTACAGCTCTGACCTCTGACCTATATCTACAACTCTGACCTTTGACCTGTATCTACAACTCTAACCTGTGACCTGTATCTACAGCACTGACCTGTGACCTGTATCTACAGCTCTGACCTTTGACCTGTATCTACAGCACTGACCTCTGATCTGTATCTACAGCTCTGACCTTTGACCTGTATCTACAGCACTGACCTGTGACCTGTATCTACAGCTCTGACCTGTGACCTGTATCTACAGCACTGACCTCTGACCTCTATCTACAGCACTGACCTCTGATCTGTATCTACAGCTCTGACCTTTGACCTGTATCTACAGCACTGACCTCTGACCTGTATCTACAGCACTGACCTCTGACCTGTATCTACAGCTCTGACCTCTGACCTGTATCTACAGCTCTGACCTTTGACCTGTATCTACAGCACTGACCTGTGACCTGTATCTACAGCTCTGACCTGTGACCTGTATCTACAGCACTGACCTCTGACCTCTATCTACAGCACTGACCTCTGATCTGTATCTACAGCTCTGACCTTTGACCTGTATCTACAGCACTGACCTCTGACCTGTATCTACAGCACTGACCTCTGACCTGTATCTACAGCTCTGACCTCTGACCTGTATCTACAGCACTGACCTCTGACCTGTATCTACAGCACTGACCTCTGACCTGTATCTACAGCTCTGACGTCTGACCTGTATCTACAGCTCTGACCTCTGACCTGTATCTACAGCACTGACCTCTGATCTGTATCTACAGCTCTGACCTTTGACCTGTATCTACAGCACTGACCTCTGACCTGTATCTACAGCTCTGACCTCTGACCTGTATCTACAGCTCTGACCTTTGACCTGTATCTACAGCACTGACCTCTGACCTGTATCTACAGCACTGACCTGTGACCTGTATCTACAGCACTGACCTGTGACCTGTATCTACAGCACTGACCTCTGACCTGTATCTACAGCACTGACCTCTGACCTGTATCTACAGCACTGACCTCTGACCTGTATCTACAGCACTGACCTCTGACCTGTATCTACAGCTCTGACCTGTGACCTGTATCTACAGCACTGACCTCTGAGCTCCGGCGTGGAGCAGACAAACAGCATCAGCATGCAGTCCTGCTACTCACCTGTTTGGTGTGGCTTCTTTTGCTGCTAACATTTGGATTACTCCTAAGGATTCCACAAAACGAGCCTGACAGTCCTCTGTGTCACACGCCATACTTGAACAACTTTGGATATGGCCGTTTTACCATCTGCTATTCAATCCTGAAGTTTGGAAACGCACGCGTAGTAGGTTTATTACGCACAAAATTGGAGCTGGGTAGCAGGAAAAAAGATGCTATATCTCTCCTTCCTGGTCCTGTTAGCGGGAGACATCCAGCTTAATCACGGCCCAAACACTGACTGTACGTTTTAACTGTACGTAAGGGGGGGTGGTGGTGGCGTAGCATAGATAAGATGCTTGCCTTTGGTGTGGGAGACCTGGGTTCAATTCCCACTGTGAGACATCCACCATTGTGTCCCTGAGCAAGACACTTAACCCCTAGTTGCTCCAAAGGTGTGCGACCTCTGAGATGTATAGCAATTGTAAGTCGCTTTGGATAAAAGCGTCAGCTAAATGAATAAATGTAAATGTAAACGTATGTACGTCGCAGGTGAGTGGGGAACAGTGGGCTGGATTGGTGAGCAGGCAGGAGCCTGGGCGGAGCTGGTGCGTCATCTGCAACAGCTGGCGGACCAGGGGATGGTTGGCGGATTTCCAGCAAGAAATAGCTGTGGGCGCTCTGTGCGGACGAGTGTTCGGACACCGGCACCGGAGGACCCAGAGGGAGTATCTCCGTGTGCCCTCGTCGACCAGGCTGCAGCGTGTACTGCACCCACAGATGGCCTGGCGCAAGGATCCAGAGGAGCTCCTAACCCTAAGACTGACTACATTAAGAGTAAAGTCAATACAACTCATAAAGCCAAGTTTAAGCGAACAGACACGGACACTACTGACAATATAAACACTTTGCAGTCACAAGCAATAATAAAGCAGAGACATTTTTTTTTTCAGACAGTAAATCATGCGAAAATAATCCTACAGTAAAGCCTACGGGTATTTTGGGAGGGCATTTAAATATTAGAAGCCTGTATCCAAAATGTGATGAAATTAGAATTCTGCTTCTTGGTTCCAGTCTTGATTTGTGCATAGGTGAAACATGGCTGTATGATAAAATCCCCACCTCAATGATAGATGTGCCTGGATACAAGTGCTATAGAGAGGACAGGGTTACTGGTAGAGGAGGAGAAGTTCTGGTTTACATTAAAGACTCCTTTAAGACCAAGGAAGTCCAATTAGATGAATATCTATCAATTGAAAGTCTGTGTGTAAATGTTGCTTTGTCCCCACGCATGTTTAACATCCTTGTGGTGTAACAGTGACAGTGAGTAACAGTGAGGTCCTTATTTATGGAGATACTAATGTTAATTGGTTAAATAAATCCAGCAGGAAACAATTGAAAGAACTAACATCAAAATATGACTTTCATCAATTTATAAATGGACCCACTCGCCTGACAAAAACATCACAGACAGCTATAGATTTAGTTTTCTCAAATAAGCATGAAAGAGTCTTAAAAACATACAATCTAGTGTGTGGCTTATCAGATCATAACATGATATTAATTTCCAGAAACTCTCAAAGAAGCGGCTAACTGTATATAAAAATGACCAAAAGGCAACAAAGTTAATAATTCCCCACAAGGATCTTAATAAATTTGAGAATGAGTTAACTAACACTAATTGGGATGAAGTCTCACAAGTGTTGCCACGTATTTACTTCTACAATGAGTAACATTTTAAATACATTCTTAAAACAATGCAAAAGGCCACAAAGAAAAGTACAGCTTCCATGGGTAAATGATGCAGTGCGACAGCTTATTAAAAAAAGAGATTTTGCTCTAAAAATCTTAAAACCAGATATGACACAGACCTGATGTATATTTAAAGGTTATGAAATCAAGTAGTAAAAGCTCAAAAGCAAACTATTATATGAAAATTCTAACTGAAGCTAAAGGAAATTATAAAGCAATGTGGAAACAAATAAACAGTTTAAGTGAACCTAATGTAAATACAAATAATTCAATTGAACTAAAATGTGAAGGAAAAAACATTTCAGACCCTGTCCAAGTTGCTAATGCATTTAATCAATTTTTTATTAAATCCGTACAAGATCTTGCTTCTAAATTTTCAGATAAAGAGCCCCCCAACATATTGTCATCAGCAAATGAGAATGGATCAGGCAGTGGTATTGAAAGCTATTTCAGACCTGAATACCAATTTATCCAAAGGCAACAATAACATAGCATTCCTGGGGGTGGTGGTGCATAGATAGATGCTCCAGAGGCATGCGACCTCTGACATGTATAGCAATTATAAGTCGCTTTGGATAAAAGCGTCAGCTAAATGAATAAAAATATAAAATATGCTCAAATTATCATCCAAACTTTGACCCACATTATAAATGTCTCTATTACTACTACTGCTTGGAAAAAGGCACTGGTTAAACCCATCTTTAAGTCCGGGAATACCACAGATCTCAGTAACTATAGACCAATAAGTCTAGTTAGTTAGTAGTTTCAGAACAGCTCAACTCAATATTTAGAAACATCGTGGGTGCAGTATTCCTGGACTTAAAGAGGGCATTCGACACAGTAAACCATAGCCGTCTTATCTCAAAACTATCATCCTTTAACATGTCACACCAGGCATTATCATGATTCGAGTCATACTTACAGGGCCGAGAACAATGTGTAGTTATTGATCATGTAAAATCTGCCCCATGTAAAATTAAGACCGGAATCCCTCAGGGAACAATACTGGGGCCTATTCTCTTCAGCCTGTATGTGAACGAGCTGCCTGAAGTGTGTCCTGAATACATCTGGCCTTCAGATGTATGCCGATGACACTGTGGTTTATGTGTCTGGCCTTGCTGTTATCGGCAGTACACTATCCAAACGTCTTGTGAAAAGAAAGTGTTTAATTGGCTAAACAAATCCTGTTTAACAATTAATCTGAAGAAAACTAAATCTGTGTGTTTTTCTATAAAAAGAACTCGGACAACAAATGACCTTAACATCAAAATGAATGGCGAACTTATTGATCAGGTAGAACAAGAAAAATATTTAGGAGTGATTTTAGATTCTCAGCTAAACTTTAAAAGTCATATCAAAAACATCTCAAGAAAAATGAAGGCCAGTATGAACTGTTTCAGAATGATCAGAAGCTGTCTGACATTTGAATGTGCTCTGTCTTTCTGAACACTATGATCCTGTCCCACCTGTCGTCCCACTGTTTGAACATTTTTAGGCTTTATAACCGTGCCCTAAAAATGTTAGATAAAAAGCCCATTCGATTCCATCACTGTTACATTCTAAGTAAACATAAAATCTTAAACTTTGTTAATTTTGTTAATCTTATCATCTTCCAAAATTAGCCTATTTGGATACTTATATTTATAATTAATGCTGACCACACGTTGATTTTGAAATTTTTTTGAACACCCCCCCTCTTTTATCACCCAGTAAGAAGTAAAGTAATAATATTACTTTTTTAAGGAGTAATTTATTATGTACAATTTCTGAGTAACTTTCCCAACACTGGTTGTGGGGGAGGATTTTCTGTTTGGGGTTTAATAAAATACTAATACACAGTAACACATTGTGTATATAACATATAATTACAGTAATGAAAGAGTTATTGTGAAAATCACAGTAACCAATAATCAATAATCACAGTAATCATCATTGTACTGCTGAAAAGCTGGTCCAGGCCTTTGTCTCCTCCAGACTGGATTACTGCAACACATCATTGGACGTGTTCTGGTCTGAGTACACTAACATGCAGTACACTGCGTACACTGTGTACTTACTTGCTTAGTGCATTATTTTTGACAGGTTAGTGTTATCTCAGATCAAAGACTGCGGTTGGGCTCTAACAGGAAATGACTGTTGCAATATTGCACAATCCCCCCAGCACAGAGGGAGCAGAGCTCCAAAAACAGCCAGGCTTTATCACCCAAACTGAAAAGATCAGAATCTGGTTTACTGAGAAGTTTTAACTTCCAAGTAATTTGCTTTGGTCTATTGGTGCATAAATATGAATTCTATAAAATAAAAGCAATAGAAAGCAAGAACTGCAACCACAACTGTACACTAACAATGTAATGTCTGATAGAATAATAATAAAATAAAGTAACGACAGACTTATTTTTTTAAAGTTTCACAAGCAAGAATGTTCTTTGATTTGATTTAAATAACTCAAAATGTAATGACAGAATAACAGACAGGCTGCAGCTGTCTTACCGTAGGACCTCTGTGAGCGTGATCGGCAGGCCGCCTCTTTAGCTTCCTTCCATCTACATATTTGATTTCTCGCCTCAAAACTTCTGCTCTGACCTGGACTTCTGGGGCCTCATGTATAAACGCTTCCTACGCACAAAAAGGTTACATACGCTGGTTTTCACGCACACGTGGGATGTATAAAAATATGTGCGGACCCTCCACCAACTTTTGTCTGGCTCTGTCAGTGAACTCCAAAGTGACAAAACTGTTATCACTTTATCATCTAAACATTCAAACCAGCGGTGTTATTTGTGCTGCTGCTAGTGAGCCAGAACTATTCCATACTGCACCTTTCAAGTGTAAAAGAAATAAAATAAGCCAAATTAGTGGCGAATCTTAAATCAATGTCCGCTAAATATTCCATCAGCCCCCGGAGCGCAGCAGAGAGGACCTGAGTGTGGTCACGGACACTCATGGTCAGTTATGGACCTGCCAGCCTAAAGCCAGGATGATGTCAGGCGGCAGGATCCCGGCTGCCTTTCCCCGATGTTAGACGTGAATTTAGCACCTGAGTCCTCTTCAGACTCGGCTAACTGATGGAATTGTCATCATCATAAAAATCTGAGATAACATCAAACAGCATTAAAGAGTTGCAGCAGAGAGCGTCAGTAGTTTCTAATAACATCCTCTGTGCATATTTAGCTTTGGTGTGTAAACACGCTGCAGTGAACAGACTGTCAGGCGCACAGAGCGCACTGAGACGCAGATCTGCATTCTCACCGCTGACTGAAGCCACCATTCTGGTGAGGTGTGAAGCATAGTCCGTATGACCGCTGTAAACACTGCGTGACACTCGTGCGTAGTGCTGCACGGCTGCTCTGGCTCTGCAGAGGAAAACGCCAGTGGAAGGATTAGAGAGTGTCCGTGAAGACTTCCTGGCCCGTGATGATGACTGGCTAATACTTCGATTTAGATCCCCAAGAGTCGTGCTCTTGGACCTGTGTGCTGAACTGGGTCCAGCATTAGAGAGACCAACCTGGCGGAACCGTGCCATCCCGTACAAATACAAATAGTGTTTGTGGCAGCCAGCTGTTGGCAGCGGGAGCCGACAGGTGTGTGTCTGATGGGATCAACAATATATAATGTTTACCTTTCTACCTACACTCTTTGTTTAGAATAATATATAAAACTCTGGATTTTCTTTTGTTTCTGAACCAGCTGCATCAAACAATCTGTAGGCTACTTTCTAACTTCCACCTCACAAGCGCCTCGATTTCTGAATCAGAAAAACTCTCTTCCTCTTTTTTGTCCTCCACTTTATGTCAGACCGTGTTTTCTTTATTTCAGCCAGTATGAGTCTCTGAGCTGCACTGACTCTTATTGTAACACTAACGCCACTCCGTCGTTTTGCGTTCAAACCATCAAATGAAACATTTCTCCTCTCCTCCACTTCAGTGATCAGCACCTCGATCTCACACTCAGTGAAGTTCCCTTATTTTCACCTGTTGTCATTTGGACCTCAGCAGGTGACGCTGGCGTGTTTATGCTCATTTGCAAAGTCATTTATGGGAGGAGCCAAGACGGGTGGTCTGCCCTGGTGTTCTGGTCTGGTCTCATTGTCTGTGTTCTGGTCTGCCCTGGTGTTCTGGTCTCACTGTCTCCTGTGACAGAGACTCAGTCAGACGAGGACTCTCCTCCCTGTGAAACTAAAGCCAGCTGAATGAGCTGTGTTCCAGTAAAGCTCCACCTCTTCCTGTACACAGATCTACACTGAGGACAGCACGTGATGATCAGAGCAGAGAGCAGGCGGACGGCCAGAGAGACGGTCTACCTGGACATGGATCACCTGTTGCTGCTGCTGCTGCTGCTGCTGCTGTGGAGCTCAGGTAGGACTTTAAACAGCACGTGTTAGAATTCAGATCTCTTTACTGGATCAGGGAGAAAACCAGTATGAAAGGCTGTTCAGGGTGAAAACACTGAAAGACCTGCACAGTATTTAGGTGGCCTGGAGATATTTAGAGATCTAGCTGGAGGAGAGGAATTCAGCTGAAGAGCCACATATTCAAAAGAACAGGAAACTAAATGGCAGCTCCCCGTCCTTTCTGATGCTCGCTAGCTTCACTCATAAAGCTGAAGTATCTGGGTCTAACCAAGTCTCAGCTAAAAACAGGATATTAGATCGTTGCTGATGATAAACTCACTGATTAAAAATGTTTCTTCCTGTCAAAGAGCTGACGTACAGCTACATTTAAGGCACTAAGACCTTATCTGACCCAGTTTATGAAGTGTGAACATTTTCAGTATTTTCCCCCTAAACGGCCTCTCACAGAACAAACTGCTCACAAAAAGAGTTTTTTGGACTCTCTAATTAGAAACTGCTTCTTCCAACTGAGAAACACTGTACATCCAAACTAAGAGCTCTGGTGTCAGAGGTTGAATTTGAGAGGATCATTCATGCTTTTATTTGGTCTCCTTTAGATCACTGTAACTGTCTTTTCACTTGTTTGAATAAGAAGGAGCTTCACCGTCTCTTAAGGCTGTTCAGAACTCTGCTGCAAGGCTTCTAACTCACATGAACAAAAGAGCGCACATCACAGCTGTTTCACCATCACTTCACTGGTTACCAGTCCAGTTTAGAGTTCAGTCTGTCTGTCCCCACTCTTTCAGCTGAGGAGAGTTTCTTTAACAAATGGATTATTGAACTTTAATGTTATCAATATTTAATAATTTCTCTATATTACTAAAATAATCGTGGCCACTTTTATTGGGAATAAGTAAAGTTGTACCTGTAATTCAGAAGTAACGTGGCTGCATGCACTAATATCAAGGACTGCAGTATTAGCAGCAACATGTACTTTATCCAGGTTTCAGGTATATCAAATACCTTCTGACACTAGTGCGCTCATTTTGATGTTCCAGTCAGAAGAAAACACATTTCCAATCTCACGCAGGTTTTGTATCATGCTGATGAAGTGTCAGGTGTTCAGTAGGGCTGGACCCCAATATTCAAATATTCGATCGTTTGGTACACGTTCGATTTTTAATTTTGAGGTTCGAATGTTAAGTTCACGTCAAAGGGAAAACAAAATGAAGCCCTGAGCTGTGTGAGAGCACTTTAACTGAGTGATGAGAGCAGCAGTGTGGCAGTTCTGGGTTATTGCTTCATTTCATTACAGATCAAAGAAAGTCAAATAGCCTACATTTTAAATGAATCAGTAGCCTAAACTGTAGGCTACAACAAACTAACAACAACATAATGAACACATTTAAATCATTGTATTAGGCCGAGTGAAGAAGAACATGTAGTAGTAGTTATCTCTCCCCCATCAGCTTCTCCCTCACTCGTGTCTTTGCCAGAACCTCCTGGGCATTTATCCTTCTTTTGATGTTCTGCTTATAACTATAAAATACGTAGCTGTAGCTCGTGACAGCCAGCTTTAAACAATCAGCATAACGCGACCGCTGGATCCAGCTATAAAAGAATAACAGAAAAAACAATGTGGCAGTTATTTACATTCAGGTTTTTGGTGTTTGGGTTTAAATAAATGACATTTGTCATTTATGTCCCCCAGTGCTGAAGCTAAACCTGTGCTCATGCACTTCAACAACAAAATGACTTCATTAATTCATTTGTGTTTGTGCTGCAGCCTGATTTCTGTGTAAAATATTTCAGGTCCTGTTTTTCTTCTTTTAATCTTGATTATTAAACATCCATATCTCAAATTACTAGAATATTAGAATAAAGAACAGACCTCAGCCTGTGGAGCTGCTGATATGAAGCCCAGGTTGCTCTGATAGCCTGCAGCTCGTCTGGATTGTTGGTTTGGTGTCTCTCACTTTCTTCTTGAAGACTGGTGGACCAACACCAGCAGAGGACATGACATCACTGTGAAACTTCACACTGGACTTCAAGCAACTTTACTTTTATTTCTATATATGTCAGAGGTCGCACGCCTCTGGAGCAACGAGGGTTTAAGTGTCTTGCTCAGGGACACATTGGTGTCTCACACTGGATTCATACCCGGGTCTCTCACACCAAAGGCATGTGTCTTATACACTGGGCCACCACCACCGCCATTGGATTCTGTGTACCAAATACGTTGACTAGACATTAACAGACAACAGTGGTCATATTTAAATTCTCTGACCAAAGAGACAGTTCAGTAGTTGTTGGATATTGACAGACATGTCGCTACCATCCCTACCTGTTTCTATGCCCTTAAACAAACACAGCTGACTTACTTTGGCTGTCAATTCACAATCTCACCAAAAAGCCACACATGTTAACTTCAGCACCTCTCCTAAAGTGCAGCTCACAGTCCCACACAGAGCAGGCTGGCTTCAGTTTTCACATGTTTATATTCCAAAACTCTAGCAGCTACGTTTCCACTCGGTCACAGTGCAAACACAGAGCTGCTGCACAGTCACACCTGACCAGTGTTGGGGGTAACACGTTACTGTAATCACATTACTTCTGTCTGGAACGCATCACTGTTGATAACTTCAGTAATCACATCTCAAAATCATCTCGTCACTTGTGAACTGGTTCTTGAACTATCTGCATAACGGGAGGAGAGAAAAATAAATCAAACGCCCCTTTTCATGAATGTTTCCGACCTCTCAGACTTCAGCAGCAGTTCACGAGGACGCAGAAATTGCAGAGCTGCCAAAGAAGTCTTTGGAGGGGTGGAGGTATTACTTCATATTGTTGGTAGTAGCCTGCGACCGACACGCAGTTTCTGATCTAACAGTTGGTGATCGTTCCCTCTGGCTGGATATATATTACCATGATCCATGCACTACTGCAGCTGGAGGCTCTCTGCAGCGCCACGCAACTTTCTAAATTCTTCCCTCTCACGGAGAAAAGAAAGGTCGCAAACACAGCCGCAGCCGTTGTGTCAAGCTTAATTGTAGCAAAAAGGCTCCATCTGATAATAATAATAGCCTAATTATTATTATTGTAATAAGACAAACATGATTCTGTCACAGTCGCTCAGGCCTACATGCTTCAGCTGTTAATGAGTCAGCAGTAAGAATCACAGTCTTCATTATCTAAAATATAAATGTTTCCAATGAAATGTCCAAATAAAGTTCTAAGCATTATAGCACTGTACTCTAGCCTTGTTCTTCTCTTGACAAATGTTGGGCTGATGTTCACAACTCTGTTGTCACTTTGTATTAAAGAGCAGAAAAGAGAGATCCTGTGTTTGTCCTCATCATAATAAGGATTTGTGTTGATCTGAGCAGATATGAGGTGGAACTTTATATTGTTACTGTGCATCACAGGTGATGTTACGCAGTAATCCAAAAGTAATGTAACTAGTAGTGTAACTAGTTAGTTTCTGCAGTGAGTAATCTAGTAAAGTAAGTAACTAGTAATGTGTAATCCATGACCTTTTCTGAGTAACTACCCCAACACTGCACCTGACACAGCAATGCTCTCACTACAATCCTCCCTCTGTAAGAAGCCTGAATAGAAAAGTCCAGTGCTGGTTTGAACAGACCTCTGCGCTCTAACTCAGACCTCATGAAGTCAGATAAGACTGGGGGCCAATCTGCTGGCTCATTTGGTGGAGCAGCAACTGTTCCATTAGAGTCTGAGCTGCTTGTATCTGATGCTGGCTGCACATCTCTGGCTGTGCTCGTACTGGCTGATGATCCAGCATCTAATCTGACAAACGGCACCACAGCCCCTGTAAATTCTAGATATTTTCTATATATTAATATTATCAGCTGCATCAGGCCCATTCAAACTGGCTTTTCAGATATATAATATTTATAAAATGACTGGGCTGAATATGTGCTGCTTATTATTTACTGACATGTGCATCCATATTGCCCAGTCTGTCCAGCTAATCAACATTTTAATAGTCAGTGTGAATCCACTGCTTCCCATCATGCATCAGTCCAGAGTTGTAACTAAACTTCACTGTCTTGTTTTTAAATGATGTATGAGGAGTGCCCTCACATCCTGTCTGGACTGGTCCACAGATGTTTCTTGCTGAATGCGTGAGTTTAATTTAAACCAGCGCTGCTCAGCTGCTTAGCAGGACAGACAGACAGACAGATTCACTGCAGCTGCACATTAGGCTGAGTGTCATTTAGTTTTTTCTCTCCTCGTGCCTAGAAGGACAGTCCCTCTTCATCCTCTCATCAAACATTCACGTTCACCTTTGACAGGAAAGTGAGGCGGGGCCGTCCAGCTCTGTGCTGGACTGTCACTGCGTATGTCGTGTCGCATCAGCTGGCTGAAGTTGATTCGCGCTGAGTCGGCTTTATCAGTTTTGTTTTTCAGTGCTGCTCCACTCAGGTGCTGCACAGGCGACTAATACCAATGTAACGAGGTCTGGTGCAGAATGTAATATGTGACATTTGGTTTTGAAATGTAGCGAAGTGAAAGTAAAAAGTTGCAACAACTAAAAATACTAAAGTAAAGTACAGATACTGAAATAAACTACTTAAGTACAGTAAGTATTTGTACTTTGTGACTTTCCACCACTGATCTCACCTACAGTAAACTGGTAAAATGAGTCCAGAGGGAGTTCACTGAGATGTTTCTGAGCTGATAGAAAGTTCTTTACAAAACAACCTGATTGTTCTTTCTGTCCACGGCTGTGCTCCAATCACAGGACTCCAGGCTGAAGGACGACACACCTCAACAGGTAAAGAGAGAAAGAAAAGACAAAGAAAGAATCACAGAAGCAGAATCAGTTTAGTCTCTAGAATTCACTTCTTTACTGATGACTCTCTGGTTTCTGTTCAGAGCCTGATGATGTCAGGTTGGTGGGAGGAGCCAGTCGCTGTGCAGGAACACTGGAGCTGAAACATCAGGGAGACTGGAGACCAGGGAGTTTCTCTGTCTGGACCATGAAGACAGCAGCTGTTGTCTGTAGACAGCTGGACTGTGGCTCTACTGTTTCTGTAAGAGAGAGAAAGGAGTCCTCAGTCAGACCTGTGTGGTGGATCAGTTCTTACTGTGTTCAGTCTGGATCTGCTCTGAGGGAGTGTGCAGAATCAGTTTCCTCTACCTCCATCCTGGATCTCACCTGCTCAGGTAAGCCCATCAGTGACATCATCTATGACAGTAATGTACCGAGGTCAGGTCCGGATTAAGAAGTCAGAGGCCCCTGGACAATTTGTCTTGTAGCCCCCCCCACACACACACATGAGCACAATTAAGGTTTTGAATTCCAGGGTATTATTTGTTGGAAACATCTTTAGCTTATACAGGATTTATGCTGACAGGTTACAGCCTATGATCACAGCCTGAAGAACAATATCAACACCTGTACACGTCCTCCATCATGCAGGATTTACACCACATGCTTGCAACAACGCTGTCCTGGACCAGCAGCAACAATATCAAGACATTTCCCTGCTTAGTGTGACTCACTGGCTATTAGTATTAAAATAACTGCAAACTCACAGAAAAGTCCGCTCTATCTCAGAGTCCAGGGCTGAATTTCAGCATCAGTACATCCCTGGTAGCAGCATGAACACACCTGTCAACCCTCCCTTTCTTCTGCTGTAATTTTAACCTTTCTAAAAATGCCGCTGGGCGTATTTGAAATGTTTGCTACGTTCCCCTCCGGTAAAGCCAGTTGCAGTATGTAACGTTAGAACATCAGCTGTAACAGAGACAGGAAGTCAACGGCACCCGCCAATAAAACAAGAAGAACAGCAGCACGAGGGGAGCAGTTGCCAGGATGGATGATGCAGGGCTCTACAGAGTATTTCACTCGCATTTATCCATAAAAATAGATTCATGCAAAGAGGAAAAATGATTTACGAGTAAAGACTATAAACTACCATAACTGTTCTGCATGAATGGTTCTGATTATTGACAAGTATTTACTGCATTAATAAATTAGAGACCAATGTAGACTGTGTTTCTTGCATGGATTTTATAAATGGAAACATTCCACAAACAGTAAACTGCTGTAACAGTGGGCAGTGTTGGGAAGGTTACTGTGGAAATGTAATAGGTTACCGATTACAAGTTACCCTATTTCAAATGTAACAGTAGTCTAGGTTAACTATTTCAATTACTCCATCAAAGTAATTTATCACATCTGATAACTTTTCTAAATTTCTAATGAATGTTTTCAACTGTTCACCATTTTCAAAGACAGCTTGAGAGGCAGATGGTGGCGCTGCAAATTCAGACATGAGAACCAATCACACCATTCATCTGGACCTGGTCTAATGTGGTCTACATGTGAAAACAGCAGATAAATCGTCCTTTAAAGTATTTTCACAAATTGAATAAAGGTTTCACAAATCTGAAACTGTGTTTGATTGAAACTTTAGCCTCTTTGGACAATCTAGTCCAGATTTGAGAGCTCTAGGTATAGTGGTTTTGGATCTGGACCTGGTCTAATGTGGTCTGCATGTGGAGAAAAAGCAGTGAAAGTTATTTCAAATCTAAAAAAGTGTTTCAGACAGCGTTAAGGCTTTGCCTAAAATGCACAACAGCTTTCACAGCAGTAAGAGGTGCAAAAAACGGAGATTCGGTCGCTCAGCAACGTTAACTTTCACTTAAGTTCTCCTTAACTTTCCCCTTAACTGCAGAATCGGAAGCTGCGAATTGGAAGCTAACTTCAGCGTCGTTAAAAAAACTGTAAAAAGTATAATATTATATGAAATTATCATGAATACAGTAATCAATATACTACAACTAAACAGTACTATTAAATGAACATTACACTTCTTATTTGATGTAATAATGTTGTACTACATACTAGATCCTCCACTGTTTTTAGACTGGTGGCCAAAACAAAATGGCAATAATTATAATTATGGCAATAATTACAGTTGTTGAAAGAACGTCTCTCTCCCTCGTTCTCCATTCTTCCTTCTACTTTACTTTAGCTTGTTGGCTAACAGCTGACTTGAATAACATCAGGTCCAGTGCAGCTGACCTGCCGCCCAGACGTGTATTTATGCCAAGGATGATGCGTTCAGTAAGTCAGTACTGCAGCGTTACTTGGATTAGTAACTGTAATAATATTACTGTTTTGTAAATAGTTATCTGTTACACTACTAGTTAGTGGGAAAAAGAGTAAATGTAAAATGAGAAAGTAATATTATTACAGTTCCTGCCCAACACTGCTAACAGTAGGCCTGGCTATGAAATCAGTTTTAATTTAATGTTAGTATGATAGCAATTTTTCCTTGCTTTACCTTTAGCTTTGTTTCCAGTCTCTTTGCCATCATGCACAGGTAGGAGGGAAGTTTTTAAGCAGACACACAAGATGATTTTCCAGAGAGATTATTGCAGATGAGGTTTGTGGTTTATTGCAGCAGTAAATAGTACAAACAGATGAACATAGCGGTTGATTTCTTATCTTGTTTCCAGTTGTTTGCGTGTATTCTGACTCTGTGGTCTGGCCAGAACTGTTTGTGCTCCCCCTACCTGTGCCTACCACTTCCTGTCACCTATGCCCTCTATATACAACCACGTGCATCTAATCACTGCCACCCAGTGTCCAAAATACTAATATAAATATATCCAAAGAAAAATAAAATATCACGCCAACAATAAACATAAATGGCTCCTACAGTTAGAATATTATACTAATAGAGATCATTTATACTCCACAGATTCTGTGCAACCAAAATAAAAGTTTTTTTAACAATGAAATAATACTGAAAACACGAGAGTGAACACTTAAATTAGGGAAACACTTTAACACCCTCCCTCCTCTGAGGGAGTAAACACGAGCCTACAGCTCCACACTGCTGTCTGACCCTAACCGCTCCACGACCCGCTCCGCTCTGCACCAGCTCCTCTCTAGTAGGCCTAACTATACTCTCCACCAGCGGCGTCGTTAGCCCGGATGTTTTTTGAAAAGCCTCCGATCTCAGAAGAACAAAAGACAACGATTTTGGAGCTGGCTCATATAGGAGGCAGTTTACTAAGAGACCAGTCAATCACTCACAGTCCACATCAGTCGCGGACAGAATGTAGCCTGTAGAAATGTTGAGGGAGGAAAAACCAAGTTGCTGGAGGCCGGAGCAGCAAAGTTCCTCAGTATTACAGACTTTTCTTTGTGCTGCTGTTCCTTCTAGCTGAAGGCAGCAGTGATGATGTCTGCAGCAGGGGTGGGTACATCTAATGTAGGCCTACTCTTAATTTCGCTACATCTTCCATTCACACCTTTTATAACTTCTCCAGTCTGTAATCTGCATTTTGCTTCATTAACAGAAATGAGCTCCTCCAGGCTGTGTGTGTGCAGTCACGCAGTAAAGCGCTGGTCGGGCGCTTGTCACGGTCACAGAGCTGGGCGGATGCAAACCTTTAGAAAATCAGCCAAATATCTTTTTATGTTCTACTAATACAACTGAAATGTAGTGAGCCACACCGTGGACCTGCTGGTCTGTTGGAAAGCAGCCTGCGTCGCTCTTTAACAAGCCGGCAAGTGAAACACTTTCACTTTCTATTAAAAGCGTCTTTAGTCTCTGCAGAGCAAATGAAGACTACACACTGTAAGATCTTTGTCAGACGATCACTGCATTGATTCTGATATATTAAAAGTGTCCTGTTGTTGAACAGAGCATCGCTTTGGACATTAGCCTGTTTCTTTTCTTTAATACACATCGGTTACTATTTGTTTCATCGCGATGTCCGACGGTGAGTCCATCAACAGAAAGTCGCTGGTGAAACTGACTTTCACTCAGCAGCTACCAGCTGTTATTTATTTTTCAGATGCACAGAGAGAGATAATAAAACAGTCCTGTTGGGCTTTACGCACGACGCACAGCTTCCTCTGTATGTAGTTTACCTGCTTCAACAACCAGCTGCTCTCGTGTTACTGCCACAATAATTATCTGTGGTGTGAAGATTGTTTAGATGCTTCAGGAATAATCAGATTGTTTTGGCAGCCTGTGCTACTGCAAAGCAAGCGGTTTGGTTGGCTACATGTCCATAATAAAAGGCACAGGCAGCAAGAGTTATATTTTAAAGTGATCTTGCAGATGATGATGTTGTGCTGCTGTTTGGAAACATGTTGAAAGTGTTCAGACGTGGAGAACAAGTGTGACAGAGTATTAAATGTAAATGTCTGTGCTGTTAGAAAGACGTGTTCTGTTGTTAATGATGAACTGATGTTGGAGTTGTGCTGAGTCCAGTTTGAATCACTGAATTGTTGTTTCATGACATGTTTTTATTTTGTCTCTGGTGTCTTTATCTCTACTTCATCTTCTATTATCTCTCCAGACTCTGTCAGGCTGCTGGACGGGACTAGTCTGTGCTCAGGCAGACTGGAGGTGAAGTCTAACCAGTCTAACCAGTCTAACCAGTCTAACCAGAGGTGGTCCTCAGTGTGTGAAGCTGACTTTGACCAGCAGGATGCAGAGGTGGTCTGTAGGGAGCTCGGCTGTGGGGCTCCTTCAGTCCTCCAGGGGGCGCTCTATGGAGAAGTGGAGGCTCCGATGTGGACCAAAGAGTTCCAGTGTGGAGGCCATGAGTCTGCTCTCCTGGACTGTAGAAGCTCAGGCTCAGCTAGAAACACCTGCTCACCTGGAAAAGCTGTTGGACTCACCTGCTCAGGTAGAAGAGGAGCTGCAGCTTTGATTTGCTTCATTTCTCTTCTGATGAAACTCACTTTATTGTTTTACTGATGACTCTCTGGTTTCTGTTCAGAGCCTGTCAGGTTGGTGGGAGGAGCCAGTCGCTGTGCAGGAACACTGGAGGTGAAACATCAGGGAGACTGGAGACCAGTGAGTTACTCTGTCTGGACCCTGAAGGCAGCAGCTGTTGTCTGTAGAGATCTGGACTGTGGCTCTGCTGTTTCTGTAGGACAGAGAATTGAGTCCTCATACAGACCTGTGTGGTGGATCAGGTCTGACTGTGTTCAGTCTGGATCTGCTCTGAGGGAGTGTGCATCATCAGGTTCCTCTTCCTTCATCCTGGATCTCACATGCTCAGGTAAGCCCCAGATGTATAAAGACGTGTTCTGTTGTTAATGATGAACTGATGTTGGAGTTGTGCTGAGTCCAGTTTGAATCACTGAATTGTTGTTTCATGACATGTTTTTATTTTGTCTCTGGTGTCTTTATCTCTGTTTCATCTTCTATTATCTCTCCAGACTCTGTCAGGCTGCTGGACGGGACTAGTCTGTGCTCAGGCAGACTGGAGGTGAAGTCTAACCAGTCTAACCAGTCTAACCAGAGGTGGTCCTCAGTGTGTGAAGCTGTCTTTGACCAGCAGGATGCAGAGGTGGTCTGTAGGGAGCTTGGCTGTGGGGCTCCTTCAGTCCTCCAGGGGGCGCTCTATGGAGAAGTGGAGGCTCCGATGTGGACCAAAGAGTTCCAGTGTGGAGGCCATGAGTCTGCTCTCCTGGACTGTAGAAGCTCAGGCTCAGCTAGAAACACCTGCTCACCTGGAAAAGCTGTTGGACTCACCTGCTCAGGTAGAAGAGGAGCTGCAGCTTTGATTTGGTTTGTGGTGTCCGAACAATAATGCTGCGATGATGTGTTGAGAAGAAATCCGCTTGACACTGTTCTTGATTATAAAAGTTTATTACATCAAGGAGTTCAGCATCAATTACAAGCTCTGCAGCAGCTTGGAGAGAGACCCAGCCCGATGGCCACTCTGTCTCTCTGTACATCAAACACAGCTTATATAGGACATGTTTAGGTATCTGCTAAATACCATATAAGGGCAAAGTCCCTTCATAGACACTAATCTCTACTCCCCCTACCACTGGGTCAGAGGTCAAATTCCATAGGAGGGTTCCCTCTTTGCACACCCATCAATCATTACTCCCCCTTAAAAGTTCACTGTGCCTCTCTCCAGCTGCAGAGTATTATTTTAAACTGTAATGGTCAAATGCACATATGTTATACACCACAGGTTCATTTCTGTTCTGATGAAACTCACTTTATTGTTTTACTGATGACTCTCTGGTTTCTGTTCAGAGCCTGATGATGTCAGGTTGGTGGGAGGAGCCAGTCGCTGTGCAGGAACACTGGAGCTGAAACATCAGGGAGACTGGAGACCAGTGAGTTACTCTGACTGGACCCTGAAGACAGCGGCTGTTGCCTGTAGACAGCTGGACTGTGGCTCTGCTGTTTCTGTAGGACAGAGAATTGAGTCCTCAGACAGACCTGTGTGGTGGATCAGGTCTGACTGTGTTCAGTCTGGATCTGCTCTGAGGGAGTGTGTAAGATCATCTTCCTCTTCCTCCATCCTGGATCTCACATGCTCAGGTAAGCCCCAGATGTATAAAGACGTGTTCTGTTGTTAATGATGAACTGATGTTGGAGTTGTGCTGAGTCCAGTTTGAATCACTGAGTTGTTGTTTCATGACATGTTTTTATTTTGTCTTTATCTCTACTTCATCTTCTATTATCTCTCCAGACTCTGTCAGGCTGCTGGACGGGACTAGTCTGTGCTCAGGCAGACTGGAGGTGAAGTCTAACCAGTCTAACCAGTCTAACCAGTGGTGGTCCTCAGTGTGTGAAGCTGACTTTGACCAGCAGGATGCAGAGGTGGTCTGTAGGGAGCTCGGCTGTGGGGCTCCTTCAGTCCTCCAGGGGGCGCTCTATGGAGAAGTGGAGGCTCCGATGTGGACCAAAGAGTTCCAGTGTGGAGGCCATGAGTCTGCTCTCCTGGACTGTAGAAGCTCAGGCTCAGCTAGAAACACCTGCTCACCTGGAAAAGCTGTTGGACTCACCTGCTCAGGTAGAAGAGGAGCTGCAGCTTTGATTTGCTTCATTTCTCTTCTGATGAAACTCACTTTATTGTTTTACTGATGACTCTCTGGTTTCTGTTCAGAGCCTGATGATGTCAGGTTGGTGGGAGGAGCCAGTCGCTGTGCAGGAACACTGGAGGTGAAACATCAGGGAGACTGGAGACCAGGGAGTGACTCTGTCTGGACCCTGAAGGCAGCAGCTGTTGTCTGTAGAGATCTGGACTGTGGCTCTGCTGTTTCTGTAGGACAGAGAAAGAAGTTTGTATTCAGACCTGTGTGGGGGATCAGCTTTGTCTGTGTTCAGTCTGGATCTGCTCTGAGGGAGTGTGTAAGATCATCTTCCTCTGCCTCCATCCTGGATCTCACCTGCTCAGGTAAGCCCCAGATGTATAAAGACGTGTTCTGTTGTTAATGATGAACTGATGTTGGAGTTGTGCTGAGTCCAGTTTGAATCACTGAATTGTTGTTTCATGACATGTTTTTATTTTGTCTCTGGTGTCTTTTGGCGTTTTTCCATTACCAGTACCGGCTTGGCTCGGTTTGGCCGTGCCCCGTTTTCCATTGCAGATAGTACCCCTTAAAATGGAAATATGTCCAAACAGTCTGCAGAGTGTAACAAAGAGCCAGTGAAGAAGCAGGTGACTTTATAATGTAAGGGTATTATGCAGCTATCAAAAGGAGGAAGGGAGTAGGGACCAGCTGTCCTGAGATGAAGGCCTATCAAGGACAGTCTGATAAGAAAACTCTCTAATGAGCATCTTTCCCAGCTGTAACATAATAAAATAATAAAACACCACACAGTGAAACACTGGTCTATTCTGATGAAGCATGCAGGGTGAAACAGTAACACAGTAAAATATCACATTTCCATCACATACTCCTCCCTTGTGATCATTCTTTGATCACTCAAGTATATACAACATTACAAAAAGATCATCAGGTCATAGAAAGTCATCATGATGTGATCTACAGCAGTTTAACAGAGAAAAAGAATCTGGGTCCTTCCTGTCATCACAGTGGCATGTTATTCTTGTTCATGGAGTGTGATCATTTGAATGGAGACACATTTCTCAATAGCTCCTACAATCAGACCTCTGGCACATGGAATAATGCAGCATCCACAGAGAGCTACAGCAATCTTTAGACCTGCTAGCATGGGCATCACTGAGGCCTTTTATTTAGCAAATACAGAATCAGACCGGTCGAACGTGTTAGTGTCTACTTCAGAGTTCTCTGCAAGTTCTTCTCGTAGGGAACGCAGTCCTTCCAGCACTCAGTTCACCGAACCATCTGGAGCTGTATTGTTGGGCACAAACATACAACAGGAGTTATTAAACATTAGCCCAGCAGCCCAGCCTCTTCTGGTGCTTCTCTTGCCTCTAACACTGCTATTTGATGTCAATGCCTGTAGTTCACTGTGGTGTTCTGTTGTGGTGGCTTTTGTGCATCATGCTTGTGATGCAAGAACGGCAACAGAGGCACTGTTCATGCTGTTGCAATGGCAGCAAACATCAGTGTTGATCCTCGTAGGCCACACATATTTGGGTGTCTGACTGGGTCCCATGACGTCTCCTTCCAGAGACAACCATGCTACTCACTCTCAGCAGTGGTGAGACCAGGAGTTTTCCCACTAGCTCCCTTGTGTTGATGTTTGCTGTCTAACAGCCTGTGAGTCCGAGACAAAGGGGGCCTAAGCGTTCCCAATCCCTCCTTCACTCACAACACAAGGTGCTGATTGTGCACGCTTGTTGATCTGTTGTTGTACTGGTGCAGGCACCTTCCTGCAGTGGCTGGCGGGAATCCACGTAGTTCTTTCCGCCACTTTTACCGCTGTGTATGTTGTCAGGAGCACCTTTCCACCTCTGCGCCTTCCAGTGCTTTTCTTCTGAAGTCCTTAACCACCACAGAATCTCCTGGCAGGAGACTGTGCAGTGGTTCTGTCGCTGGAGAGGGT
Organism: Micropterus salmoides; assembly: GCF_014851395.1. Taxonomy (NCBI): domain Eukaryota; kingdom Metazoa; phylum Chordata; class Actinopteri; order Centrarchiformes; family Centrarchidae; genus Micropterus; species Micropterus salmoides. The sequence continues at coordinate 50,220,705 of NW_024041150.1, forward strand.
AGGGCCTCTTTAACCTGCTGATGTAGACGGACAGAGCAGAGGACAAAGTCTGGCAATACTTTAACATTCAATCATTCTCACAGTGATGTGTGTCAGGCGGTACTCTGCTCGCTGCCTCTGTCCCTGTTAGTGGAGGGCACCCTAAAAGAATCATACCTGGTTCTTATCCTGGTTCTCATCAACACCACCGGCAACACCTCTGTTCATGGAAGACCTGTGTCTTCACGATACTTAGCTAGCTTAACCTTCAGCATTCTGTTTCTCTACTGCGCCACCGATTGCTGGGTGGTAGGAACAATGTTGTCTCAAATCAGTGCCCATATAAGAGCCAAGTTGTTGTCATGGCTTCACTTCCAAAAGGTGTTCTGTTGTCACTGTCTATTTTTGAAGGCACACCCCAGCATGGCAAGATTTCACAAACCAGGGCTTTTCTTATCTTCTTCTATCCATTTTGGAAACATATCAACTATCATCAACAGCACGTATTGACTTTGCTTGGGTTTAGCTAAAGACCTCCCTCATCAGGTGGTCACATGGTTCTTCTGGTGGTGGACGTGCTGCAAATGGAGCCAGTAATCCAGCCTCTGAGCTTCCAGGCTGTCTGATAACACACCTCACACACAGACTTGTTCTCATCACGTTCCATAGTTTTGCATTCAGTTGCCCCTTTTCTCTGTGGAGGAGAGCGCATGGGCTTTTATACTTTTATAGGAGAGCTTTTCCCCATCTTATCTGACTTTATTTTATCCCTTTTATTTATTGTATTTTACTAATTTTATATTAATTTTTCATGCTCTTATCTTGTTTTTTTGTATTATTCTTTACACTTGTTAAATCACTTTGAAACTTGTTTTTGAAAAGTGCTCTACAAATAAGGATTATTATTATTATTATTATTATTATTATGGGCAAAACTCTGGACCATGTTAAAAAAAAGGGATTTAAACAATAACATCAAACAACAAGGAACGAGCAGGCGGCATTCTTTTCCTGTAGAAATGGGGTCAGTCTGTTAGCGTGCATCACATTTTATCATCAACACGGCAGCAGCTCACAAAGAAACATCCAGCATAACATACAGCAACAGACACAGCAAGCAACACGACAATAAGCACCAGGCATCTGGTTTGCTTCCAAGATGTAGTGTCAGAACAGGTCATGTGATCGTCCTTCGGTCAAGTCAAGTGAAAACGTAGGTCAGGTCTTTGTCGTCCCCGAGTACAGGTAGACTATAGAGAGCCATGTCAGTCAGTGAGGCTCTGTCAGCTCAGCTTCGTCAGTTCAAGTCAGTCAAGTGCACTGTTAGTTCACCATGAATCATGGGAGAAAGCTTTTCTCTCTGTTCAGTCTTTGTCAGTAATGGGATCCCTTGTCCATAAAATCATCATCACCTCTTTATGGTGATTGGTTTTGGCTTGTATGCATTGGGAGAGAGAGCTTTACTCTCATCGTGATCACATTCCCAGAGAAGTTATTCTGTCTAGTCCAGTTGCAGTTAGAGACAGACAGACAGCCTTGTGTGTGGCCATTGTGGGCTAAACGCTTTAGCAACACAATGGTCGTCTCAGCACGCTTCTATGGAGGACCGATCCTGACACAGGCAGAAATAAATAAATGCTCAATAAATAAATAAGCATCCAATTAAATACACACAAAAATAAAGTAAATAAATAAATGTAGGTAGTAATTAAATTATAGAAGGAGACATAAATGTACATATTTTAATTACTGCCTTTGTTATAATGACCTTATTTATTTATTCTCTGTTATAATCTTCAACTTTATTTATTAATGACTTATTTTTTAAATGTATTTATTTATGTGTGTGTTTTAATATTTGTTTTATTCTACCTTTGTATTTTTTTACCTTATTTATTTTCACCCATGGTATTTATTTCTGCCTGTCCTTTTTACATTTCTGTATGCATTTCTGCCTCATTATGCAAATGAGGAGGGGCTGTGTCTCAAGGGGTCATCTTCTCTGCTATTGGTGGACCAGTCAGACAGGAGAGCTCCTACTCTGCCTGCAGACATCAACGAGCTGCTCCTAGGTCTGTGTGAGTGTGTCTATGTTTGTGTGTGCAGTGGGCGTCACTCATTAGTGCTCTGATAACTGAAACAAGTGTTTAACAACTATGTCACCAGAATTCATCAACATGATACCATATATGCAACCTGCCCCTCTCTGGGGCTGTTTTCAACATATCATGTAGCAATATTGTCCCCTGCTAGGTTTAAATTACAGTTTCTAAAACTCTTGGTGCTTATCATTCATCACCAATGTAGGCTGCTCAGCATTCACTAATAAATTAATGTAATATTTGTGTTTAAGATTTTATTTTTCTGTGAGAAATTGTGACTCACCCGGTGTGTGTGTGTCCCAGCTGTTTCCTGTCACTGCCGTCCGTCCCGCCCCCTCCAGCTCAGTCCATTTGGATCTCTGTTTTGGATCTGTCCAGACAATCTCTGTGTACCAGTGTCCACCTTTGTCCACTGTACTGTCCGTACAATTTAGCATCTTTGTTCCAACAGCAGTTTCTGGCCTTGTCCTGCTCAGAACATGTTCTTTTCCGATAAACATTATTTCAGACCGCTGTGACCATAAGGTGATGATCGTGTGAACTTGGATGAATGATTCATGATTGAATGCAAACATGTTGTTGTGATTGGCCTGCAATTATCCAGTGATGACATCGCTGTACTGAGTCCATTCTGTGCTCCAGCCTACTTTCTTGTGAAGCTAGCGTGAAGTATTTTGTTGAGATTGTAGAACCGGTTGTCCAAAGTGAATGTAAATGCTCCGTACTTGTAAGTAACTTGTTGTTGTTTGAGCTGGTTTGGGACTCAGCTGTCTTTGTTCAGTCATTATGGCATCCTTTGATAAACGGTCCAAACTGCTCCAATTGCATGTGAGGCTGTCGCTTCAACAATGTTCCAAATACCAAATATTCCTTTTATAATTGGCATTTCCATGACTGGGCAATACGATGTGTTGCATTACTGTTACCGGACCAGAACAGTGCTTCTGTAGGTCTTTAATGTTGCATTAGTTCATCATCTCTCTCTGGCTTATGGTGTCATGTTTCAGCAGCAGTTTTAACATCAGCATAGTCTTCATCCTTGGCTGGATCTCAGACTGGAGCGTATCGGAGGAGGAGGAGCGGAGTCCAGGACTGGATCAGCCGGAATGAAACACTGGTCTATTCTGATGAAGCATGCAGGGTGAAACAGTAAACACAGTAAAATATCACATTTCCATCACACCCTCCATGTAGCTGGTCGTCATAGCGACGCCACACACAACTGCTGCGACGTAATGTTCAGTGCGACCCACAAACAGCTGTCTCTTGATTTAAGTTAAAACGTTTCAACATTCCTCAGAAGGTAAAGACAGATAAGCGGTATGAAAACCTTCCAGCTGTGTTTTCCTCTGCCGTAGTTGCTGCAGCGGTCTGTGTCTCCGAAAACTTTCAAGCAGTTTGTTCCACCATCACTTCTTTTTTTTTTTTTTTTCTTTTTTTTTTTTTATCTTTATTTAATAAGAAATATAATTTACAGACCAAAATCTACAGAAACTCTACATGCTTATACATTTATGCTCACATTCATACCCCAGAACATACATGAGGAAAAAAAAAAAAAAAAAAAGGTTTTAACATGAAAAGATAGGAAAAAACTACAAGATTTCATATAATTAATTATAATACACATAGAATATTATTCCATTTATTATATTCATCCAATTTAATTTTGCTTTCTGCTATTATCTTTTCCAAAAGAAGATGAGACCTTATGACATTCTTAAAGTGATCTAAACACAAGCTTGATGATGTTTTTGTTTTAAAAATAAACATTTTCCCTATTAATAAAATGGTATTTAACAAAAGAACACTATCTGTAAAATGACCAAGTACCATAGTTTGTGGTGTTATGGTAAGTTCTATCCTAGCCGTCTTTAACCAAACTTGGACACTTGACCAGAATTTATATACAAATGGACAAAAGTAAAATAAATGCCATAGGTCTTCCTCTTCTTCCTCACAGAATCTGCAATGTGGACTATTTTCAATGTGGTATAAATATAAAAAAAATTTATTTGCAGTTATCTTGTAAAAAAATTTCAATTGGAATATTCTTGAATATGAATCTACTGTAGTGTTATAAATTGATCTAAAATATTCTTTCCATGGAATTGGTGCATTAATTTCATCTTCCCAGTATTGGCAGACCCTGTGAGGAAAAAGTGCAAAACCTGCAGAATACAACTTCCAATTTAAATTATTTTATTTATTTTTATATTACATAACCATTTTTTACATCGTACTTTTGGGAGACAAACCAATTGCTTGTGTTTATTTTGTATTTTTTGTTTCCAGCCAATTGGAATTGCTGAGACAATCTGATTGAATTGATACAAATCCAAACATTCATTAAATTGTATTGAAAAATCATAAAATGAAATAAAGTGACCAGATGTATCTAAGAAGTCATTCACAAAGATTAAACCATTTTGAATACATATATTCCACAAAAGTGGTTGGTCTCCTATAGTAATTTCAGAATTCATCCACAGTAACTGATTCTGCATATCATCTAAAGTATCAGGAGGATGGTACTGAAAATTCAACCATGCTTTAAGTACGTCTTTAAAAAAAGTTCTTTTAATTGATTCCGAAATATTCCTTTGATATGTAATGGTTTTAATTGAAAAAAAGGAAATAAATCCGAGCCAAAAAAATAAAAGGATGTGTACAATCTTTTACTGGTAAGCCATTTTCTGTGATTATATATTTTATTAACCCAAGAAGCTTTTATAGAACTATTCATTGCTTGGAGATTTTTTAGATTTAATCCACCATTTTCATATGAATTGTATAAATATTGTCTCTTAATTTTATCTGGTTTACTATTCCATAAAATTTAAAAATGCTTTGTTCAAAGCATTTAAAAAAGGAATTGTCAGGAGTTGGAAGGGTCATTATTAAATAAACAAATTGGGGGATTACCAATGAGTTAATCAGTGTGACCCTTCCTTGTAATGTAAGTGAGCTGCTCCTCCATGGCTGTAAAATTCTATCTACTTTTTGCATTTTTTTATCGTAATTGTATTTGACAATATTTTGGAAATTTTCTGGTATGTGAATACCTAAAATATCTACAGAGCCATTTGTCCATCTAATAGGAGCTGAACAATTTAAATTGAAATCTGTACCATTTAAAGTCCCTATTCTCAATATATGGCACTTCTCAAAATTTGGTTTCAAACCTGATATTTTTGAAAACATATTTAGATCTATAATCAAGGATTCCAAAGTAGATTGTTTTGGTTGAATAAAAAAGGATGCATCATCAGCATACATTGTAAGTTTTGTCTCTATACCATTTGGCTTCAAACCTATGATATCTGTATTCTTTCTAATTTTTATTGCTAATATTTCAATACATATCAGGAACAAATATGGTGACAATGGACACCCCTGACGAACCCCTTGTGTTAGGGGAAATCCAGTAGATAAATACCCATTATTTATAACTCTACTGCTGGTATGTTTATAGAGCGTCTCAAACCAACCAAATCAAAAAAGTCTTATAAATTTCAATTGGAATACCATCAATGCCAGGCGATTTTCCCAATGCAAATGAGTTAATAGCCTCTAATAACTCCTGCTCTGTTATTTCCCCCTCACAGCTTAACTGATGGGTAGCGGAGAGCTTAGGAACGTTATCTGAAGGGAAGAACTGTTCAATCACATCTTCAATCACATTGCTTGGATGCTGTAATTCTTCCTCTTTAGAGTATAGTGATTCAAAGTATTCTATTTCTTCCTGTAATATTTCTTGTGGGTTTGTTACCAAAACGTTATTTTTATATAAACTTATAATATTTATTTTTTCAAAATTTCTTTGATTCAGTTTTAAAAATAGAGCTGTACATTTTTCCCCATTATTCATCCAATTCGCATGTGAGTTAACAATAATTCCATTCACACGTTCACGATAGAGGCTCTCCAATTCATCTTGTTTTCTTTTAATCCGAAGCTCATTTTCCACTGTATATTTTTGTCTATAACTATATGTAATTCATTTATTTCATCTATAATTTCCTTTTCTTTTTTAAATTGATTTTTCGTTTGTATGAGCTCGTTTTAATTGTATGGCCTCTGAAGGAGCATTTAAAGGCTTCCCAAATATTGTGTGGATCTGAAGAATTTTCATTATTTTCAAAAAATTCTTTAATAAATTTTTTGGTTGTATTAATAAACGCTTCATCATGCAAGAGTGACAAGTTGAATTTCCAGTAGCCACGCCCTTTAGAGTATTGTGAATTATTTATCTGCAAGAAAACCAGTGCATGGTCTGATCCACCATCACTTCTCGTAAAACTGTCAATATTCAAATCTACACAGCTGATTTCTCACCTCAAAACTTCTCTGAAGTGGATTTAGTGATGAAATTCCATAAGAAAACAGTAAAATATAAAACTTCCTGTTGCTGGCCTCTGTCTGGCGCACGCAATGATGATGCAGTGAATAGTGACGATTCTCTCTGACCAATCAGCAGTCTGCTGTGTTTTCACGTCACATTTTAGGATCGCCTCAGCTCGCTTGGAACCTCGACAGAGGTGATATGAAAAAAAGTATGTAGAAGCAGGTACAGGTCCGACTTTTCCACAGTGGAAAACCAAACAAAGGCGAGCCGAGCTGGTACTGTGCAGTGGGAACGAGGCTTTTATCTCCATTTCATCTTCTATCAGTGTTTCCTCTATATGCATTCACCAACGGCGGTGCGCTGCTGCTGAATCACGACTGCGCTACAAATGTTTTCACTGGCACACTGTGCGAGCACGGCAGCACTCAACGCTCGGCTCGCTTCCTCTCCTCGTTCTATGCAGAACATACAGATGCTGTTATAAGAGCAGCGTAACTCTGAATCAGGAGGTGCGCAGCGAGTGTGTGACTGTCCGAGCGGCAGGAAGTGACGCTGAACGCGAGCGGAGGAAAATATTCTGCCAGTAAATGTCCGGTGTCTGTTACAGCGTGTCGGCTTCTCAAGACCGAGAAAAGTCTGTTGTTTCCCAGCTGCTGGAAAAGTGAAGCCGGTTAGCGCTGAGTTAGCCAACATCTCCCCTTCAGACTGAGCAGCTTCTACAGCAGCTACAGAGCTGCTCTGTAACTTAACTTTAGCTGGAAGCTGGATTTTATTACTGCCTACTTGTCCAATGTTGAGAACATCAGGTACAAACTGAGAGTAAACTGGTGCAGCCTGCAGCTCCGTCCTGTACAGACTGCTTCAATTCTTTTTCAGTTTTCAGTTGGAAAAGAAAGGACGGAGGTGACTGGAGGAGCTGAGGTCAGTAAAGCTAATTAGTGATGCAAACTCGTCCTTTTAAGCTGATGAGGAGACGTTTCTGTGGAGCAACAGAACCAACCAAATGACTTTCTCCAGATCTAAAGCTTGTAGTTCCTCCAGCAGGCTGATCTTTGGCTGTTGGTTATTTATTATCTGCTCCAGCTTTTCCAACTATTTATTCAGAGATATGGTGAAAATAACGGCCCAATTTGATGTGAAATTACATATTTTTCATTGGAGGAAGACCTCCAAATGCCCCGACCAACACCAAAACATTCATCTAAAGCTCACATTAAACTGGGAAAACACTGCAGTTTTAAGCTGTTCTAAGTTGCATCATCGCATGCTCATGGACACAAGAACTAAAATTTTGCTTCACCTCCGCTGCTACTATTCCATCCTAGGAGAAACACTGTTCTATTATCTCTCCAGACTCTGTCAGGCTGCTGGACGGGACTAGTCTGTGCTCAGGCAGACTGGAGGTGAAGTCTAACCAGTCTAACCAGTCTAACCAGAGGTGGTCCTCAGTGTGTGAAGCTGACTTTGACCAGCAGGATGCAGAGGTGGTCTGTAGGGAGCTCGGCTGTGGGGCTCCTTCAGTCCTCCAGGGGGCGCTCTATGGAGAAGTGGAGGCTCCGATGTGGACCAAAGAGTTCCAGTGTGGAGGCCATGAGTCTGCTCTCCTGGACTGTAGAAGCTCAGGCTCAGCTAGAAACACCTGCTCACCTGGAAAAGCTGTTGGACTCACCTGCTCAGGTAGAAGAGGAGCTGCAGCTTTGATTTGCTTCATTTCTCTTCTGATGAAACTCACTTTATTGTTTTACTGATGACTCTCTGGTTTCTGTTCAGAGCCTGTCAGGTTGGTGGGAGGAGCCAGTCGCTGTGCAGGAACACTGGAGGTGAAACATCAGGGAGACTGGAGACCAGGGAGTGACCCTGACTGGACCCTGAAGACAGCAGCTGTTGTCTGTAGAGATCTGGACTGTGGCTCTGCTGTTTCTGTAAGACAGAGAAAGGAGTCCTTATTCAGACCTGTGTGGTGGATCAGGTCTGACTGTGTTCAGTCTGGATCTGCTCTGAGGGAGTGTGCAGAATCATCTTTCTCTCTCTCCATCCTGAATCTCACCTGCTCAGGTAAGCCCATCAGTGACATCATCTATGACATCATGTATGACAGTAATGTCTCCAGTGTGTCCCTCCTCTGTCTCAGTGTCTCAGTGGTTTCCATTGGACTGAACTGTAAAGTTCTCCAGGACAGTGACGTCCTAAAGTGTAGAGAGGTGGGCTTGTTTCTGGAAGCTTCACCTGACAGGACACACCTGGAGGAACCTGTCTGTCTGTCTGTCTCTGTGTTTGGGGACGTCCCACCAGGTGGATCCAGTCCCTCCTTTTACAGTCTGTCATCGCTCTGCTCCATGTTTGTTCCCCGTGTCAGACCTGTGACATCACTTCCTTTTTCAGGGGCCATTTTGTTTACTGACTCTACTGTCAGTGGTGACGACACCATCTCCTTGGACTGTAGCCAGCTCCACATATCACAGAAGGACTGCACAAACTCACAATAACAAAACATGGGTTCCAAACTCTCAACTTCCCTTTCACAAAAAAAACAGTTATTTATTTGGGCGGCTGTGGCTCAGGGGGTCGAGCGTTTGGCCGTTAATCTGAAGGTCGGCAGTTCAATCCCGCAATCGCCGCATGTCGAAGTGTCCTTGGGCAAGATACTGATACTGAATGTGAGGGAATGCAGATGTAGTGTAAAAGTGCTTTGAGTGGTCTAAAGACTAAAAAGACGCTATACAAGTACGGAGCATTTACATCAAAATTAAATCTCACTTAAAAAATTCAATTGTTGGGTAAATCTCATTTAAACTTTTGAAGTTCACTTCTTTTACTAACCAAACGTCACAAACTGGCATGGGATGTGCACGGCCCAGGATTAAAACTGCTCAGAAGATCATTGGTACCCATCTCCCGAGCATCAGTGATATCGGTGAGGTGAGGTGTCTGCAGAGCCCAGAGGAGACTAAAGGACAGCACCCACCCAGCCACAGCCTGTTCACCCTGCTGCCTTCTGGGAAGAGACATAGAAGTTTCTGCTGCTGCACCACCAGACTGCAGAGCAGCTTTCCCCCCCCAAGCTATCAGACTCTTAAACTCTAATTCATCCTCAGCACTATTATTTTGACAGAACAGTGGCGTTGAAATGTTGTACAAAACTCCATTATCATCCATAAAATGAGCGACTGCCCAAACTCCTTTAGATCTCCATTCATCGATGAACAAAGATTTTCTATTAACCAAAATGTATCTGTTATTCCACACTGGTGTGTTGTGTGGTGTGATTATATATTAACTTCCTGTAGAGAAGGACTTGCTGATGGAAAGCAGAGAGTTTAACGGGTATTGAGCTGCAATCATAATCACACAGGAGAAAAAAAATGTATTCCACACATTTTTTGAAAAATGGCATTGGAGACAAACCAAAAAGAAAGAGTTTAAGCATTTCAAATTCAAAACACCGTTCATGATATCAAAATCAGTCCCATTCATACCGCCATCTTCATAGTTTTAACCATGTCATTCGGAATTTATTTCTCCACATGAAGTTAAAATTGATTGTATTCACTGCTTTGATCATACTCACTGATATGGGTAAGGAGAAAGCCGGGTAAATGAGTCTGGACAAACTATCCGTTGTAGAAAGTAGAACCCTTCCTAAGATTGTGACGTCGCTCTGCAGCCACCTATTTAGAATTGACTTACATTTGTCTGATTCCACGTATTCATATAGCCAATTGTTCTTTTCCCTTTGGAGATAACAATTCCCAAGTATTTAACCTGCTTCTTAATTTTTATATTATGTAGTGACTGCAGAGGATAATCATGTAAGGTTATCATTTCACATTTATCTACGTTCAACTGTAAGCCTGAGGCCTTAGAAAACTGGCTGATCGTCTGTAACGCTAAAGGGATTCGATTTTCATCCTTTCAAAATAAAGTTGTGTCATGAACAGAGGGTGAATGAGACCTTTCATCATCTGTGTTTACAGACCTGCTGCTTCAGCCCAACATCTCTGTGTCCTCCTCCGTGAACGGGGTCTCCGAGGCCCAGCAGCAGGGGTTTCAGGTGTCCAGGGGCTCCACCTTCACCATCAGCTGCTCCATCCAGCCACAGTACCCAGGAGGCTCCTTCCAGCTCGCCTTCACCTCCTCCATCACATCACACAACTACACCCAGCCAGCTGTCAATCACTCTGCCCACTTCCTGTTTCCTGCTGCAGAGCCCGCCCACCAAGGAAACTACAGCTGTGTTTATCACCTCCATGTTTTTTCTCATGACTTCTCCTCTGAGAGCCGTCGGCTGTCTCTCACTGTCTCAGGTAAGCTGAAGCAGAGCAGCTGAAACGTCACACTGACTGTTTCCATGCAGCTTTGGAAAAGAAGATCCGTCCAAACTGGCGTTTTCCTGCCGTGCCCGGTGTGTTGTCACTTTTTAGATTCCCCTGGAAACAGTTTCCGCTGTCTTCTGTGCTACTTGCAGCGTTTGTGTATTTGGTTGTTTTCTTACTCTGCAACATTTTTTCTAAATGCTGTGCATGTGTTGTTGTATTGGTTAAATAACGAGGAGATCTGCTGTATGTTGACATCATTCTCACTGTCTTCGCCGCCCTCCTCCTCCCGAACAGGCAGCTAGCTAAACTAAGCAGTAAGACCTGCATCAGGGTCCTCACATGTCCCCACAGCCAGCACTAGCCGAAGCCATCTTGTCTTGGGTTTTGCAGTTGGGAAAAGCAGGGGTCGGTTTTTGAAGCCACCGACACCCTGAAGCTCTGTTGCAGAGTTGTTAGCATGGAGCTGCTCACAGGAGTCAGTGAGCAAAACCTGGGCATGTTTAACTCCCACTCCAAGATGCAGAGATCCTGCATCCTAGTGTGGAAGGGAAACAAGTCGAGTTTCTTTCCCACAGGCCAGAATCAGACACCAAGCCAAAGCCTGCTTAAACATGATTGGTCGATACTACCTGGACTATAAACTGAAACCAGAATGCTTTCGATACCAAAACCTTGTCTCTTCCCTCCAGATTCTGCGTTCAGATATCTGTTGATTACTGACGGACTGAAGTGGTTTTGGGAGATTTCAGGTCACTACAGTTTGTGTTTAACAGGAGCTGATGGACTCATGATGTTGTGTGATGTGATGTCTGTCCATGTGTTTGATCAGATCCAACAGGTCTTCTCATCAAAGTGGTCGTCCTGCCGCTGACTCTGCTGTTGGTGATCGCTGCCCTTTGTTTCTACTATAAGGTACTGACACATGTCTGTTGTTTAGAGGACTGAGATGAAGCACTCGGTCTGTGTTTACTGACCTGAAGAAGAGGAGGAGTGATGCACTAACTCTCATGTGTGCTGTCATGTCTCTCCAGGCCAGCAGGGGGCAGAAGCCGGGCAGGCAGGAGAACATTGAGCTGGATTATTATAACGTGGGTGTTTCTGCAGCTGAAGGAGGGCCGACTGAAGAGGAAGGAGCTCAGGGAGCAGAGTAGGACCTCCAAGGAGCTCATCTCAGCTGCCTCACAACCCCCATCAGCTCAGTCAAGGATTTTACACTTTTGTACTGATGTTCCCTTTAAACAATACGGCTGGAGTTATTAGATTACATTATAAACTCTGTTTTTATTACTCTCAACATGAACAGAGCAAAACAAACAACATCTTAGTCTTTTTAGATTTCCTGTGGCTCTCAGCTCCAAGCCCATTGGCTCCTACTGAAGACGTCAGATTTTGATTTGGAGTGAATTTTTAATT
>NW_024041150.1:50233362-50300391 GCF_014851395.1 Micropterus salmoides
TCGTTTGGTGCCCCGATTCATTTTCCTTAAGCTTGGTCACTGATTACGTCATAGCCTATAGCTCATGCTCAATTTCTGCCATCACTTAAGAGCATCATGATTTGACGATCATGTTATTAAAAGGTATATTTGGGCCAGTGTTTGTGGCTGCAGCTCAGAGCTCATTTTATCTTCATTTTTGATCATCTTTACACCAGAATACTTGATGACACTGTTGTGGCAAAAACACCACTGTCCCAGCTGAGCAGAAAATGCAGGAGACAGAAAAGTAGTGTTCTAATATAATAACATGATTTATTAAAATGATACACAGAGAACCATGGTGATCAATTCATCTGCAGAGCAACAAATCCAACTTTCCAACGTCCTTCCACAAGTTCCTCTTCAACCATGTCAACAAGATTTCCACCAAAACTGCAGGAAACATTTCCCATCTACTAAATCTTTGGCTTGACATTCAGTTTGTACAGTTCGGGTCATTTCAGGGGTAAATTTGAAGACCTTTGGTTAAATTCACCCCCTTTCCCAAATCACTTATTGACTTCTAATAATAAATTTTTTAGAGTACATAACAGGGAAACATCTGGCTTTTTCCTGTTTTGTATGTGTCTGTGTTTAACACCCCATTTCCAGAAAAGATGGGATATTTTCTGAAACGCTATAAAAAGAAAAATCTGGGATTTGTTAATTCAACAACAAAAAACATGCAGAACAAAACTTGTTTTAACACTTTAAACTCTGAGTTTTTGTTACCAGCACCAGACCTAGGGGAAATCTGGACCGGCAGCAAAGGTTACATAGGCTGGGGAGCACTGTGTAGCCACTGTGGATTAACAGAGAGATGACCAAAGTTAGCGTCTTGCTCAAGCAAGTGCTCGTTTATTTCTGAGCTGCGCATGAGCGGAGTTTGTAGCTGCAGCCTCCCTACTTGATCCTTCTTTGTACTGATCAGTTTTTAGTTAAAATCAATGAGCAAAAGACAATTAGCAAGTGAGCCTTGGAAACATCCAATTAGTCATTTATCATCTTGACACCGCAGGGAAATACAATATAGGTGGTATGTATGCAGCTGAATGGAATGCATAATAAAGGAAAAACAAATAAAACTATGATTTACAGATGAATACATGATAAATTAACTGATATACCTGCTGTATCTAATTTGATACAGACATTGTGAACACGATTTTACTGTAAAATCAGTTGTGAAATATTAAGAAATAATACATTGCATCAATCCATTAAATATTCACATTCAAGTATCAGAAACAATTTCCTTGCAAAACCACCTGTGGGTCACAGATTGACCACCTCCATTTTGAGGCCCAATCCCAATGTCCACCCTCACAGACTCACAGACTTTGAGACGCGTTCCCGGTAAGTCCGTGAGGGCTTAGGGCTGTCCCACTGTCAAATCGTCAAGTGCGCAAGGGCTCTCTCGCAGACCTTTTGAGCCCTTTTTAGACCCTATCCAACAAAGGCTGAGGTCAAAGGCAACTGGACTTGGTAGAAGAAACTAGAAAATGTTTCATCCCTCATCCAAAAGACTTTTTCAGTTCTGACTGACTGGTAGGGAAACTCAGCTATTTAACCTCTGGGTTCGTTAGTGCTCCTGGCTGTGGTAACGACAGTCATCATGGTTGTTAGAGCCACCCATGGCCAAGTCTGAACAACCATAGTTGGTATCTTCACCTGAGGCCAATAGGTTACGTTTGTTGAGTTTCCTGGGAAGAGATGAAAGGACAGCATTGTAAGTGGGGGATAAGTGGTGGCGTAGACCCCCTCCTTTGTTCAGCGACGGCTTCTCAACCCTGGTGTAGATGGCTTCCCCGACACCTCTTTCGAACCATCCATCTAAAATGTGCACCTGGAGATCCTCAGACAAGTGCCCTTTATCATTCAGATGTAAGTAGACTGCAGAGTCTTGACCTGAGGAGTTGGCCCTTCTGTGTTGAACCATGCGTTTGTGTAGTGGTTGTTTAGTCTCCCCAATATACAGGTCTGTGCATTCCTCACTGCAATCAGGCACAAAAACATTAAAAATGGTTCAAACAGTGTCACTTCTATAGTGGTGGCCAGATCTAGTCTGTATGTTAGAGAAAAGAGTTTACAGCTCTTATTTTCTGGTGATGGCACAATGGATAAGACGCCTGCCTTTTTGTGTGAGAGACCCGGGTTCAATTCCCCGCTGTGAGACATCCACCATTGTGTCCCTGAGCAAGACACTTAACCCCTCGTTGCTCCAGAGGCGTGCGATCTCTGACATGTATAGCAATAAGTCGCTTTGGATAAAAGCGTCAACTAAATTAATAAATGTAATGTAAATGTACATTATTTCATACAGACGCGTCTCCTGCTTTTAACAGAGCATCATTAAGAGTAGGCATTAATTTGTTTTTTAAAACATAGAATGAACTCAGAAACTGTTTTTAATCCTGTTGCTCCCAACCCAGTGCCGCAAGTTCACTCAAGCTCCTGAAATATCAGTAGATTCTCTCATTTCTCCAGCTCTTGGTTCTTCCCTGTGTCACTAACCCTGCCCTTCTGTTTGTCTCTCCCCAGGTTCACTCACCCTCGTCCTCTGCCAAGTCGGCTGGGCTCGCTCACCTGCCCTCTCCCTTCGGGCTTCCCCCCACGGCGCCCTACCAGTTCTCCCTTGCCTCCTTTTTTCCAGCTCCAGTGTCCCCCGCCTCTCTGTTCTCTGTCTCCTCGGTTCCCCGTGCCTGCGTTTCCCTGGCAACCCCTTTTTTCCCCAATAAAACCTGTCCATTTTGAGCGCTGCATTTCGGTCCTTTCTGTCCATACCGTAACAGAACCAGCTGTGATGTCACAGTGGTCTGTGTATCTAGTCCACATTTGTCATTCTCTTTAATTATTTATGTTAAACCAGAGCTGCAGAATGAAAAATCAAATTTCCATGTAAACTGTATAAATGATTTGGTTGCTTTTCATTGAAACCACCAGATGTCAGCCAAGAGCTGCACCAACTAGCTGCTCCATTTCGACTTCTTCAAAGGAACATTTCATTCATTTTCTCTACGCACCCTTATTAATTCAGATGTTGACATATTGATGGATTGACAGTCTTTCAGATAGGCATTAATCCTATCTGAAGCTGCCAGGCAGATGATCTGTTCTTCAAAAAGGCAGAACATCACACGGTGTGATGCTAAGCTATACCTTGAATAAAACTCTCGCTGCTGTAGTTTAGCCAAGTCGCAGCAGCTCAGTAATGACAGGTCATGGCAGCTGCATAATAGGATCAGGGGGCTGCTGTTACTTTGGGACTGGGTAATGCTGCAGCACAGGAACGAAAGACAATTGCAGCTCTGCCGCTAAAGGTTGTACCACCTCAGTGGCTGGTGACTGCTGCGTGTCAACAGTCTTAGGATGTGGTCAGGGGGGTTGCCACAACTCAGTAGAGCAATTCTGGCGATTGACAGGTGATTGTTGCAGCACAGGAACAAGAATAATTTGAATCTCAGCATGACCAGTAAGTTGCTGCGGCACTTAACAAGGTCAGGAGTTGGACAATTGCGGACTGGACCCTGAACGCAGGAGTCGCTGACATGCCGACTGGACTCAAGGAGCAGGAATCGGCCGGGTTGCTGACTTGACACTGGAAACAGGAGTTAGCCGAACCTCTGTCTGGACTCGAGAAGCGGGTGTCAGACAGGTCACCGACCAGACATCAGGCAGGAAGGCAAGCATCTCCATGGCACCAGACAACATAGGCTTTTGGAGCTGATTGGGATGCTAACCAGTTGAATCCTTGGTGAGATTCGATTAGTCACTGAGGTTCTTAGCAATACTTTCTCAGAGGAACTAGACAGCTGAATCTCAGTGAAGTTGGGCTACCAAGTCTCACGAAAGATGGCCAACTCAGTCTCTGAACAACCAGGCAACCAAGTCTCTGCTGAAACTCAGTGACAGGGGGACAAAGTCTTGTTATTTGAGGAGCTAGACAGCTGAGACTCTCTGGGGAACAAGGCCACTGAGTTACGAACAGCAGAGTGGCAGAGTAGCTGGTAGCGGGACACTCACCTGGATTGCTGGGCAGCTCCGTCTCTGCACTCCGCAGCGACCTCCGCAGCACTAGACGGTGGCGAGGACAAGTAGCTGGGTGGTTATGAGGACAATGAGCTGAGCAGCTGTTGTGAATTATTTTGGAGCATTATAGCCTAAATTGTTATCATTTATTACTAGAGCAATGGTGGTCTACATTGTCATCATTTAAAGTGTTATTTTACAGTGTAAAGTTAGGATCACAGTGTTAAAACTCTACAGCTCTGAGTGTATGTGCTCCTTTCTGTATCTAACTGCCCAGGCACATGTGTGTGTGTGAGCAAGTTCGTGTGCTTTGGGAGAAAAGGGAGGGAGCACAGTGAGGCAGCATCAAAAATACCTGCAAAGTAAAATATAGAAGCAGATTTTGTGCAAATTGTATAACAAAACATACATCAATATAGTCCATCACAGTAAGAATGTCCTGTTTCTAGCACAGAGCACAAACAACACCAGTTTATTCCACAAAAGTCAGGTTATGGAAGAAATGCATGATCAAGCAGAGTGCATGCAGAGGACACAGAGAGGAGGAGCAGGCAGTCAGTGACTTTCCCAGATTCAGGTGCAGCAGGAAAGAGAGCCAAGAGATGATGTGAAGCCAAGAAACAGAGCATAAAAGGAGGTGAAAGTCAGTCGTTACATGGTTTTCATGTCGACTCGGGTCTCTGTTCTGGTAACAGAATGGGACTCTATTTTGCACCGATCTCTGACACACTCCGTGGAACTTTTATATTCTAATTGGTGTCTGTTTTTGTTGATAATAAAAATGTTGGTAAAGGTTCAAGCTTTCTTATCTGGCCCAAGTCTTGAATTTTTACACGACATTACTTGTCGAGCCGAGCCAGGAGAGTTGAACAGGGGCAGGATGACCTTGACCAAGGACGGACAGCCTGTATCTCAGAGACACATACGCGTACTTAGAAAGGTAAGCAGAAAACCTTTTTCTAAAATTTCTGCATAATAGTGTGTCTGAGTACAGGATTCTCCGCCCAGGTGAAGTTTCTGAAAGCTTCCTCACTCTAGAACCTAGTTAAAGTACAAAAAATTAAGGAAAATTGTTAAACATGTAACTGAATTCACTAAAAATGAACTAAATTTACTAAAAAAGACAAAGCACATACAGATTGAGAACCGTTGATGTGTCAGAGATGGGTGCAAATCTAAATGCAGGCAAAATGCAATAGCAGCTAAATTTGCATGTGTGTGTGTGAACCATGGTGCGGAATATGTCTATGTAAAAGTGTGTAAAGCTAGTAGAATAGATGCGCTTTTTGTGTTTAATTGTTGGCTTTTAAGTGTAAATAAGTATGTAAATAAGAGTTTTCCAGCCATTATCGTGAATACCGCTGTTTTTAAGAATCGCAACGCTTCGACTTAGTGTCGGGGAGCTTCGATCCAATCAGAACAGGACTGCATAGGCGAAGTGAGCTGATGAAGAGATAAGAATTTAAGCATTTTTGCGGATACCGTCGACTCGGAGAGTTGTAGGGTCACAGCTGAGTGCTGGGGCGCTCCACTTACTGGCTCGGGGCTGCATGGGCAAAAATAGGCTAATAAAATAGTCATCACGTGGCTACCACGGACTTATATCGCAGGATTTCAACTGAGTGTTGGGGCTCTTCGATGGTAGGTTCGGACTGAACGGGCGGATGTACTATAGCACGTTACCACTAGGAGCCTAAATAGGACTGCAGCAGGATAGGAGAATAAAGCGTGCTTAAAGATAAAAGAAGTATTACGCGCTCATGTTGAGGAAGTGGATTGAGTAGCGATTTATAAAGACAGATTTTGTGTTGAGGAAGTGAATCATTTCTGTCTAAGCCCTCATGTTGAGGAAGTGGATTGAGAGGCTATATTATGTGTAAATTGGGCCTGTGTTGAGGAAGTGAATCAGGCTAATTAATTTGGAATTAAACCTAGGCAGTGTAAATTAAGTCTGTGTTGAGGAAGTGGATCAGACTAGTTCAGCTGAAAGCCTAGGTAATGTACATAAAGTCAGAAGCCGGCAGGAGATAGGAGTCAGAAGACGTACGTGCATGTAAATATTGCTGAAAATAGTTGATAGCTGTGTGTTAAGAAAAAGTGCATATAAATGTTACCAAGGCCTAAAATAATAATACTAATAGTTTGAGTCTTGAAGCCTCATTAGATTAAAAAGTATAAAATAATGATAGTTGAATAACTGATCTAATGTTAAACTAACATAAAGCTTAAGGATAACAGATGAATAGAGTTGATATGGTGATATAAATAAGTATAAGAAGTTGATGGAAGGAGTTATAAAGTAAAAGATATATGAATATATATTGATGAAATAGTGAATGTGGACTAGTATAGTGTAAAAGACGGCTTTGATGCAGTCTCAGATTGAAATGTGATAAAGCTATGTGCAAAATAAAGTTCTGAAGTGGCAGTCCACGCCCGAATAATGAAGACTGGAAGAGAAAAGAAAAAAGGAGTTTGCTCATGTTAGCAGAGAGGAACAGAGCAGGAGCTGAGGTGCAGCTGTGTGAGTGTCCATGTGGGGGAGGACAGCAGGCAGAGAGAGAGAAAAAGAGAGCAGTTCAGCCCTAAACCAAAAGTTATGAGAGTATTGTGGTTTGTTGCACCTTTATAGATAACAACAGCACGTTATAGCAAGTTACTCATGAGTTAATAATAACAGAAGTTATAAAAGTTTTTTAAACCAATAACAGCTTGACAGTGAGCAGATTAGTAAAATAACGGCAATGACTGCTGGATACAGAAAGGAAAAGTGCAGTTGAAACAGCCTACAGTATTATGATAATAAAGGAAATTTAGTTCAGAATAACAGGCTGAAGACACTTTTTGGTCGAGGAGAAGGAACAAAACTAGAAAAATGATGACATCTGATAAAGTCTGCAAATTTATTGAAAGATAAGTACAGATTGATAGCAGCAATGTGAGGTGTTATCTATGAAGGATTTAAGTTAGAGAAGGGATTGAGAGCCATCAATTTTGTATTAGATGTGAGAAAATGAATTTGATATTTTAATAGTTGTTAGTTTCACTGAAGTTAGTTATTTTTAGTAAACACTACTTTGATGATTTTTCAGTTGAATAGCTCTTTGATATAAAAACAAGGGGAGCTGCCTGAGTTTCTTTAAATGAATTGTTTCATTCTAGTTTCTTGGCTGTGTGGCTTTACAATTAAATGTCTTTTTCCTTTTCGAGGCATGAAGGCCGTCCAAATTCTAAAGTTTCCAGAGAGTAAGTGTTTGCTCGCAGTGAGTGTGCGATGGCTGTCCTGGGAGGCACACAGCAGGCGAAATTAAAGGGTAAAGAGCAGAAAAAAGAAAAATTAACTGCAAAGGTGGTCAAAGGAGCGAGCTGTGGCAGTAACATATGTGGTAACAGCACAACTAAGTAGTTAAAGATAAAATAAAAGACGTCAGATAAGAGATGGAGAAAGATCAGAATAAAAGGAAAATAGGGAGAAACAGTTTGACCAGCAGGTAGATAATACTGACATACGATATAGCCTTTAGTGAAGGAAAAGTAGTCACAGAGACGGAATAATGAAAGAGCCCATCCTGTTAGATAAGGTCTAAATAGATATACCTGCAGATGAAGAAACGTACACAGCAAGTGGAAGAAAGATATAAGTAAGTGCAGTCAAGGGCCAGTACAGGCAGAAGAAGAAGAATAAAGAATTAGGGTCTTTAAAGGGTTGAGTTCAGATATAAAGGAGAGATGGAAAAAGAGAGGCTATAATAGATAGGGAGGAGACGAGAGCTAGATATGAATAGAAAGAATAACAACTCCCGAACGAAGTGAAAAGTTCGTCATAGCACAGATCTCAGAAAGACAACTGTCTGCCTACAGACCAAGATACCTGCAGAGCACAACAAACCATGAGACATGACGACAGCGAGACAGAGCTACAATGGACAAGATGGCAGCTCTGAAGTTTCATGAAGAAGGCGAGAGAGCAGCTTCAAAATAGACACAGCAGAATCTGACTGTGAGGAAGAAAGGGAGGTGATACAGGAGGCGTGCCAACCTGATGCATCACAGGCCCAAGCCCACCTCCACTGACGTCAGCGTCTTCCCAATGCTGAGGACGCGGCCAGTCAGACCACATCTACCATCTACAGTTGAATCATAAAGAGGACAACACCACCTTAAAGACTGTGAACCTAACAGCACAAAGTTTAAAAGGTCAAGAAGGCTTCACAGTGAAAATGAACTTCAGCCAAAATGCTCTCACATGAGACTGAGTGCTGACAGAAACTTCACCAAGGAAGCGCTTTCTGTCTCACCATGACCAACTTTACAAATGGTCAGACTGTCAGAGGCCTTGAAAACTGCAACATCTGCTGAAAAAGAACAGTTTGAAGACCTCACAGGAGTTTGGGAGCAGGAGTGTTGATAATTTGTAGGAGAAGAAAAAATAGAAAGACTGGGGAAGAAAAAAGAACTAGGATAGGACTAGAATAGGGACTGATGTTAAATCCATAAAAGACAGACAGAGAATAAGGTTAGCTCAGGATCTATAAAATAGCAAGATATGTCATTAATAATTGATTCATTAACACAAATATAACAATAACAAAATATACTGAGTTAATAACTTTGGTGTCCTGCTCTCCTCCAGCAGCCACCTGATACTAAATTTCAGCAAAAAGGGATCAGAACATCAGGCATTCCTTGTGTTTTTAAACAGAGTTTTTAGAAAAAAGGGATCTAGTGGGATTATTTTATATTATAACTGTTAGAGATCACTGTCTGCTCTGGGTTTGTGCAGAGGAACAGCCAGTGCAGAGCTCCTCAGTGTAGCAAATACAATGACAGGCAACCTTTCAGGCTTGATTTTAAAGAGGCCGAAAGGAGAAGCCTCATTGAAGCCTTTATAAAGCAATTTCAGCAGCACATTGCTATTGCATGCTTAAATTTGATGATTGTGAGTATTAAATCATGACTGACCTTTGTCATGTATTCCACAGGAACAACCAAGCAGCTGTATTGATAACCTGAGACACACGTGTGATGCTGAACACCTGAGTTAATTTATGTTTTCTTTCTGTTTTTGTTGAACATCTGTGTTAATCTATGTTTACTTTCTGTTTTTGTTGAACACCAGAGTTAATTTATGTTTTCTTTCTGTTTTTGTTGAACACCAGAGTTAATTTATGTTTTCTTTCTGTTTTTGTTGAACATCTGTGTTAATCTATGTTTTCTTTCTGTTTTTGGAGGTAGGGTTAGTAAACTAGTTTGAAGTATGGAAGAATTGTAGTGCACTAATGAATAATGGAGTGTTTCAAGATTTACTATTTGTACATCCAATAGCAATGTAATTCAATACACAGATATACAGGATGTTAGAGGGGTTAAATTGCAAGCAAATATAATATCTAGGATATCTAGAAAAAGATTAGACAGATAGAAACAATAGTTAAAGTCTCCAAACTACAAACAGTAGGATAAAGCTCACTTATTGGTAAGAGTAAGATACAGATAAGCAAGTTAAATAATCCTTCACAGCCAGTCAAAGACCAGAGGAGGCCACTCTCCTATGAGGCCTCGTGATGCAGACACAGCAGCAGGCAAGATCAAGCGTGACCTGCATCACCACAGAGACAACTTTGACAATCACCAGCTATGAGTCCAAGTGAAGCAGCAAAGAGAAGAACAAGACTGAAACTACAAACGACTGAGCGCCCTCAAATTGGTTCCCCAAGAAACCTGAGTGCCAAAATAAGTTCCACAGTACCACGGACTAAACTTTCAAAAAGGACATCATACATGTTTATCGGACATTTTGCACCATTGTGAAGTGTCACATGAATGATTGTTGAAACACTGTTATGTCTGGAAAGTTCACTCTGCACCATGTGATTGTTTTGATGATGTGCGCCTTTCAACACATTAGGTGTTGTTATAATTGTTAAGAAAGATATTATTTGTTTCACAAGTGTAAACCATTTACAAGGTATATCTCACTATATTATAGCACGTATAGGTAGTTTAATATGTTAAGCTCATTTAAAGGGTAATAAGGAGAGAGGAGTAATGTGTTAGAAACAGGAACATCCCACCGCATGATTATTGATTATTTCACAACGTGTAAACACTAATTTGGGTATTTTCTTCAAGGTCTGCAAGTCTGAGAAATAGGTTTCATATGCCAAAGTACAACAGGTCGCCTGTTTTCAGTGGTCACAGTGTTGGTGTATGAAGTGTGAGGCTTTACAGCCTCAGAGGAGGGAGTGTTGTGAATTATTTTGGAGCATTATAGCCTAAATTGTTATCATTTATTACTAGAGCAATGGTGGTCTACATTGTCATCATTTAAAGTGTTATTTTATAGTGTAAAGTTAGGATCACAGTGTTAAAACTCTACAGCTCTGAGTGTGTGATCCTTTCTGTATCTAACTGCCCAGACTCAACAGTAGACTCAACAGTAGCACATGTGTGTGTGAGCAGGCACTTGTGCTTTGGGAGAAAAGGGAGGGAACATCAAAAACACCTGCAAAGTAAAATATAGAAGCAGATTTTGTGCAAATTGTATAACAAAACATACATCAATATAGTCCATCACAGTAAGAATGTCCTGTTTCTAACACAGAGCACAAACAACACCAGTTTATTCCACAAAAGTCAGGTTATGGAAGAAATGGCTTGATCAAGCAGAGTTCATGCAGAGGACACAGAGAGGAGGAGCAGGCAGTCAGGGACTTCCCCAGATTCAGGTGCAGCAGGAAAGAGAGCCAAGAGATGATGTGAAGCCAAGAAACAGAGCAATAAAAGGAGGTGAAAGTCAGTCGTTACATGGTTTTCATGTCGACTCGGGTCTCTGTTCTGGTAACAGAATGGGACTCTATTTTGCACCGATCTCTGAAACACTCTGGTGGAACTTTTATATTCTAATTGGTGTCTGTTTTTGTTGATAATAAAAATGTTGGTAAAGGTTCAAGCTTTCTTATCTGGCCCAAGTCTTGAATTTTTACACGACACAGCCATGAGGATGAAGAGCTGGTCAGTGATGACTCAGAGGCAAAATGGCTTCGAGATGCATGTCTCCTTCAAGAAGATCACTGAAAGTGAATTAGACTGGAAACTAGCTGTTAAGGGACTGGCCATCCGGCTCGCCGACTGAAGACTAGGAGCGTGCGTCACTTCAGGTTCCTTAGCACGTTTTAGACAGGTATGTAAATAGAGAAATAAATGCCCCAGATTGTGTTTGTGAATCCTCTTTGCCAGGCAAGGAGCAAGAGGCAGACCAGTAGCTAGAAGCAGATGAACTAGCAGGCTGGAAATCAGGCCAGCAGCAAGTATGCCAGGGATCGGGTGGACAGAAGCAAGCTGACTGACGAGAATCAGGCAAGTCTGAGGATCAGGCTGAAACTGATCAACCATTCTGGGACAGAGTCTCTTATATCTGGCTTCCAGGAAACCTACTCGCGAGCCAGTGACCAGGTTGCTTTATTGTGGCTGTCCCATTTGGATGCTCTCCACAAGATCCTCAGCTCAATAAATCCTCAGACAGATAGGCCGAGAGCTGAGGCAGGAAGAGATATTCACTTCCTCCCAACTGAACCGCTGTGACCTTCAGGGAGATCCAGCTGTTCAGATCATCATCAATTCACTTCGTACTGAATCTCTGACAGCTTCAAATAAACATGTTGAAAAGAGCAGCTGCCATTTTCAGCTCAGGATATCAGAACAATAAACCACCCAGCAGTGTTCATTGAACGCATCATAATCAGGTGATTATTTACATACTGTGTCAGTTGTTGCTTTCAGTGTCTTTATTTAGTTTTCTGTCTCTCTTCACTTCATTGTGTGGCTCAGAGCCTCGTTTTAAAACTGAAATGATTTCCCTTGATTCAACTTAACAACACATTTTTTGTCATAACAGTCTGTGGAGCGGAAACCACAAAACTGCCAGCCGCAGTCACAGAGGAAGGAGGAGGGTTTTACTTGAAGTGAACATAAAATGATCAGAATGTAGATTTAACCAAGTTTCAAGATGCAGGAAACATCTCGACTGTGGCTGCTCTGTAAGTACACTTTAAAAACATCAGCTGAGAAAAATAAATTAAATAAAAGTTTCTAATTAAATTATAAATACATAGTTTTATTAACATAATGAACTGGTTTTTAACATAATGTTTACATCATTTTGATTGAAATGTTTACATTTCTCTTTAGTTCTGATCTTATTGCTCTGCTGCACATCTAACTAAGGTGAGTAAACTTTTTCTATCAACGTCTGAAACCCACTGACTTGTTCTACGTAGGAATCTTGAGAGTTGCTCAAGGTCAGATTTTTTGATTTCAGTTTATCAGGTAGAACCCAGTGGCCGCATTTATCAGACCATGCACAGAATAAATGACATGTCTGCACAAACAATCTGTATTACAAGACAATGGGTATTTATTACAAGAGGAAGATTGGTATTAAATTTATTGTATTATATTTATTGGTATCTTCTTATTTAGAGTTGTACTTTAAAAACAACAAATCTCACCTGTTCAACATCAAACACATCAGCATGTGTTGATTCAAGGAAATGTTTTTTATTTATTGAAAATGTAATAATGTATTTGCAGCTCGTTTGACTGTGAGTCCCAACAGCGCTCAGTTTTTCATTTGGAAGTCTGTCTCTCTGAGCTGTGAGGAGGACGACAGCTCTGCTGGATGGACGCTGAGGAGGAACACAAGCAGAGAAACCAGGACTCAGTGTGAATCTGACTGGGGAAGATCAGCTGGTTCTTCCTGTAACATCAGCTACATTTTCCCAGTGGACAGTGGAGTTTACTGGTGTGAGTCCAGAGAGGGAGCAACCAGTAACACCATCAACATCACTGTCACTGGTAAGATCAGACTGTGGAGTTAGTGTTGATGAAGCTGTGTGTAAATGATGAAATGCTGTAGTTTGTCTCTGTGTTGAGGTGGACCAGTGATCCTGCAGAGTCCTGTCCTCCCTGTGATGGAGGGACATGATGTCACTCTGCACTGTAAAACAGAGACCCCTCCCTCCAACCTCCCAGCTGGTTTCTATAAAGATGGCTCCCTCATCAGGACTGAGCCTACAGGTCACATGACCATCCACCATGTTAACAAGTCTGATGAAGGCCTCTACAAGTGTAACATCAGAGGTCGTGGAGAGTCTCCATCCAGCTGGATCTCTGTCACAGGTGAGGAGGTTACCTTTGATTTTAGGACTTTCATCCAGAGAGTCACCTGACCAGGTGGATTCTCTCTACAGATAAACCTACAACTTCAGCCACGCCCACATCTGCCACTTCCACTACACCAGACCCGCCCCAGCTTGTGTTCAGACTGATCTTTCACCTGGTGGTGTTCTGTCCGTACTGCATCTCCACTGTCCTCATGGTGTCTTTATATCGACGCAGGGCCACAGGTAACACTCTGAATCATTCACTGACCTTTCAGTCTTAAAGTATTGCACAACATCAGTTACAGATATTCAGTGTTGATTGATGTTATTCACAATATATGAATTAAAAAGTTTTGCATCTTAATATTAGCTATGACAGCTAATCCCATCTCCATGGCAACAGCACCACACAACCAAGGTGAGGAGAGACTGGCTGAGGACGTTGTGGTGGTCAGCACCGTGCATCACTTCTGAGCTGAACAGACAGTTTACATTAGTAAGATGTAGATTATAATATAATTATGACGTAAACATAAGACATGATAGAATTACAACATATAGTAGAAACAGGAATTAAGAACAGGAATTCATATATAGACTGTACACAGATTATAAGTACTTTGGGTCCGTGTACCTGGCAGACAACAGACTTTCATTTTGAAACGGTGGAAAATATTAATTAATTACCAAGGTTGCAACAATGGTTTTTGCTCACACTCCCCCTCCTGAGCACACCTATATTTATCAACATGAACCCCAATTATTGTACGTAAATAACACATTACATTTACTCAGGATACCCTCTGTGACTGAAGTAAAATGAATGAATGATATTACTGAAGGAATACATTGGCCAAAAATAAATAATGCAAACTGAGCATATAACTTTAGCTTACACACATTTCAACATTATCCTAGCTTTGATCATTTGACAAGACCAGTAACATAGCTGGTTTCAGTTATTGTTGAAGGTTCAAAACATTTGCATATTAACAAGATACAGCATATGACAGAAAAGGCTCATCACCATAATCCCTCCTGTGTTGTGGTTGTCTGTCACTCATTGCGTGTTCGTTGCTCACGACAGTTCACACCAGAGTTTTGCTTAATGTCTCTTGACATTGGATTATTCCTTGTGTTTCTCTCTTTTCGTTGTGGATTTGACTTGTCATGTGTCCTTGTCCGTCACCTATTGGGTTGTGGATTACTGTGTTTTTGTTTCTGGAAAATCAAACCCATCTCAACTGTGTCACCTGTTTGTTAAAATAAAACCCTCAAAAAAATCCCAATTGTTAGTGTCTGTATCTGGGCCTAAACCGCTTTATCCCATGTCCGCTTCATGGCAGACCATAACAGAAATCACTGCTTTAAGCTTGAATTGTTCATTTACTGCCAGACACACACAGATTCCCATTATATAATACGCTATGAAGTGGACTGATGGATGCTTTTGTAACTTGCAGTGTGTGATTTGATGTATTTTTACTTTGTGTATTTAGTTACAGTACCTTCATGTGGGAGGCAACAAATAAACAACTTGAAACAGAAATATGTTGTCTCTCATTTAGAGAACTGCTAAACTAAACACCAACGTTCAGGAAGGGCATAATACACATTCATCTTTGTAATTCTGAACGTTTTGAATTAGGTTTTGATCGTTTATTTGTTTTAGTAGTTGTTCCTGGTTTCTCTGTGGTTTGGAGTCATTTCAGAGTAAACAAATGAGTTTTTTTTGTTGTTGTGGTTCTATCTGTGTGTTTTAAGAGATACTTGTACTTGATGTGGTTTGGTTGTGGCTAACAGAGTGAGGCTCTGAGTATCTTTGTGTTCAGTGTTTCTACAGAAAACTAGGTCACCATAGCTGCTGTATGTTACATTCTTCATACTGAGGGTTATGACCTGGCTCAAAGGCCACAACAAAAGGGAGACACGCCATGGTAAACATTTAACAAAATATGTTTATTTAAACCAAGGTTAAGCAAACTTGAAAGGGTATTTCAAACTAATATAACCAAAGTATGGGGTTTGTAGTCTGTTCAGTAGTGTCCAGGCAGAATGTTGGTTGCATGAGTGTACATGTGTGCAGGTGTTGTAGTATGCAAAAACAAGGTAAATACCACAAAGTAAGAGTCCAAAATCAAAGCTGACTCCCCACAAACAAAAACATTTCAGGGTTCAGACCTGGTTTTTGGTATGTTAGTATTTAGATCGGGGATGTAGTTGTTATGGTAACAGTAAGTGTGAGTTTTAGACCTCTAAAGTGAGGACATTTTGGAAAGTGAGGACATTTTGGAATATCAGCAGCTTCACAGCTTTATACAGTAGTAGAGGATGATTTCAGAACTTTTACTTTGGTAAAACAAATACTGATTTCACTCTGGAAAAATACTTCCTTAATATTCTCTCAAATAATCATCCTGCATTGAAAATGTTACTTAAATAAAAGTAAGTATAATCAGGAAAAGGCACCCTAACCCTACTCAATGCAGTATTGCATCATGTGCATTCTATGAAACCACATTTGGTATAGCTGTATTGTAGTCTGGGTGGAAACTGTAGAGAGAAAGCGTTGTAGGTCTTCTAAGCAGTGCACAGTGCCAGCAACAGCTTGTGGTTTTGAAAAGGACCAAAAGTTGTGAACATTTTGAGAAATGCCTCAGAAATGTGACCTCAGATGGAAACATGTCTTTTATCTTTATCTTTATTGACTGTAGATTGAAGAGGAGTTGCACTCAAATGTCGTTGAACTACGTTCAGTAACAATAAAGCTTTCTGATTCTGATTCTCCGGGAGAGGGTAATGAAAAACTGGTTGCAGGTTGCTGCTAAACACCTCTGACATCCACCACATGAGAGAAAACATACCTCAAAGCCTCTTTCACGCGGTTTTGATCAAATAAGCATTCTCGCTGGGGGCAATCCCACTGTCAAATCGTCAAGTGCATGTGTGCTCTCTCTTGCAGACTTTATGAGCCCTTTATGCACACTTTCCACAAGTGGTAAATGGTCTGAGGTGGGCTAAGGTGCCAACTGCTAATCAGAATGGAAATAACATTCATGCACATTCACACACTGATGGCACCATACAAATGTACAAGGTCAGAAACAAACTATAAGTCTAGCTACACTTTTAAAAAATAGAATGAGATATACAGAGTTTGTTCAAATGTTGAAATTGTATCTCTACAACATTAATCATATCAAAAAACGTCACACACACCCCTGAACTTGAACATAACAATGAAAATAAGTAGGCCTATAACGCAAAAGTACAAAAGGAGCTCCTATAGCCTACAAAAAAAACCCATTGATAAAAATGTTCAGTCACCGTTATCCATAAAGCACAAAAAAACACACATCTAACTTTCAATGATTTCTACTAGATATATTTAATGTTCTCTATAGACCTGGGGCCGTATTGCATAAACTTCCTAACAGGCAGATTATCATAACTGCTTGGTAACCATGGTAATAAGGGTTAGGAACTGATTTAGGAAAAAGGCCATTACAGATCAACAGTTCCTGAGTTAATGTTCCTTTCCTAACTTAAGATAGGAAAAGTGTTTTACAGAAGCATCCTAACTTTGTAAAATCTTAAATAAACTCTCCTGACTTTAGGAGAACTGTTAAACTGTCCTACTGTCTTTGATAGGAGGAGACCGTTAAAGACAAGAAATAGATGAAAAACATGATGATGTTAGCCTGCAGCCTTTAGTATTATTATTATCCCGAGAAGAGTACAGGTTTCTGCCGGGGCCACCAGTGGTTTTCCTCTGCTGTTGGACACAACAGTTGCCTTTCTCTTTGTATCACTTGTAAATGGACTGATTTTGTTTTTCACAGAATCAACGCTCTGCTGGATTATAAAGAAAGCTTTTTATATTATCGCTGCCGCTGGTCAAGGTGACAATTAAAGGCAGGCCAAAACGGCCCGCAGGCCACTGGGAGATGTCCCAACACTCCCGGCGGCCAATCAGCTAGAGGGCTCACACGTATCACCTGAAGTGCAGAAGTGTTTTGAAGGTTTTTGTATATTCCTTCTAACAATAAACAGTTTGACAAGCATCTGAAATCTATCATAAACCTGCAATATTCTGTGTTTATACAGTGAAGATATTTAATTTAAATTGTTTCTAAACAGATATTTAACTCAGGAAGGGCAGTTGTGGTGTTTTAACATGCTGGTACCATGTTTTTATTTGAACACTATGTCCTCACTCATAATCACATCTGGTTCCAGCAGAGCTTCTCTCCTTTTATTGACCTGCCACCTAGTGGTGATATTTCGGTATTGCATCTCCACTTCCTCCCGCTCTACAAAAGTAAAGCCAAAAGTCTACTCAGTAATGACAGGGGTTGGAGCTGTGTACCAAGGAGCCGTCCATTCAGGCACTCAGTCATGACCAGGGCTCAGCTGTCAATCATGACATGAAACCCCCAACATCATATAATTATTTAAACTACCAGGGGGCCATCAGGATGTTTTGATAGAATAACCTGGATTGCATATTGTATGTATTTAAGAACTTATTTCTAATGAGAATTTTTAAATTGTATAAAAGTTGTCTTTTGCTGCACTGACGGATATTCAATAATTTCCCATGGATTAGTTTATGTTTCTGTTGGGGCAGTTAAAAATGTCGAGGGAAGCACCTGGCGCAGTTGCACGGCAGACCATGGTGGCATGGTTCAAAAGGGTCATCTGTGAATTAGTCATGGGAGCTTAGGGCATAACATGCAATACACCAATCAGTGTCATTTCCCTTTTAAAGCCAGGTGCGCTTGTACTTTGCTATTATAATAGCGTATGAATGGCGCATTACGAAAAACACCAATTGACTGATTGAATTACAGACTCACAGCAGAGAGGGGATATGGACAGAAGTGTGGATGTGATATCTGATCATGAAGTCTGTGTTACTCTCGCTACTCTGCTGCTCTCCACCGTGTTACAGCCGCCGTTTTGGCCGCTAGTAAAAGTTACTTCAAAGCACAGGCACTTCCTGTCGGCTCGGAGGTATTGCAAAGCTACCCAGCCGACCAATCACATAGCTTACGGTCCACGTCGACTCGACGTGTAGTTACTTTTTTGCGGAGGTGCATGTCATGCGACGGCGTAGGGTAGGGGGCTACACAGAGGCTAGGCCGTCGATTTGACGCTGAAGTACAAATTGCACTTAAGGGGTAAAAGCCCCCTCCTGCCCCCTCGTGTCGCTGGGTCCGGTCCCTCTGTCTCAAGCAGCTTCTGGTAAAGACAAATTTTTATTATGAAATACTTTAAAAGTAGGCGCTGCCTTATATGTATTTGAAGTATGACATATTTAAATGTTCTTAAAGAGTATTGCGTTTGTGGTAAATAAGTGTTGCATTCAATGTTTGTCAGTTACTTCAAAATATAAAAGAGTGACCATACTCTAGTTTTGAAAAGACTTAGCGATATGGTGTGAGAGGGAGGGAAACATGTTTCTTAACAAATTCAAACCCAGATAGATCTGTAAATGTTAAAGTGCAACTTTCCCTTGCGTGGGTCTTCTGAAAAAAAGATGTCTTTATCCTGATGTCTTTAAAGGTTTTATTCTTTGCAAAGGTTCAGACAAACATACAGAGTGCAACCAGTCTGTGGGAGTGTAAGACAAAGAGCCAGTGAAGAAACATGTGACTTTATACTCAAAGGGTGTTACGCAGCTGTCTCGGGTAAGAAGAGAGTAAAAACCAACAGTTCTGTGACGAAGGTCTATCAAGGGCACAAATATAAGAAACCTCTAATGAGCTACTTTCCCATGAAAACTGCATAAACCTAATGACAACATATCAAAGCAGTAAGCACCACACAGTGATACATGGGCCTATAATAGTGTGGTATATAAAGGTGAAACACTGCAAAGACAAAAAGAAAATTTCCATCATAACAGCAGAGTGAGACTCTTAAACATTAGATGACGATCCATTTTTAAAAATTTATTTCCAAGTAGCAAAATTAATCTGGCCCACATATGAGCCACTTGTTTGTGTTTATTCTGGCCTAATATAAACCTGGTTCTCAGCCCGAGTCTGGCGTCTGTACAGTGTGACAGTCAGAAGAAACATTAATTGTCCTGATCTGGCCCAGTGTGACCGACACAACAGTAAAAGGTCCAGTTTGGATCAAACAACATATTCTTTTATCTGTGTTTCTGAAAAGCTGAAATGTGATACTCTGATAATATTCTAGATAAACTCAACCTATACAAACGCTAGAGCAACACAAAGAAGACCTGGTTGGTACAATACTATATAAATACACAAGGTTGTTGTTTTCGGTCGACATGTAAGAGCTTGTGTAGATGCTCTTGGTACTTTAGGAATGTATAGTCGTCCATTTACCAAGAATCTAGGTGTGATCTTTCAGAGTGCTTTTAAATTTGAAAAACAGATTAGTTCAGTTGTAAAAGACCATTTATTTTAAGAAATGGGAAATATCTAAGCACCCAATTAAATATGTGAAGGATACGGGTTAATGGAGGATATAGGTTTTTCGTTTTGTTTTAATTGTTTTTGTTTGTTTATTTGGTTTTAAAGTTTGTTAGTCTGCAAATCATCTGTTCCAGTCCAGTAGGTGGCAGTAATGCTCCTGAACGCTAGTTGCCAACCGCAAATCAAATCAAAAGAAGAAGAAGGCTCCACAGGATCCAGCAGTGCTTCTGTATCTCGGCCAGACTCAGTCCAGGACAACACGGTCCACCAGTCACAGACCTGCAGGACGATGGAGAACCAGAACCCGGACCACAGGAGCCAAACAGCAGCCTCGTGCTCTGATAGCACCGATGTTCAGGTCAGTGTTCATGACTTCATCACGAGACTAAAGACACGAGGAAGAGTCTCGAGGGTCCGTGTATCATCCGTTCATTCTGTTGTTAGAGATCAGAGCCTGAAAACCCGCTCCAGGGTTTGTGTTGACGTGGTTTGATTTCCAAAGTGTCTCCGTGATTCCTGTTTTCATCTTGAAGAGAGGAAGCTGAAAGAAAAACTCACGAGCGTTTCTCTTTTCTTTGTTCCGGGGTTTCCCGCTTGGCGCATGCGCGGTGCAGCCCGTGTTGTGTCGGGAGCGCGCAGCAGAAAAAATGCTGGTGAAAAGTGAAGCAGAGTCATTATATTTCCTCGTGTGTTGGTGAGTTTTTCACAGTGACAAACAGTCTGCCTGCGTTATTATTGAATGATCGTCGTGCAGCTTTCAGCTCTGAAGAGTATTTGTGGAGTTCAGAGTCAGTCTGGAGTTTAGTTTTCCTCCACTGGTGCTCAGCTTTTCAAAACATCCTCTTTTGAAGTTTGGCCGTGGGGCGTTCCTCCACTTTTGTTTAACATAGTACATGATTTAATAGAATAATTCAAAGTAGCCTACATGTTAAATCACTTTTCCCCATTACAGACTGATTTAGACGTTTTGTCCTCACCAGAAAAACTTTGTTGAGCCGTCAACATCAGTTGTTTCTGAGATTACACAGCAGTTTATTTGGGAGATATCTGTGTATGTTTTGTTTTAAAAGCGCTATATAAATAAAGCTATTATAATATCCATACCCATAATAATATTCAAAGTCAGTTACAATAATAAACAACAGAATATTTCGGTGGCCTGTAGATATTTAATAGAAATGTTTCAGCTCTGCTGTTTATTCATACGCGTAGGAGCCATTATACATGGGGGGACATGTGTCCTCCCAAATTTAAAAATCTATGTTTTGTCCCCCTCACTTTTCTCCGGCAATGCGGAGTGTGTCTCCATGATGACACACTCTGCATTAGACCTAAATAAACGGTTGAAACGTGGACAAAAAATCATGTAGGCAGATAGAAAACATGCAAAGGTGGAGCTGAAAAGTTAGAGGAAAAAAAAGAGTTTTCTTGAGGCAGGTGCAGCAAAGTGCCTCGATATTACAGACTTTTCTTTTGTGCTGCTGTTACTTATAGCCTTCCTGAGACAGCAGCGAGGACGCCTGCAGCACGGTGGGTAGTAATTTGTCACAAGTAGCCTAACGCAAATTTGCTAAATAAAAAAAATGAATAGGCTAAGTTATTGGCACCTTTTTAAAAGTGTACATTTACTCTTTAGCCTACTCGAGTTTTTTCTTTGGGCCAGTTATCTACTTTTTGCTACATGTTCCTTTCATACATTCATAACTTCACCAGTCTGTAATCTGCATTTTGCTTCATTAACTGCAGTTAGCTGTCAGCCAGGCTGTGTGCAGTTACGCAGATCAGCTCTGGTCTCGGGCGCTTGTCACAGAGCTGGGCAGATGCAAACATTTAGAAAATCAGCCAAATACCTTTTCAGTTTTATTATTCTACTAATACAACTGTGAGCGCTCACCGTAGTACTGGTGGCCTGTTAGAAAGCAGCCTGCGTTGCTCTTAAACAAGCCAGCATATGAAATACTGTTACCTGCTACAAAGTCATATTAACCAAGTTTACACGACCCCGAGTCCATAGAGTCTGCTTCGCCGCTGCCGGAGCAGCCTCTCTACTAAATGTTTGTGCTCACACCAGAAGCTCTGCAGTGCGTCCAGGAAGCGTCCCAGCGTCAAGCAGCACAGAGCAGATGGACCGGGCAGGAAGTCACACACAGAAACGGCAGAGAATTTGGTCAATCTTCAAAATAAAATACCCGTTACAGACTTCCGATCGTACATCAACAATAAACAGTTAAATCAGTGATTCTGAAATGCTCCCTGTGGTATTTGCTAGATGCACCCGTCAAGACGAGAAACGAAAGCGATCCACAGAGAGCTTTGAAGAAAGTAGTAGAAGCGCAAAAGAACCATTAAACACAAGTCATTAACGTGGGGCAGGCTGCATGCTTCGCTGCTGAAATGCTTCCAGTGGAAGTTGACGCAGTAAATAAACCACTGTGGACACCGTAGACGGCCTGCGTCCGTCTCTCAGAATTCCCATGATGCATGAGTGTGAAGGGAGTTTTGTTAAAAT
Organism: Micropterus salmoides; assembly: GCF_014851395.1. Taxonomy (NCBI): domain Eukaryota; kingdom Metazoa; phylum Chordata; class Actinopteri; order Centrarchiformes; family Centrarchidae; genus Micropterus; species Micropterus salmoides. The sequence continues at coordinate 50,255,538 of NW_024041150.1, forward strand.
GTGCTAATATGTTTTGCCATTTGTTTGAAATACAAATGTTACTTTGCGATTTATGTTTATTAAAGTGTGTCTCTTTAGAATCTAGTGTGTTTTGTTGGTAATTGTCATTCTTGTGGTACCATTGAAACCACGAGTGAAGGGACTGTTTCATTTGATAAGAGCTGCTGAATTCTCCTCGCACCGCGCAGCGTCATGTACCGTTATTAAATTCATAGTCCACAAACTGGGTTCGGCCGCCCCCATGCACCCACGCTACCTCCGCTTATGACTTTCCATTAACTGCGCGTTAAAAGCGTATTTGGTCTCTGCAGAGGAAATGAAGACTGCACACTGTAACATCTAAGTCTGATGATCACTGGGTTCATTCTGATATTTTAACAGTATCCTGTTGTTGAAAAGAGCATCGCTTACTTTTGTTCTTTCACATTGGTTTCTATTTGTTTTATAGGAACGTCCGACGGTGCGTTCATAAACAGAAAGTCGGCGGTGAAACTAATCATGGCTTTCACTCAGCAGCTGTTATTTATTCACCAAACAATAATATTTTAGATGAACAGAGAGAGAAAATGTGTGTGTATAAAACAGTCCTGTTGGCCTTTAAGCATGACGCACAGCTTCCTCTGTATGCAGGTTTACCTGCTTCAACATTGAGCTGCTCCGTGTTACTGCCACAATGATTCTTTGCGTTGTAAAGATTATTTAGATGCTTCAGGAAGAATCAGATTGTTTTGGCTGCCTGTGATTCTGCAAAGCACCAGTACTAGCGCTGATATGGTGAACATGAGACAGGCAGCAATAGATGGCAAAACAGAGTCAAAGCCTGCCGAGTCCAAAGCACCAGTTTATGGTAAGATTGATGAGGATGATATGGCTTATTTATTTATTGTATTCAAGGACTCAGCTGAGTTGATTTCTTTACTCTAGGTGTTTCTAGTTTTATTATTTTTGAAGGCTCATTTAGTTATGTACTAAAATTCTAAAGGATGCAGGAATAAGGAGTCCACCACAAACGCTTTGCCTGGAGAGTGGGCTGACCAGGGACAAACTCCTGGGCCATTTGTTCCTGTCTGTGACCATCCTTGGCCTTAAAAACCTGCTACGTGTCCATGAACAGTTTAAAAGTAGCCAAAGAGACGAGCATACTGCAGTAATTTAAGATGGAGAGGACAGAGGTCACCAGAGAAGGAGTAGAAAAAAAACTGAGGACGAGCTTGAAAGTTGAATAGATAGCAACTAGACATAATATATTCTAAAACTCGCATAGTAAAAATACTTTTGTAAGGCAAATAGCATGTCATCAGAGTTTGCATTGAGGACAGTTCTGTGTTCACAAACATTTGTTGCAGGGAGAGTGAGGAAATATCAGAGCTCACAAGTGTAACGTAACGTTAGGATAACTGAATACATTTGTACTGTGGCTACATTAACTAGCAGCTGTTCCATGGTTTTTATGTTAGGAAGTCACCCGAGTCTTCATAATCTCCAGTCTGTTCTCCATCTTCTTATTTTATAAACTGTTCATGTGTTTGTGTAAAAACCTTAATTTGTAAAGTAAGTTGTAACTAAAGCTGTCAGATAAATGTAGTGAAGTAAAAGTACAATATTTCCCTCTGAGATGTGGAGCAGAAGTAGAAAGTAAAGTACAAGTACCTGAGTGTTGTACTTGAGTACAGCAGTGTAGTAAATGCAGCTGTTGTGTTAATGTGAATGTTTTGTGAGGAGCTCTCCAGTTTGTCCTGAGGGATGAACAGACTGACAGTGACAGGAAGCAGCCAGCAGGAGGCAGCAGAGGAGCTTCAGTTTGTACAACAGATGATAGTTTTCACTTTAAAGTCACTGGAGGAGCAAACTGTGTGCAGAGGGTTTGTATCCTGTTACCTTTAATAGAAACAACCAGTCCTCCTATAATGGAAGATCAGCAGCCCAGTAAGGTTGTTGTTATTTCATTAAACAACAGTTTATTATGGAATAAACAGCATGTGAGCAAAATATCAACTGAAACATTACAGCTGAGGTCGACACCAGTATCCTTAAGTACTTCATCACTTCACTTCAACATGTACAAACTGAGATTGATCTGATAAATAGGACTTAAACCAGCTTAGTTCCTTTAATGCCAATTATAGGGCTGCATTTTAGTACTAGAAGCTTCCATAGATTATTTCACGATTCACCAGTGCATCCTTTAAGGAGTACTTTTGCTTGGCTGCGGCCCTCCCCCCATGGTAACAGGATCAGCTGTGTACATTGATAGATGATAGATATTTATTTGTCCTTTTGGAAATTGATACAGCAAACATCAGACCAACAACAGACAGCTGCTTTACCAACACAAACATCAGCTGAGTGCTATACAAGTTATACTGAGGTGCAGCTTCCCGACACCCAGTTAACTCATGAATCAACCCAAACTCACGGCCCAACCGGGAGAACAAACGCACATGTATACATTTTCAGCTGAGGACTGCGGTTTACTTTGGCTAGCCTTCAACTCAACAATCAATCATGATTTCAGTTAAATGCCGAAGTTGCTGTTACCTTGTCTGTGGCTCGCTGGCAGAACACCTGTTGCAGAGGAGACATGAGTTTCGTTTCATACTTCCTTTCTTCTTCGTCCCTCGCTATTTTCTCTCTCTTCCTCCACTTTGCAACCAGCGGCATCATAGTCATGCCGTGTTCACACACCGTAAACGCGATGTGCAACAGTAATAAATGTGCAAAATGGTGTGCTGTAGATTAAACGAAGCCTTGATGCAAAGAATTTGTGTCGATGCATTTTAGTAATCGATGACTTGTGTCAGCCCTAGCCAATGAAATGTTCCAGTCTCTGTAATAGGATATGATGGTCAATGGGTCCAAATGCAGCGCTAAGATCTAATAAAACCAGTACAGCAGTGGTCGGCAAAAGGCGGCCCGCGGGCCAGATTGCTTTGATAGCAGAAAGATAAAAAAAAATTAATGAATCGATAACGGCTGGTGCTGAAATAGATTGCAGTCATGCATGCGACTGGATTCCCCTGAATTTTCTTGGAGAAATGAAAATAAGTTTCCACAAGTTTATGAATGTTGAACAAACGCCAGAACACGTACAAACTACAGCACATGCTTTATGTGAGCATGTGCAAAAGCGTTCTTTTATTAAATTTGTCAATCTCACTATCTACCAATCGGGAGCACAGTATCGACTGAGCTAAACGTGCACATAATGTGACATGATTTGACTTTGTTCTGGCCCGCCATGTAACGGCTTGGAAAAATTTGGCCTGATGCCAGACTTATTTGCCGACCCCTGCTTAGATGTATGTATGTATGTGTGTATAATCTCACTGGGCCCTTCATGGCGTGAAGCACATGGTGCAGTTGCATCTCCAACTCCAATTTTGCTCGTTTGATGGCAGAAAAAAATGCTCTGTGCACCGGGCACATGGTTCAAAAGGCTCATACTTAGTCTGAATTTTAGTCATGGGTGTGTACGGAATAACATGCAATATCCAAATCAGTGTCCTCTCCCATTTAAAGCCAGGTGGCACATTGCCATTATAGCGTATGAACAGCGCATTATGAAAAACACCTTCAATTTGACTCCACTGCAGACTCACAGCAGAGAGGGGATCTGGAGAGAAGTGTGGACATGACCTAAAAACCATCTCTGATCATGAAGCCTGTGTTGCTCTGCAGTTTGAGTGAAGTGTCGGAACTCCAGTCTGTTAACAGACAGACGCTGTCTCCTCTATGAACCGTCTGGATCCTCACTGCACTGCGTTAATATAAACTCTGATGAACGGGTCGTGGGTCACATCTCTCCCCTGCACTGGTTTCTTTATTTTGTGTTTTATTGATGTAGGAGTGTTTTCTCTAACATTTACTTTCATGATTAGAGAGGCAGCTGTCGGTCATTTCAACATCGTGCGCAATAAAGTCGCAACAAATAGGCTATCGTGGGGTATTTGAGCAGCAAAACAGAAAATAACAGAAGTTCTAAACTTGACAGGACAGAGGAAACTCTCCAGAGGAAACAGAATTCCACTTTTTGCTTCTGAAATAATTTAGACGCTCTGAAGGAGGACGGCTGCTTTACTCCAGTTTCTTTGTATGAACCTGGACTGTGTGAGAGCTTTTGCATTTGTAAATGAACACAGAACATTATTAACTTTAGATCCTGACCTCCTGATCGTGTCAGGAGTTTTTAATAATCGGTTAAGTTACGCTGCTGTGCCTTGTGCATAAATGCGCAGTGTCACAGCAATGCGCCCTAAAGTAACAAAAACAATTGCTTTCTGCTGCTAACAATGTGCCTGACCTCACCTCATTTTAAGACCAACACTCCCATGAGCTCACAGATGGGTGCAAGTACACTTTCTATTTACACAACTTGGGCGCTTGGCGTGCAAATTTCAACTGCGGCGGTTGAAAACTAGACTACCTTTGTGCTGGGTGCAAGATAGGGCCAATAATCTTTTTGGTCTTTTTGATAACCGTGGGTTTTCAGCCTGCTATGGCAATTTCTTTGTTTTCATCCTGTGGGAGGCAAAATGTCAGTGCTGCATTCAGTCCCCAATCAGTCTTTATCTTGACCGTGACACCTCTTAACAAAACCCATAAGAAAAGTCAAAGACTGGGGGACTTGATTATTATATAGGAAAAAAATAGGCCTAGGCTACAATCAAAAAACAGCAGCAGGTAAATTTTGCCCCTTGGTGGTTCTAGACCACATTTGACTCTAGGGGGAGTCAAATGTTTTTTGCGGTGAAAAAGTAGCTGCCTGCTCTCATTGGCTGGATGTGGATGTCGATTCGGCCGACTCGTCGAGATATTTGGCATGCTAGATATCTGGCAGACATCGTTGACGCGTTGTTGTGTAGTTCACACATAACGAATGGCGATCGCTGATCAAGCGCTGGTTTACCCCCGATCACAGCCTGATGGTCGGCGAGCTCGGCGACCGGTAAATCAGGCTTAAAGTCGTGTGGTGTGAACTAGGCTTTAGACGGTCTGACTGCCAGCTTGTAAACTGAAGCTCTGTGTTTGCTGCTCTTATAGTCTACATGTTGTTCTGCTGCTCAGTGCGTTGTGTGTCTGCAGACTCTATTCGTCCACTGCACATGATACAGGGTGTCCACGGGGTCTTAAAGTCTTAAAAGGTAATAAATCAATTTTGTGAAAATTAAGGCCATTAAAAAGTATTAAAGTCTTAATCGTCATTTAACAAGGTATTAAATGTTGAAGATATTTTTTTCAACTGTTTGTCCAAACGTTTGTTTGCTAAAAGTGTAGGTGAACGTATTTATAATGCGTAGCCAAAAATACTAGACAGGTAGTGAGTAGCGACTGTGTGATTCGTTTCTGTAACGTTAAGCGCACGGAACTACTGAGCAACTATTTCACTCTTAAACGCTCCAAAAAATAGATCCGTGCGAACCGGAAAATGATTTACGAATACAACCGACCATAATCTCCCACCAGGTCAGACCCTCAGTGTTAATCGTCCAAAACATAGTTGGAGTGGCGCTCAGTAATAACAGGATTAACCCTGTTGGCCGGTCGCTTTGTGGCCACTTTGAACAGCCCCATTCCTGAAAAACAAGAGCGAGATGTGCCGCCAGCAGCGGAATCGGTAAGACCGAAGACAACCGGGAAAATTCAAGGAGCGTGTGGGTTTGGCTAATGTTTGACTATTTAGCTAAATCTCTGCTTTTTATTGAAACAAATTCAACTTTTCATAAAGGCGATGCTCTCGTCGGTGTCACTTTCTGTGAACAGATCAATCACAGCCTTGATGGAGCGGGATTTTAAAAGAAAAAAAGCTTGATGTGCTGCAACAAACTTTATAAATGTTGAACTCCCTCAAAAAGTGTAATGCATAAACAGTTATGATTATTGACGAGTTAGTAGCCTGCCCAAAATCAAGGTTGGAGACTATCATGTAGCCTGGAGCATTTTTCTTGCACAAAGTTATTGACTAAAAAACAACCCCAAACGGAAGCAGCTGTAATTTGAATTAATATTAGACTAGTGTAAGTTATATACTATTATATAAAATCTTTATCCGAGTCAGATAACTTTTGAGTTTGTATTGCTGAACTACACGCCTTTGGGCAAAAATTTCTATACAAGATGTCTGTCTGATAGTGCTGTAGCTAAATTTAAGGATGTGATTCCATCAGCTCTAAATTCATTTTCAAGTCACAAAGTAATTTCCGTCCCTCCCAAATCGATCATCTTGTTGATAGTGCTGCAGGCTTGCTGCGAATGACACTCGACTCTGTAGCCCCTCTAAAAAAGAAAATACTAAAACAAAGAAGGTTAGCTCCATGGTATAATACTGAAACTCGCAAATTAAAGCAAATATCGCAGAAACTTGAGAGGAATTGGCGTTCCACCAAACTGGAAAATTCTCGTTTAATTTGGCAAGATAGTCTTAAAACTTATAGGAAGGCCATCCGTAATGCCAGAGCAGCGTACTACTCGTCATTAATAGAGGAAAATAGGAACAACCCCAGGTTTCTTTTCAGCAGAAAAAGAAACTCTCTGCCAGAGAGTCACAGCTCTATTGAGCCTAGTATTCCCATAGCTCTCAGTAGTTACGACTTCATGAGCTTCTTTAATGATAAAATTCTAACTATTAGAAACAAAATTCACCATGACCTGCCCTCAACTGGCACAGACTTATCTCTACTTAACTCAGGAAAATTAGAAACAGCCGTAAAACCAGATAAATGTTTAGACTGCTTTGCTTCCCTTAGTCTTTACCAACTAACTTCAATAATTACTTCATCTAAACCATCAACCTGCCTCTTAGACCCCATCCCGACTAGGCTGCTTAAAGATGTTTTACCCTTAGTCAGCACTTCTAGATATGATCAATCTATCTTTATCAACAGGCTATGTACCACAATACTTTAAAGTAGCTGTAATTAAACCTCTTCTGAAAAAGCCCAAACTTGATCCGGATGTTTTAGCCAACTATAGACCTATATCTAACCTTCCATTTCTCTCTAAGGTTCTGGTGTGACTTTCTACAGAGCAACAGATTATTTGAGGATTTTCAGTCAGGATTTAGAGCTCATCATAGCACAGAGACAGCACTGGTGAAAATTACTAACGACCTCCTTATTGCATCAGACAAAGGACTTGTCTCTGTACTGGTTTTATTAGATCTTAGTGCTGCATTTTATACCATTGACCATCAGATCCTATTGCAGAGACTGGAACATTTCATTGGCATTAAAGGAACCACTCTAAGCTGGTTTAAGTCCTATTTATCAGATCGATTTCAGTTTGTACATGTTAACGATGAGTCCTCCATGCATGCCAAAGTTAGTCATGGAGTTCCTCAAGGATCTGTCCTCGGACCAATCCTCTTCACTTTATATATGCTTCCTTTAGGCAATATTATCAGGAAATATTCCATAAGCTTTCATTGTTATGCAGATGATACTCAGTTATATCTATCGATCAAGCCAGATGAAACTCATCAGTTAGCTAAACTTCAAATGTGCCTTCAGGATGTTAAAACCTGGATGACCTGTAATTTTCTAATATTAAACATGGATAAAACTGAAGTTATTGTTCTGGGGCCTAAGCACCTCCGTGACGCATTATCTAAAGATATAGTTTCCCTTGATGGCATCGCCCTGGCCTCCAGCACCACTGTGAGGAATCTAGGAGTTATCTTTGATCAGGACATGTCGTTTAAGTCTCACATTAAGCAAATTTCTTTTTTCACCTATGTATTATTGCGAAAATCAGGACCATCCTGTCTAAAAATTATGCAGAAAAACTAGTCCTTGCATTTGTTACTTCAAGGCTAGATTACCGCAATTCCTTATTCTCAGGCTGCTCGAAAAAGTCCGTTAAGACTCTTCAGCTGATCCAGAATGCTGCAGCACGTGTTCTGACAGGAACCAGGAAAAGAGATCATATTTCTCCTGTCTTAGCTTCTCTGCATTGGCTTCCAGTAAAATCCAGAATAGAATTTAAAATCATTCTTCTTACCTACAAAGCTCTTAATGGTCAGGCACCATCTTGTCTTAAAGAGCTCATAGTACCTTACTACCCCACCAGAGCACTGCGCTCCCAGAATGCAGGGTTACTTGTGGTTCCTAGAGTCTCCAAAAGTAGACTAGGAGCCAGAGCGTTCAGCTATCAAGCTCCTCTCCTGTGGAACCAGGTTCCAGTTTGGGTTCAGTTTTAAGTTTTGCACGCTGTTTCATCACTAAATACACTTTTGAGAAGTTTTGAGGAGAGAAATCAACTGTGTAGATTTTGAAAAAACGAATGTTGATGGCTAATCAAAAATGTGCTCAAACGTTTCCGGGGTTGAGAAGCTCCGCAAGCACCCGAGAGGTTAGCGAGCCGGCCAGTTACACCCACAGAGCCCTATGGCTATCTATGGCCCAACATACCAAAGCAAAAATCTTGAGTTAAAACCGACTTGGCAATAAACCTGATTGTGAGCTTTTTGTTGGGTGATAGAGCCTGGCTGTTCTCTTGAAGCACTCCAGCCTTTCCATAGTTCTTTGCATTCTTGTTTTTGAGCTCTCATGGATGGTGCTCGCAGGAGTAGACCACTCTGTCTTGTCGTCTTCCCTATTTTCTTGCTGGTGTTGATATTAGTGTTCATTCTGAATTGTTAGACTCATTCACTGGTAGCTAGTTAGTCTGTGTGTTGGAGATCAGTAACATGAAGACTTCATAGCCTCTCTTCAGGCAGGACTCTCATACTGCAACACTTGTAAATGCTCCGTATTTAGCGCCTTTCTAGACCACTCACCACACACATAGTTTCTGTTTGAGCACTTAGGCTAACATACACACATTCACACACGGAACAATTAGTATCTTGCCCTGACATCGATGTCGGAGCTGGGGATTGAACCTACCAATTAAAGGGCAACCCGCGCTACCTCCTGAGCCACAGCCACCCCTAGTCTTGTTAACCTGCCGGTCAGCTCGCTCTGGTCCGTTTCAGTTACCATAAAGGCTTGAATGCGTGTGCACTCCAAATTTAGGTGTGGCTAGCTTAATCGCCGTCTCATAAACGAGTGACGGAAACACCATGATCAGTCCGTTTGTTGCCTCTTCTAAGAAGTCAGCCACAGAAGAAGTGGATGTGCTAGGAATTCAGCAGAACTGTGTCTGCAAACGGCGAGTTTTGCATCACACTTTAAAATGCTTCTACACTGCCGACATGTTGTTTGGTAAAATGTCTTTGGATTTCTTTGGTTATGCTGAACACCGAAAGTGCTTTTTTATTTTTATTTAATTTTTTTTTTTTTTTTGCTATGTTTGGCAGATTAATTTTCGGTGGCAGAACATTTGGTGCCTTACTATTAATTAAAAGTCTTGTACTAGTACGTGAAGTGTGGACTATGCTGTGCAAATGCCATGTAAATCAAATTATTTTTGTCAAAGGGCTTACTTCCTTTTGCCTGTAGTTGGTGCTCTGACATTGAGTGAATATTTGCATGTAGATGTGTGACTGTCATTAAACGTGGAAAGTTTAGAGTACAAGCTCAGATTTGTACCAAAGTTATAACTTGGCCACGGACACGCCGTTCGACAAAAGTTCACACTTAAAACTTTAAAATTCTCTGATTTGTTAAGATCTGACAACATGATGGAACCATAGAAATGGACCTTTTCTTAAGAGGAAGAATCTTATTGTTAGAAACTAGAAAATTAGAAAAAAAACTAGAAAATGTTGCAAATCAAATTAAGTCTAGGTCTGTGCTACCCAGGCACTGCATTAGTCAAACTAAAAAACTGTTTTATGTTCCACAGACTTGCTCTAAAAGCCATTTATGGTTCTAGATAGCTCACTCCAGCATAAAATCTCACTATCTTTTTATCTGCATGTCTTTCTGTTTCTTTAGAAATTGAGACAAAGAGAGGGACTCAAGCGTCACCACTGTCAGCAATGTGACAAATCCTACCCAAGAGCAGGATCTTTAAAGATTCATCAGAGAGGTCACACTGGAGAGAAACCGTACAGCTGTGACCAATGTGGAAAAGCCTTCACTCAATCAGCTCACCTAGAAACCCATCGACGTATTCACACTGGAGAAAAACCATACATGTGTAACCTGTGTGGGAAACTTTTTGGTAAATCAGAGCACCTTAAAAGACACAAACGTATTCACACTGGAGAGAAACCGTACAGTTGTGACCAATGCGTGAAAGCTTTCACTACATCAGGTCAACTTAAACAGCACAGGCGTATTCACACTGGAGAGAAACCGTACAGCTGTGACCAATGTGGGAGAGCTTTCACTTCAATCTCCTCCCTAAAAAGACATCATCTTTTTCACACTGGAGAGAAACCATACTGCTGTGACAAATGTGGAAAAGCTTTCACAACATCAGTTCACCGAGCAATTCACCAACATCTTCACACTGGAGAGAAACCGCACTGGTGCGACCAATGTGGAAAATTTTTTGCTACATCAAGTTACCTAAAAAGTCACCAACGTGTTCACTCTGAAGAGAAACCATACTGCTGTGACCATTGTGGGAAATTTTATTCTAAATCAGGTGACCTAGAAAACCACAGACGTGTTCATACTGGCGAGAAACCATTCGGATGTGACCAATGTGAGAAAGCGTTTGCACGCAGTAGTACCCTGAAACGCCACAAACGCTCTCACACTTCTTCATTTTGACCATTTTTGTAAGTCAAGAGAGCTGTTTCAGCCTGCCTCGTCGTCCTGCCCTGATAATTGTGTTGTCTAGGGCTGCATGATGATTCGAATTGCAGTTGCCCCTGAGCTATGCCACGCCGCAAATAAGTACCTGGCAGAATATGACTCTCTAACTGAGGTTCAACACTTTCATTGCTGCGCTCCATTTACCCGTGGTCAAAAGGAGTTATTTACTAGCTTTTTTCCCCAAGATATGCTAAAATGCTGTTCCTGGGGCCCTTAAAATAGTTAGTCAATACCCAGAGAGGTTAAAAGAGAGAATTACGATTGATTCCCTTTCGAAAACCTAAAACACATCCAGAAAAAAGTAGGCTGTGGATTACAGCTTCATTCTTTATTTGTGTCACACAGTTTGACAGCCTGAATTATAACCTTCAAATGCACAATGCTCTAACACTCTGTTCCAAAAGTTAGACATTATTTCTCCAGGGAGTGAAGTACTAGACAGCGGCAGTGCCGTGCTAAAGGTTCGACAGTTCCGACAGTTTGTCAGACTTACCACCACTAACGAAGGGGGGGTGTGGCTAAGCAAAGGGTCGTGATGTCAACCTGTGCAATTATAGAACCTCAAAAGGGTGCGATTTAATCAAACAAAAAGTGTACTGTGTGTGTGAAAAATAATGAGCAGACTCATTATCCATGCCCACACCGGGCTTTTGCATGTGCCCCTAAAAACCATACGTGCAAACTAAAGAATTATTAATGAGCAGCGTGCGAGGGGGGGAAGGTGAGAAGGCTTTGGTTTGGCTAACTTACCGTTTAACGTTGGCTGTATTGGTGCCTTTTTTTGTTCAACATGTTCAACCTTCCATAAAGCTGATGTACTTGTCAGTGTCCCTTTTTGTAGATCCAACCAATCACAGCCTGGATCGGGCAGGACACTAAAAAAAAATTTGATGTGCTACAGAAAACTTTCAAGTGGTAAACACGTTGATTATTGGCAAGTTGGCACTTAGCATTAACAAATTTGAGACCAATGTAGAACCATTTTCTTGCCCAAGGAATTCATGAATAAAGCTACCCACAGAAATGAAACGGCTGTAACTGGATTTAATAATCAACTGGTGTTGAGTGAAATTAGATTTTTATTTTCTTTTGTATATACTTTATAGTGTCAGTACCCATCATTGATACATTTCCTGTTTTGGTTAAGTATAGTATTGTACACATGAAGTATTTGGTAGATATGTTCAGTTGTGTTTTCGGGGTTGTGGCTTTGGTGAATCTTTACCGTGTATCTCAGAAGGGGTGGAGATCTCCAGGAGTTCTCATGTGTACCTTTTTTCTCTCAAATAGCTTCTCACTTGCAAATATCAACAGAAGTGATTACTAGAGACCATTTCTATTAGCTGTATCTTCAGAATAGTCCACTCCTTCATTATACGTTAAGTAAAATCTTGTGGGGCCCTCACCTTTCCATGGCTTGGAAACATCATCAATACTTTGTGGAGTAAAATCTGGGTCCCATGATGTTTTTCTCATACAGGTCATGTCTTGATCCTTCTGTTACTTTACATATTCTTGTCCAGATTTTAAATGTGTTAACTGTATATAGAGTAGTTATGTATTTTGATCTGTTGTTATTTTCTGTTGCTGAATGTGTTTTTGAATCTGAGGTTTGTTCAGACTGAAAGCAAAGCCAAGTCTATTAATAATAATAATAAAAAAGCAATGACAGTCCCAGTTTCACAAGCCAAGAATTTTCTGTACATCACAAGCCAACACTTGAAAAAAAAAATCACAAAGTCCACATGTTTAAGAGGCCTGAACCAGGTCCGCTGGATGCCTGTGGGTTAAACTGCTGTGGTTTGATCCAGTGTGGAGTGAGGAGCAAGACGCGCTGAATAAACAGGGAGTACAAAAACGCTACAGATGACATTTGTGTTCAGTCTGAACAAACCTTTGTTCTTGTGAAAGTCTGATTGAATCAAATAACCAGAACCAGAAATGACAAGATTGCGCAGTACCCCCTAGCACATTGGCCACATGCAGAGCTCCAATATATCAGCCAGGCCCCCAAAATAAAAAAACTCAGAATCGGATTTATTGCCAAGTATGTTTTGACTTACAAGGAATTTGTTTTGGTATATTGGTGCATAAATAAGAATTATATTAAAAAAGCAATAAAAACCAGGTAATGTATCCACAACTATACACTAACAGTGGATAAGACGCATGCCTTTCATGTGAGAGACCCGGGTTCAATTCCCCACTGTGACCCATCCACTATTGTGTCCCTGAGCAACACACTTAACCCCTAGTTGCTCCAGAGGCGTACAACCTCTAACATATATAGCAATTGTAAGTCGCTTTGGATAAAAGCGTCAGCTAAATGAATAAATGTTAATGTCTGAACTAATAATAATAATAATAATAATAATAATAAAGCAACAACAGTACCCTTTCATACTACTTCTGTTAATTTTTTTCAAGTTTCACAAGCCAAGAATGTTCTGTACATCAGAAGCCAGATGTCTCTAGATGTTATTTAAATTACAAACATTAAAACTGTCTTAGAGCTGTGGTTTCCTCTGCCGTAGTTGCTGGAGTCACCTGCTGCGTTGGCTGCAGTGTGACTGTAGGGAATGAGGGCTCTGTGAGCTGACTGGCCGGCCGACTGGCTCGTTAGCTTCCCCCGGCAGCAGTTGTGGAGCTTTTCAACTCCAAAAACGTTTGAGCATTTACCATCAAAAACTGCCAATATTCGAAACATACACAATTGATTTCTCACCTCCAAATATACAAAAATTGTAAAATTCGTTGGGTTGTTGGCCTCTCTCCCTGCTGCTTTCTCCTTCTTCCATGTTGTTGGTCAGTGCACTGCATGTTGCTGTGCTTCTCAGTGTCAACACACTTACTATTGTTAATGCAAGTATGGAAGGGCACAAATTGAGACGCATCATAATAAGCTTGAATACAATATGATTAAGTTTGCAACCAAGCCACAAACATGACACTGCTTCTAACTGCTCCCTTGGACAGTCTTTGTGGCGTTAAGGGGCGGTTGGGGATATTTATTCAGGCCGGGAGTTGGACTCTATCTCAGGCCACCCGATCTAAATGAACCGCTAATTGTGTAGGGCAGGATAACTGTGTTTGTAGTTCTACATGTCACATTCAGTTAAAACGCACTACAATATTTAAAATCTAAGACTACTAATTACTTAAGAATTTAAAAATTACTTATGAAATTGAATAATCGTTCAAATTACTTTTCTTGACAGACAGGTCCATCTTATGGACGAAAATTTATGACAGGATAGCTGTCATCAGTGGGAAGGATCCTCAGAGAGGTGCACCAACCATTTAATGAGCTGCTTCACTAGGCAAGTCACCTACATTAATTACATTACATACATGCTTGTGATAATGTTGATGTAACTTTATCTAAACTGGGTGGAAAACAGAGCCAGTCCATAAGCAGCTTCATGGTACTGGTTATACAGGATTGCCATTGTTGGATTCAAGGAGAGCTGAGTGAGCCTTATTATTATTATTATTATTATTTATCCAGACTATTTCATTTTCTTCACCACTCCATGGTGGGATCCACTCAACTGAATCAGCTCAGTTATTATTTGCTTATACTGGTCCATAGATAATTAAATTCTTGTAGCAATCATAGATCTAGCATAAAGAATCACACAACATGTCAGGATAGGGAAATCTCCAATAATAAACAGGAGTGTCAAAGAGCGTCGCCAGCCACCAGCTTCTTATGGATCACAGGTGGTTAGCGAGCCTCAGCCAGTCAGGCGTTGGCCTTCACATTCATTGTTTGGAAGTCCAGAGTACCAGACTCCAGCCTTGCACGGTTTCCCCTCCAGATCCAAGTGTTTAATTCAAGTCTTCTTCAGAAGGGCTCACAGCAACACACATACATCGTGTACATGTATGCTCGAATGAGTAAGGAGAGCTGAGTGAGCCTGTTATTTATCCAGCCTCAGGGTCAATCATCCCAAAGAGACACCTTGTCCGTAAGGTCTGGTTAACAGAGAACAGAGATGCTTTATGTGTTATGTTCAGATTCGGTTTCAGTTGCTAATTTGTCTTCTTTGATTGCAAGTCGAAAGGTTTTCCTTGCGAGTCAGAAAGTTTTGCAGGTTAAACCATTTTGCAAGTGAGAGTTTTGCAAGTCGAAACGTTTGCGAGTCAAAAATGGTCGAAATAAGAGATTTTATTGGTGGGTTTGACTGACCAATCATTGGTTTGCATTGACCGTATGGCCACGCCCACAATCCCATCACTCAGACGGATCCGACCAGCACTCAGCTACTGGAGACAGAGCTGTAGCGTGTACAGGCTAGATGTAGGTAAGCTGGCGTTATGTTGCTCATTTCCATAGAAATGCTTTTAAATGTAGTATGGCATGATTTAATGATTTATATTTACCATTGGCAAGAGTCCATCACTGTCTCCTTTTTAGATTGACATGTATAACGGTTAGCTAGCCGTCTTAGCATGAAGCTTGACTGGCAGTGCATCTGTGCACTCAGACACTTACCTTCTTTAACGGCTCTGCATGGGCCGCGCGCCCGAGATAAACGTCATCACATTTTGTGCACGATGGCTTCTGGGACGAATCGTATATGGAAGATAAACTAATGTCAACTTCCGTCACTATTGTCTGCGGGCTGCTGCGGGCTGCAGTGGAACCTTCTCATTTTTGGTTAGTTTCCGAGAACTTTAATAAAGATGTTATTGATGTGGAACTATGGCCAACGGTCATAAGGCTATAGACATTAAGATAAAATTATCCACTGTTAAAAGTGCTGAGCAGTTAGTGTATTGGAAACTCAATAGCAACAAAGTTAAAAAAGTGGTTACATTTCTGATTTCTCTTTTTTTTGGTCCAAAGCTAAAGAAGAAAAACAATTCAGACATAATTGGCAACTTTAAAAAATCGAGGTTGGTAAATTTTTAAGAAAATATGGTAGTATAAAAGTCAAATCCAGAAGAGCTGAAGAGGTAATAACAAAGATCTTTTTATCTCAGAGGAACCCAGATATACTATTAGAGGAGGAAAAAGTGGAATTAGCTAACATCATTCTAACAGTAACAATATTAATAGACTAAATATTAATGGGGTTGTAGAAGAGGATTTCAAATTAATGTCCAGTTACTGTAGTAACTTTTATAGAGATTGATATACAGTGGGTACGGAAAGTATTCAGACCCCTTTAAATTTTTCACTCTTTGTTTCATTGCAGCCATTTTCCAAAAATTAAAAAAGTTCATTTTATTTCTCAGTAATGTACACTCAGCACCCCATCTTGACAGAAAAATTTTTGCAAATTTATTAAAAAAGAAAAACTGAAATATCACATGGTCATAAGTATTAAGACCCTTTGCCGTGACACTCATATTTAACTCAGGTGCTGTCTATTTCTTCTGATCATCCTTGAGATGGTTCTACACCTTCATTTGAGTCCAGCTGTGTTTGATTATACTGATTGGACTTGATTAGGAAAGCCACACACCTGTCTATATAAGACCTTACAGCTCACAGTGCATGTCAGAGCAAATGAGAATCATGAGGTCAAAGGAACTGCCTGAAGAGCTCAGAGACAGAATTGTGGCAAGGCACAGATCTGGCCAAGGTTACAAAAAAATTTCTGCTGGACTTAAGGTTCCTAAGAGCACAGTGGCCTCCATAATCCTCAAATGGAAGACGTTTGGGACGACCAGAACCCTTCCTAGAGCTGGCCGTCCGGCCAAACTGAGCTATCGGGGGAGAAGAGCCTTGGTGAGAGAGGTAAAGAAGAACCTAAAGGTCACTGTGGCTGAGCTCCAGAGATGCAGTCGGGAGATGGGAGAAAGTTGTAGTAAGTCAACCATCACTGCAGCAATCCACCAGTCGGGGCTTTATGGCAGAGTGGCCCGACGGAAGCCTCTCCTCAGTGCAAGACACATGAAAGCCCGCGTGGAGTTTGCTAAAAAACACCTGAAGGACTCCAAGATGGTGATAAATAAGATCCTCTGGTCTGATGAGACCAAGATAGAACTTTTTGGCCTTAATTCTAAGCGGTATGTGTGGAGAACACCAGGCACTGCTCATCACCTGTCCAATACAGTCTCAACAGTGAAGCATGGTGGTGGCAGCATCATGCTGTGGGGGTGTTTTTCAGCTGCAGGGACAGGACGACTGGTTGCAATCGAGGGAAAGATGAATGCGGCCAAGTACAGGGATATCCTGGACGAAAACCTTTTCCAGAGTGCTCTGGACCTCAGACTGGGCCGAAGGTTTACCTTCCAACAAGACAATGACCCTAAGCACACCGCTAAAATAACAAAGGAGTGGCTTCACAACAACTCCAAGAACTCTGTTCTTGAATGGCCCAGCCAGAGCCCTGACTTAAACCCAATTGAGCATCTCTGGAGAGACCTGAAAATGGCTGTCCACCAACGTTTACCATCCAACCTGACAGAACTGGAGAGGATCTGCAAGGAGGAATGGCAGAGGATACCCAAATCCAGATGTGAAAAACTTGTTGCATCTTTCCCAAAACGACTCATGGCTGTATTAGATCAAAAGGGTGCTTCTACTAAATACTGAGCAAAGGGTCTGAATACTTATGACCATGTGATATTTCAGTTTTTCTTTTTTAAGAAATTAGCAAAAATTTCTACATTTCTGTTTTTTTCTGTCAAGATGGGGTGCTGAGTGTACATTACTGAGAAATAAAATGAACTTTTTTGATTTTTGGAAAATGGCTGCAATGAAACAAAGAGTGAAAAATTTAAAGGGGTCTGAATACTTTCCGTACCCACTGTAGCTCTAAATTCTACCAAGAATCAGCTGTGTCCTTTATAAACTCTCTGACAGTTAAATGAGAACAAAATGGAATTATGTGATAAACCTATCACACCTGAGGAAATTAAGAAAGCAATTAATCATCAAAAAAACATTTTTTTTTTTTAAATCACAAGGTACTGATGGCATGGGCGCCTTATGGAGGGGTTAGGACAATTCCCAAAAAATAATTATAAACTAATATAAAATTGTACATTATATAAACCATCATAGAGTATAAATATATTTCAAGTATAATAATAAAATTAATGATCTTTTTGTTTTTACTTGTTTTTGGCAGTAAAAATCTCCATTGACAAAAAAGTGAATCTCCATATTGACCAACCACCCTGTATCTGAATGAAATGGTTTGGTCCTGCCTCAGCATACTGTATCAGTGAGGTGTTTAGATGCAGTCAATAGATGCGCCAGAAACGGTGATAACAATGTTGTCTAGTGAACCAAAATCTGGTTTTTAAAAAAAGAAAGAGAGGAAAGACAAAGGAAAGGATGTCAATCTGTAACCCTGTTTTTAACTAAGACAGGTGGGAGGCCTTTAGTCCGTGAGTGGTGTTAACCTCTGCCCCCTTTAGCAGACTAACAACAGATGAGTAAGCAGCAGCCCAGTCTGCCCATAACTGTAGCCTCCCTGTCCCAGTGAAGAAGGTGAACAGCACTGTGTTAATGACAGGCCAGTTAGCATCATGCCAGGGAGTCTGTGGGGATTTCTCTGTCTCTCTTGCTCTTTTTACCATAACAAAATGACAGATATTCAAACACAAATTATTTGCTCCCATAATGATCATTATGAAATAAACCACCTGTCTGTACTGAATGCTGGACAGCAGCTTACCTCAGCCTCCATGTAAGTTACAGACTATATTGAAATAATCCAGTTTGATAGGTTCATTTAAATTGAATTATGGCCATTAATGACATCTACAGATACAGACTTTATTATTATTCCATCATGATGGGCAATTTATTTGAGAAGCAAATAGTGAACTGCATCCTGTATGCAGACTTGCATGGTCAAATCACCAGCAGTAAATATTGACACTTCCAAGCCTTTAATTACAGTTATGTAAAGCTTTTGATGGGACAGTTAAGTCTTAGAGAAGTGGTTACAACAGCTGTGCAGAGGTGGTCCAATTACATTTTTTTTAATCATGGGGCCCAAAATTCTTGGCGGCCCTGACTGACTGATGGACTGACTTCAGAATTATATCAGTCTTTTGCTAACAAACTGGCTCCTTTTTTATTAGAAGTTTTTGCCGAATGCATGGAAAGAGAATCTCTTCCAACCGCCATGACTCAAGGACTGACCATGTTAATTCCCAAACCAAACAAAGATAAATTACAAATAATATTAGACTTGTCCTAGATGTCCTGGATTACGCAGATTTTATTGATAATGGGTTTGTTTTATTTTTAGACTTCTATAAAGCTTTCAATACAGTGGAGCATCAGTTCATCTTAGTCTTTAAAGAAATTTCACTTTGGTGATTTTTTTCTGTACAGATATTAAATATTAATTAATAATAAGAGTAGCAACAGTTCTGTTAAAGTTATGGGTGGTACATCCCCTAGATTTAATCTAGCTGTCATATGTGCCATAATTAGCTGCATTAGGCAGGGTTGCCCCATTTCAGAGAATTAATTATAACTCAGCTGGCAGATGACACCACATTATTCATGAAAAAAACAAATTTCTGTTGCAATTGATGTAATCAAGAGGTATTCTAAGGCTTCTGGTTTGTATTTGAATGTACATTAGTGTGATCTTATGGCCACTTAAGAGAGCTCTAAACCAGTTCTTTGTAATATTCCAATATAAAATGAACTTCTACATTTAGGTATATTTGTTACTAAGGACCAGAGGAGAATGACCTAAAATTTTAATCCTGTCATACAAATATAGAAACCCTTCCTCCATTTTGAATGGAAAAATGTGGGCCAGATCTGGACCAGTTCCATACTGGATCTGGCCCAGAGTCTCTAAGATACTGTTGAGGATCTGGTTTTCACATCTGGACTGGCACTGGGCCGGAACTGGGCCAGCTCCATTTATTAGTTCTGGCCTGGATTCACACCATTTCTGGCCTCTTTCATAACCTTGATCTATACCCACAAAACGTATACAAAAATATGATTTTTTTTTGTTAAAGGGATAGTTAAAATTTTTATCATCAGATGTTGTGCATGACTCGCCAAGTGCTATGGATCCTACTACTAGATAACTCTGAGAAGCCAAAGGGTTACTGGGATAGTTTCAACCACAGAACTTATGGCAGGAGCTGGTCTATATAATGTTTAACAAATAGTGACTGGTATATCACTAAGGTACACTAAGATTTCTTGTTTTACTTTCGTTTTCATTTTCCTTGCATTTTAAACTCGATTACTTTTTTCTTTTGAATTTGTTTCTATTTGTCCTACACAGAATTTCAACAAAGAAAGTGATAGAACGCATGAGTGACACATTTTAAATTTTATTTAAAATATTTGAAATGTCTGAGATAAAAAGAGAGGACAGAAACTTAAAACAAAGTAGATAATTGCCAAACTAACATTCAATCTAAAACACATTTTACAGCTCATTTCTGTCTTTAACAACTGTAGGAACAAGAAACTTCACTCCAGTTGACTTGCAGGTGCAGGTGATTAGTTTCTAGTAACTGTACAGTAACCACACACCTATGACACAGGTGTTATTTTTAAATGAATGCAGAAGTATTAAACTCTAATAATAGCAACAGTGTGGCTTAGTTAAAAAGCTCAATACATTGACATTGCTATCAGTCTTGCATAGTGTAATGTACCATTAGTAATGTTGATAGTAAGAAAGTAAGATTTCTTTCTCCCTGAGAGAGATGAGAAGATATATACCACATTCATGATACCATACTCTACATATAAAGCTAAAGCCAGGAGACACACGAGATTCTACGGCCTAAACACACAAGATAACGTTTTAATTAGCGACAAGCGATAAGTTTGTCTTGATAGATGATTACTGCCAGCCATTAGATTTTAACCATTTTCCATGACCATGGTATAAATAACAAAGATTTTATAGCCAAAATACAATATCCAACTAGTCATGTGAAACCCATAAAAAACTGTAAAATGTTCATACACATTGTTTGGTGGCTTTACGGGAAACATTGATGAGGCAAGTGGAGAAGTGGGAATGCCATAACCCTCACATGACACCCAACAAATCATCAGTAGTGGAAGAGTGGGGGATGGCTGATGTGTTCATTTCTGCAAAGGATAAAAGAATGTGTGATTACTCAACTGATAATGGAAATCACAAATTACATAAAATCCACAGAGATTAGTAATTTTAAAGGGGGCTGGACTAGACTAGGGCTGGAAGATTTGACCTAAAATCAAACTCCCAATTAAGTGAACATTTTACCGCGATTACAACTAATGAATGATTATTTAGATTTTTTGCCCTCCTAGTTCATCTACTAGTCACCTCCACATATAATACGTATACTAAAATACTTATCAACAGAGTTCTTGTCAGCATTTCTTTAAAATATTTCTTTTCCCTTTACTCCTTTCCAATTAATCTGTTTGGCCACTGTGTTTGAGAAAACCATTGAATGTATATTCCAAGATTGAACAGTAAATACTATTAACAGAATGTTATCTGTGAACGTTGCTAAAATAAGGATGAAAGAGCACTGTATGCAGATCAGTGGTGAAGTTACTAGTACAGCAGAGCTGACCGGAAGTCAGACAAAATGTAAAAAGTAGTAAAAACACACAAAACATTTTGTACATTTGACAGTTATGTGTAACGTTACCTGTATCTATATAATCATATGAAAAGGACAACAAAAAATACCTTTGGAAATAAATGTAAGAGACTTATTTTGAGAATATTAAATTCAATGAGTTTTTAAATTATTTTAAGACCCAGTGGGTAACGTTACCCTGCATGACAAATGACCCCAGGAGCTCAGCTCTGCTAATGTTACAGGTTTGCACTGCATTGTGATTTTGGAACAAACCCCAGTGGTAGTAACGTTATGTACAAAGCCTGCAACAACAAGAGAAAATGTGAGGCAAATTAAAAAGAACGAGTAATGCTGATTGTACCACTGCCAGCCATCTCAGTGTACTGATATCATGAACCTCATTGTAATTTTTAACTGTAAAATTTGATGAATTACTGAGAACCATCAGCCTCTAGACAAAACAAATAACATTTCTTACAGCTCCTGACAGAAATCTGAGGGTAAACACTTGGTAAGCTTAACATAGCACACTATATCCCTCGGAAAACGCCCCAAATAAATATCCAGAATGAATCAGGAACTGCTCCTCAACCATAATACCGCGGTGTGATTTCATACAAAGTCAATGAAAAGACACGGAGAGAGGAGATTTCCCGCCCATAGACCTTATTTGTCATAATGAATTTACGTTTTGATTAATGTCAGATGAAAATTCCAACTTCTTTAGATGGCTTTGATTTTTTAAACACTTAACTTACCATAACTTTATAACGTTATGCTCAACTATAGCTAAGATCAAATCAAAGTCGGAAAAAAATACTTACATTAACTTAACTTACCCTATTAATCCAGGGCTGAAGAAAAGATTGAACCTAAAAAGGAGACAGTTGCTGTCAGTTGGTGCTGTTGGAAACTAACGTTACAACATCGTTGTAAGTTAACTAACGTTAACGTTAAACAGCATTAATGTTTTATGCTAGCTGCACACAAAGTTGTTTATTAATGCTAGCTAGCTTAGCTATCCGTTCATTCAGTTAATTTAGCTAACCCAGCTAAAAAGCTAACGTTAGCCAATGACTGTTCAACAGTTTTAGCCATTTTAAGAAGTTAAAACCCGGTCAAAACATTCCGATGTGACGATGTTAACAAGCATTACACCACTATTAAAAACAATCACACTAAACTGTTTGACTGTAACATCGTTCAACTTACTGTTATAAACTCTTTCCACAAAGCCTCCAGTCCGAACTGATCCAAAGAAAGAAACAGTTCGCGCGCTCGTTCCGACGAGTCCGGGCCAGAACTATTATGATTCCGCCGACTGATGGAGGCTCACGCCCGATCCTGAGTGCACACAGACTACATGCGGGCCGTATCCGGAACGGGGCAGTAAAACGGGCGTGACTGTTACACGGATCTGCCGGTTTGGAGGCGGATTCGGCCCAGAGTCAGCTGCTATCTGGGGAGTTTCTTTCAGAATATAATATACCTGTTACAGCTGGAGACTATGCAAAAGATTCTGGTGCAACATCCTCCAGAGTCTGTACGCTGTTCAAATCTCAAACAAGAGTCGCTGCACAATTGCCGCTGTTATGACACTCCATCCATCCATCCCTCCATCCATCACTCCATCACTCCATCCATCCATCCATCCATCACTCCATCCATCACTCCATCACTCCATCCATCCATCCATCACTCCATCACTCCATCACTCCATCCATCACTCCATCACTCCATCCATCACTCCATCACTCCATCACTCCATCCATCACTCCATCACTCCATCTATCACTCCATCCATCCATCCATCCATCACTCCATCACTCCATCCATCTATCACTCCATCCATCACTCCATCACTCCATCTATCACTCCATCCATCCATCACTCCATCACTCCATCCATCCATCCATCCATCCATCCATCCATCCCGCGTACAGGGTCGCGGGGCTGGAGCCAATCACAGCTGACAGCGGGGTAAAGATGGACTCTTCTCAGGGGCGGCGGCTTCTATGATCGCGCGAGAGCCTGTGGGGTCGCGAGAATACGGCCGTCCACGAGTTCTCATATCTGAAGAGCTCCGACAGTCACAAAGGAGACCTGCTGGATCTCAGAGACCAGGACCACTACAAGAGCGGAATGGAGGAGGACAACCAGGACCCGGAGCCCCGGAGCAACAACGTCCCCGGAGGACAAACAGCAGGCTCGAGCTCTGATAGCACCGATGTTCAGGTCAGTGTTCATGAACACAGCTAGCAGCTAACAAGAAGCTAACGTGGCGTTAGCTCGGCCTGGTTCCGACACGTAGCTTCATATTGACTGTAAACAAGATGTAATGTAGCAGGATTCAACAGTGGAGCCATCAGAACCCCGTATCTCTACAGAACCCACACTTAATGTGACGGTCGGAACCGGAGAGGAGGAGGAGGAGGAGGAGGAGGAGGAGGTCTCTTGTAGCATGTAGCCTGCTGATGTTCGCCTGCTAGCTAGCTAAAACTGGACAAAGGTGAAGATGGCCGTACGCGGGAGCGCGCGCACTCTTTACATTTACAGCTGCTTTCATCTGGATCAAACAGACATAAAGTGCAAATAAACATCACTTTGTGTCCGTGGTAATAGCAAATGTCTTTGTCTACCTTAACATTTCTTTTAACGGAATAATCAGAATTGTGATTTTACAGTTTATAGTGTAACCAGGCCGGTGTGACGGTTTAAGTGGTGGCTGTATTAACTGGTGCCAGATGTGTCGCAGGCGTCGCTTCAAGATCCATTGACTGCAAACCAGGAACAACGTTCTGATAACTTTAGCTACATAATGTATGTTTGGATATTAGGGCTAAAACTAATGATTATTTTCGTGGTTGACTAATCTGTTAATTATTTATTCGATTAGTCAACTAGTCACAATTATTTTTCACACCCTAACCCTAATTAAATCATTAAACTAATTAAATATCTTTCAAGTGAATTACAGCACACAGCCTAACTAGCTAACGTTACCATTGAGCAGGGTACACGCGGGGTCTTAAAAGTATTAAAAAAGTCTTAAATTTCAGATTCCAAAAATAAGGCCTTTAAAAGTCTTAAATTTAGTTACCAAAGTATTAAATTTCGTTTACCAAGGTCTTAAATTTTTACTTGTCCATTCGTAGGATTTAATTAATGCCGCAACATCATAAATGAATACTTTGTGTGTGTGTGAGACTTAACAATTTACTCCTTTTGGTGTGACTCTGATGGTAAGCACTTTGTAACTTGTTTTTGAAAAGTGCTCTACAAATAAAGATTATTATTTTACGGCAGTACAGGTAACGTTACTGTTTACGTCAGTGTTCGCGGTGCACGAGCTCTGGCATCCAGCTCTGCGCGAATCGTTCAGTTGTTAGAAAAGAAAATGTCTGACGTGCTACTAACGACGACTCAGAATGGGCGAGTGTCTGAAATTCAGAAAGCCAGAGATACGAACAAATTGGCAGACGAGACTGAGGGCAGTGGCTCTGAGGTTAGTACAATAGGCTGATCGGCGTGCGAGCCGGTGTTATGCCGAGTTTTGCCTGCCTCTCGAGAAGTGCATCCACCTCCAAATAATGCTTTTAAACACTACAATAGTGATAAATGATTCGAAGTATATATTTTATGAACGTTTAGAGTCTTTAATATTTTAATGCACTTAGTAGAAGTACCATTCCTTGACATTCAGTAAATAGAGCCTATGTGGTGATAACGCTGTTTGACCTTTTACTGTATAAACCAGACTTAGAACAGACTGATATTGAAAGCTGGTATGTATGTGGGCTATAAAACCTTTTCTTAAATGGATTGTTAATAAAATAGATTAGTCTCAAAGTGAACATGTAAACAATTTCACATCAATAAATATTTGCTACTGGAACTTTTTCAGCTGTCTGTAAAGAGTGAGAGAGAATAAGCATGTTGTGACGGTTCGAGTGCACAGGTTTAATTATTACTATTCGGGGTGGCAGCCAGGTCTCTCCCCTGGCAGTGAGATACTGGTCAACTGTTTTTAAATCAAATGTCACAAAGGATATTTCAAAAGAACGTACACCCTCCCACTGAATGACCATAAAAGAAAGAAACACCACAAACTCAAAAGCTTAGCAAAAAACAAAATGTTGGTGTATTTAAGATTTCACACAAAAACACAATTGCAAAGTAAAGCACAAGTTAATTTCCAAAACACAAAAATATATTCAGTCCAGTGTCAAAGCAAAAAAAGATGAATAAACCTCAGTCACAAACAAAAACAAAACATCATGGTACAGAAAAACGAGTCTGATAACTCACGGAGTCCAGTCAGTCAGTCCAGTCACTCCAGTCCAGTCAGTCGCAGAACCCAGTCCGGGTTTTTGCTGCTGGGTTGTGAATGTTTTACCAGCTTCCGCAAACAATTTGAATGATGATCCGAAGGTGAAGTGAGCGCTCTTTAATTCTGACTAAAGCTACGAGAAACGTCTGGCTCTAAATCATGCTGTCTACGATACAGTGAGCTGCTGTTGAATGCATCGAATACTACATGGCTACTATTACTAATACATGGTCATGTTTATTTACATGTTCGTTTGGCAGATATATCGGTCGTGTTCTGCTTGTAGCTGCTGGTACTGTGGGACACTGAGCACACAGAGCGGTGATTACAGTCAGAGAGGCGGCTGCAGCAGAGCCAAAGGAGAACATTTTTTAAAATTAATAACGGCTATCTGTTTTTAAAATGACCGATGCTAATTACTGGAAAAATGCTGAATATCTGCGCCGATATTTGGCCAGACTGATTATTGGTCGACCCCTATTATTTATTTTACCACTAGATGAATATAAATTCCAGTTACAGCAGTTTCATTTCTGTGGGTTGTTTTATTCATTAAATCCTTGTCCAAGCAAAATGCTCTGCATTGGTCTCTAACTTGTTATAGCTTATGACAGGGTGTCTGCGGTGGGATCTACCGAGCGCCTATTTCACTCTTAAACGCTCCAAAAAATTGATCCGTGCGAACCGGAAAATGATTTACGAATACAACCGACCGTAATCTCCCACCCCGCCGGACCCTCATTGTTAATCGTCCAAAACATAGTCGGAGTGGCGATCAGGAGTAACGGGATTAACCCTGTTTGCCGGTCGCTCTATGGCCACTTTGAACAGCCCCGTTCCTGAAAAACAAGAGCGAGATGCGCCGCCAGCAGCGGGATCGGTAAGAGAAGACAACAGGGAAAATTCAAGGAGCGTGTGGGTTTGGCTAACGTTAGCTGACTATTTAGCTAAAACTTAGTGTACTATTAAATTAACAATATACTTTCAATTTAATGTTTTACAAATACAGTCATTTAGACCAGTTCCTTCTCCAGGTTGTGCCTGTGCTACACCGCCTACAGTACTAACATTATTCTTCATCTTTGTTCCCTTGTGGCCTATTTCAATTTTGTTGTATTGATCAAGTGGACGGTGAAAGTAATCACACGTATCATTGCAGGCAAGCTCACATTATCTAGTTTAAACCAACTAAAACACAAAATCACACTGTGTGTCACATGATTTGCTGTAATACTGCGTACATAAACGTCATAGCTTTTCGCAGGAAATCTGACCAGTCCTTCATATAGAAAACTGCTGGTCCATACAGGCTGTTACAGCAACTGAGAAAGTTGGTGAATGCCTCAATTTTTAGGTGGCGTTACAACCTTATGATATAGGCAATAAATGTTATAAATATACTTAAATTCTGTCTTATTGTCTTATTCGTCAGTTCCAAAACAAAGCAGAGGGCTCTCCGTGATTCAAGCCCTTCTGATGTTGACAGTGTTCTCACTCTAAGTCGATCTCATTCTTGTTTGCCCAGAAGGGCTTCAGCACATAGAACTATATTGTTGTTTTTATCCTTATGTGGAGTTTGTTTTGGGAGCCGGGCGTTTTCTGGTGTTCTACATGTTGTTAGCTGCGCTGGTGTTGCTGTGTACACGGAAAGTGCTTGAATGTAACAGCAAATGGATTTTGAGGAAAATGTTTGCGTAGGATCGGGTGTACTGGCCGTCAGAGGCAACAGGAAAAAAAACAGGCAAGGGGCTCGTTTTTTTGTGAGGTTACAACCCCTTCACACAGGCAATAAAACAAAAGTGATTTATTTAAGTAAACTACATATAGCCCCTTTAATCTTAATAATTAATCTTTAAAGCCCCCCTCCAGTGTTGTATTTTGACATTTCCATGATATTTCATGTTTTTCTGAGTCATTTCCTTACAATGCTGATTGCCCACATAGTTTGCCAAATGTTTTTTGACAAATAGATTAATTTTGTGTTCAAACTTGCAAAAGTTGCTTGGTTGTTAAAACGGGGTTGTGACGTATGACTATAGTAATTCCATAAGTCATACATCATTCTCCAAGCTTGCGTAGGCGCACTGTCACACCTCGTTAAGTCAGAGCATCAAACCGATAAACATCGTTGTGAGCTAGCTAACCAATTTATCATGTAATTTACTTAGAACTTACGGTAGGTATGTCTCTCTGTGTCTGAATGTTGTTGCTGCCTTTCTAGTTAACTAAGTTGTACTTAGCCAGATGTAGTTAGCTAGCGTAGTTATTGCAGAAAGTTGGCTAACATAGGGTCTTCATTTTATTTTTTAGTTTCCTCCCATTGGTTTTCATTTGTGCGTGCGGTATTGGAGGAGAGCTGACAGAAAACGCGTTGCACTTTCACCTGCCACCGTCTTATATACAGTCTGCAACATGCATTTTGCTGACGACCGTTTTACCAATGCATCTGCGGAGGCACCCCCCACACCCCGCGGTAAAGTAAGCACACCATAAAACGTAGTGAGTTATCGTGTGCAGTGCGTGACAGGACCATCGACTGTATGATTGATAACAGCTTATACGCGCACATTAGTTTCTGTCATGGGTAAGTAATAGCTACTCCTGCCAGACAGTAAGGTGTACTAAACTTTACAGTGTAGTGACAGCATATCGTTAGCGAACACTCCAGCTGGTCAGTTTTTGGTTGTCATGGTAATGTATTATGTCCAACTATTAACCACACCCCCATTCTCTGTTTGAGAAAGAACATTAACCAAAATCGGTAGTTAAAACTGGCTGGAGGGGGCTTTAAGTGAATAAAATTGTCATTAGTCAATTTGAAAAAAAACTTTTGTTTGAAGCCCTTGTACAAGGAAAAATTTTTTTACAGTCAGGATTGTATGAGATTAAGTGTGTTGTACAGTATATGCTACTTACAAAGTCAACATTACATTCAAGTTATATAGAGAAATAACTATTTTACATGGTGCGGTGCTGAACATAAATTTAGGAGTCTCAGCTTGAGGGAAGAAGCTGCTCTGCAGTCTGGTGGTACGATCGGGTGGCAGCAATGTGAACAGGCTGTGGCTTTGGGTACTTACTGTCCTCTAATATCATATGTGCTCTGCAGGCACCCCATCTCACCTTACCTCGCTACTGCTTGGGAGATGGGTACCAATGAACTTCTGAGCAGTTTAACCAACTGCTGCAGAGCCCTCTGCTTCACACTCTTTTTGCTTTATTTTGCTCTTCTGTAAAAGCTTACAAGAAGCTGGGATTGGAAATCTTCAAGTTACTTTAATTTCTATAGTTCCAGTTCATAACAGAAGTTATGTCATTGCACTTTTCATACGGAGCTAAATTTTGGGTTAGCATACTGTTACAGCTTCTGCTGCAAAATCAACTTGAAGCTAACATGCAGAGAGGAAAGACAGTATCCTGTCGTAATAGCCAACATCATTACAGCAGGATGTCTTGGTGAACTAGAAAGTAAGCTGAATGTCTGTGGTTAAGTCATTGTGAGGAGATTTTCACAAAAATATGTGTTGTGGATTAGAATTGCTAACCGCATCTTTAAGGCATGCTTGAAGTTTAGCTAACTGAGGGGAACAAGATCGGTCCAAGCACAGGACCTTGTTGAACTTGTGACTAACTTTGCTGTGCACGTAGGATTGGTTAAAACATACAAACTGAGATCTGTCCGATAATTAGAACTCTAACCAGCTTAGAGCGGTTCCTTTAATGCCATTTCCCCAGGTCCCTCTGTGGACACATTGTGGGTTATGTTCCACAGACATGCTCTAAATGTCATTTATGGTTCAGGAGGACGTCTCACTTATTGTCTTTCTCTCTGTTTGTCTGTCTGTGCTATAGAAACGGAGAGGAGAGGGACCCAAACGTCACCACTGTCAGCACTGTGACAAATCCTTCACATGCCCTACATATCTAAAGCTTCATCTCAGACTTCACACTGGAGAGAGACTGTACGTTTGTGACCAGTGTGGGAAAGCTTTCATTCGCAAATTTGACCTAAATAAGCACCATCTTATTCACAAAGGGGAGAAACGGCACTGCTGTGACCAGTGTGGGAAAGGTTTCATTTCATCAGGTGACTTAAAAAGGCACAATCGTGTTCACACTGGAGAAAAACCATACTGGTGTGACCAATGTGGGAAAAGTTTCAAAATGCCAAGCCACCTACATGTCCATCGACGTATTCACACTGGGGAGAAACCGTACAGCTGTGACCAATGTGAGAAACTTTTCACTAGATCAGATAATCTAGTAAAGCACAGACGTGTTCACACTGGGGAAAAACCGTACTGGTGTGACCAATGTGGGAAATCTTTCACTCAATCAAGTCACCTACATGTCCATCGACGTGTTCACACTAGGGAAAAATCCCACTGGTGTGACCAATGTGGGAAAGCCTTCAGCAGCTTAAGTAGCCTAAATAAACACCGTCTTCTTCACACTGGGAGAAACCGCACTGTTGTGACCAATGTGGGAGAAGTTTCATTTTTTCAGGTGACTTAAAAAGGCACCATCGTGTTCACACTGGAGAAAAACCGCACTGCTGTGAACAATGTGGGAAAGCCTTCACTACATCAGGTCAACTAGATGTCCATCGACGTGTTCACACTGGGGAGAAGCCGTACTGGTGTGACCAATGTGGGAAATTTTTCACTAGATCAGATGAGCTAAAATGCCATCAACGTGTTCACACAGGGGAGAAACCGTACTGCTGTGACCAATGTAGGAAAGATTTCACTACGTCAAGTGATATAGTAAAGCACAGACGTGTTCACACTGGAGAGAAACCGTACTCGTGCGACCAATGCGGGAAAGCTTTTTCACAGCGTTGTCACCTTAAAGCCCACAAATGCATTAACTCCGCTTCGTTTTGAAAAAAATTTCACAACAATTAAATAATACTCACAAATGGCAGGTTGATGATTTAGATGAAGAAAGTTAGTTGGTAAAGATGGCCGGCCTCACATGCTCCTCCCACGGGTTGGCACATGCTCCCCCCCGCCGCCACTTGGGGGGCTCCTCAACTTTGAAAACTTCCAAGAACATTTTTGTTCCGCCATCACTTTTCGTAAGACTGTCAATATTTGCAATCTACACAGTTGATTTCTCACCTCGAAACTTCTCAGAAGTAGATTTAGTGCAGAAATAACGTGTGAAATGTGAAACTTTCTGTTGCTGGCCCTCTGTCCGGCGTGCGCAATGATGACGCAGTGAATAGTGACGATTCTCTCGGACCAATCAGCAGTCTGCCGTGTTTTTACGTCACGTTAGTATCACCTCAGCTCGCATGGAACCTCGACAGAGGTGATACGAAAAAAGGTACCAACAGGTACAACTTTTCCCCGATGGAAACCCAAAAACAGCAAGGACTGTCAAGTGAAGTCGGCCGCTACCATTCAGTGGAAAAGGGGCTTTACACACTAACCGCACCCCCCCCAGAAATTCAAGAAATTATTGTGTTTTGTAAGGACCTGAGCACAAAACATGCAAGGACTCTATTGAAACTGAAGGATTTCTTCTTTTTTTTGTAGGCAGAGACGAAACTTTGCACACATGTGAGGCGGGAAAGAAAAATTATGTATTTTATGGGCGTGTAAAATGGCTCGCTAGCGCCCCCTAATGAGCGTACGAAATATCTGTGGTACATGTCTAGACATACAAGAAAAGCCTCCTAGAGCAATGCCTGACACCCAACTGGAAGTCGGCCATTTTGGATTTAATGGCCTAGAGAACTAGTAAAATCGACTTCAAATTTACCCTGTGCAGTTTAAGCCCATTTCTGATTAAAAGTTGGACTAACTAGTGCTGCACGTTTTTGGAGAAAATGTCATATTGGAATTATTGTGGTCAATATTGTAATTCATGATTCAAGGAAAAAAAAAATCTTTAATATTCTTGTAAGTAAATATTTCGGGCACTATTCAACCAGCGCTACAATGGAATATTAGCTCACCGTCCAGTAGTCTGCCAGGTTTTTTTCCTCAAGAAATTGCTTGGTAAATAAAATATTAAACAATTTTCAGTTTATTATCACACAAAGAATCAGCCAATATTCTGTATATAACTGTGAAGTTTGAACCACAGAATGTTTTTAAACACATTTTCCTCCTTGAGTACTATTTTTATTTTTTTATTCTTTATTTTTTTTATCTGTATTCACTGTTTTTATTTGATTTTGTTTAGACATTATTGGGTCAATATACGTCACTGATACATTTTACATGCTGGAGTTTGTTTCCTGATGTATTTGTTAGATGTGTCCAGTTGTGTTTTTGGGGTTGTGGCTTTGATGAGTCTTTACTGTGTATCTCTGAAGTGGTGGAGGTTTCCAAGATTTCATGTGGACCTTTTCTCTCAAATAGCTTCTCTCTTGCAAATATCAATAGAAGTGATTACCAGAGAGACCAAATCTATTAGCTGTATCTTTAGTCCACTTCTTCTTCATAATACGTTAGGTAAAATCTTGTGGGGCCCTCACCTTCCCATGGCTTGAAAGCATGATCAATCCTGTTTGGAGTAAAATCTGGGTCCCATGATGTTTCTCTTAAACAGGTCATTTCTTGTTCCTTTGATTACTTTACATTTTCGTCTCCGGAGTTTAAATATGTTAAATGTATATAGAGTAGTAGTGTATTTTGATCTGTTGTTGAATGTTATTTTGTATCTGTTGAGGTTTGTTCAGACTGAAAGCAAAACCAATTGTAGTTGTACATGTCGGCTCAAGTCTGCTGTTGTGAATTTCTGCATTCTAGTCAGTATGTTGAAGCAGCTGCAGTTTTAAAAGTTTTATTTTTAATGAAACCAGAAAGCAGAGTCAGTCAAATCTGATGAGAACAGCTGACTTCAGTAAAATCATCACAGCAGTCTGACGCGCTGAACCAACTTCAGCAGCTACAGAGAAGCTGCTTTGTTTCAAACAGTGACATCGCGAGAACACGAAGGCTCCACGGGATCCCGCAATGCTCCTGGATCTCAGCCTGAAGAGCTCCGAGACCAGAATCCAGACTCAGTCCAGGACAACACGGTCCACCAGTCACAGCGGAGACCTGCAGGACGATGGAGAACCAGAACCCGGACCACAGGAGCCAAACAGCAGCCTCGTGCTCTGATAGCACCGATGTTCAGGTCAGTGTTCATGACTTCATCACGAGACTAAAGACACGAGGAAGAGTCTCGAGGGTCCGTGTATCATCCGTTCATTCTGTTGTTAGAGATCAGAGCCTGAAAACCCGCTCCAGGGTTTGTGTTGACGTGGTTTGATTTCCAAAGTGTCTCCGTGATTCCTGTTTTCATCTTGAAGAGAGGAAGCTGAAAGAAAAACTCACGAGCGTTTCTCTTTTCTTTGTTCCGGGGTTTTCCCGCGCGGCACATGCGCGGGGCAGCGCGTGTTGTGTCGGGAGCGCGCAGAACAAACAATGATGGTGAAAAGTGAAGCAGAGTCATTATATTTCCTCGTGTGTTGGTGAGTTTTTCACAGTGACAAACAGTCTGCCTGCGTTATTATTGAATGATCGTCGTGCAGCTTTCAGCTCTGAAGAGTATTTGTGGAGTTCAGAGTCAGTCTGGAGTTTAGTTTTCCTCCACTGGTGCTCAGCTTTTCAAAACATCCTCTTTTGAAGTTTGGCCGTGGGGCGTTCCTCCACTTTTAACATAGTACATGATTTAATAGAATAATTCAAAGTAGCCTACATGTTAAGTCACTTTTCCCCATTACAGACTGATTTAGACGTTTTGTACTCACCAGAAAAACTTTGTCGAGCCGTCAACATCAGTTGTTTTTGAGATTACACAGCAGTTTATTTGGACGATATCTGTGTATGTTTTGTTTTAAAAGCGCTATATAAATAAAGCTATTATAATATCCATACCCATAATAAATAATGTTCAAAGTCAGTTACAATAATAAACAACAGAATATTTCGGTGGCCTGTAGATATTTAATAGAAATGTTTCAGCTCTGCTGTTTATTCATACGCGTAGGAGCCATTATACATGGGGGGGACATGTGTCCTCCCAAATTTAAAAATCTATGTTTTGTCCCCCTCACTTTTATCCGGCAATGCGGAGTGTGTCTCCATGATGACACACTCTGCATTAGACCTAAATAAACGGTTGAAACGTGGACAAAAAATCATGTAGGCAAATAGAAAACATGCAAAGGTGGAGCTGAAAAGTTGAGGGAGAAAAAAGAGTTGGCTTGAGGCAGGTGCAGCAAAGTGCCTCGATATTACAGACTTTTCTTTTGTGCTGCTGTTACTTACAGCCTTCCTGAGACAGCAGCGAGGACGCCTGCAGCACGGTGTGTAGTAACTTGTCACAAGTAGCCTAACGCAAATTTGCTAAATAAAAAAAAATAGGCTAAGTTATTGGCACCTTTTTCACGTTCCTTTTTAAAAGTGTACATTTACTCTTTAGCCTACTCGAGTTTTTTCTTTGGGCCAGTTATCTACTTTTTGCTACATGTTCCTTTCAGACATTCATAACTTCACCAGTCTGTAATCTGCATTTTGCTTCATTAACTGCAGTTAGCTGTCAGCCAGGCTGTGTGCAGTTACGCAGATCAGCTCTGGTCTCGGGCGCTTGTCACAGAGCTGGGCAGATGCAAACATTTAGAAAATCAGCCAAATACCTTTTCAGTTTTATTATTCTACTAATACAACTGTGAGCGCTCACCGTAGTACTGGTGGCCTGTTAGAAAGAAGCCTGCGTTGCTCTTAAACAAGCCAGCATATGAAATACTGTTACCTGCTACAAAGTCATATTAACCAAGTTTACACGACCCCAGAGTCCATAGAGTCTGCTTCGCCGCTGCCGGAGCAGCCTCTCTACTAAATGTTTGTGCTCACACCAGAAGCTCTGCAGTGCGTCCAGGAAGCGTCCCAGCGTCAAGCAGCACAGAGCAGATGGACCGGGCAGGAAGTCAGACACAGAAACGGCAGAGAATTTGGTCAATCTTCAAAATAAAATACCCGTTACAGACTTCCGATCGTACATCAACAATAAACAGTTAAATCAGTGATTCTGAAATGCTCCCTGTGGTATTTGCTAGATGCACCCGTCAAGACGAGAAACGAAAGCGATCCACAGAGAGCTTTGAAGAAAGTAGTAGAAGCACAAAAGAACCATTAAAAACAAGTCATTAACGTGGGGCAGGCTGCATGCTTCGCTGCTGAAATGCTTCCAGTGGAAGTTGACGCCGTAAATAAACCACTGTGGACACCGTAGACGGCCTGCGTCCGTCTCTCAGAATTCCCATGATGCATGAGTGTGAAGGGAGTTTTGTTAAAATGTGCTAATATGTTTTGCCATTTGTTTGAAATACAAATGTTACTTTGCGATTTATGTTTATTAAAGTGTGTCTCTTTAGAATCTAGTGTGTTTTGTTGGTAATTGTCATTGTTGTGGTACCATTGAAACCACGAGTGAAGGGACTGTTTCATTTGATAAGAGCTGCTGAATTCTCCCCCCACCGTGCAGTGTCATGTACCGTTATTTAATTCATAGTCCACAAAGTGGGCCCCCTACCAGCCGGGGCCCTGGGTTCGGCCGCCCCCATTTTGTTGGGTGATAAAGCCTGGCTGTTCTCTTGAAGCACTCCAGCCTTTCCATAGTTCTTTGCATTCTTGTTTTTGAGCTCTCATGGATGGTGCTCGCAGGAGTCTTCCCTATTTTCTTGCTGGTGTTGATATTAGTGTTCATTCTGAATTGTAAACCTTCACTTAATGGTAGCTAGTTAGTCTGTGTGTTGGAGATCAGTAACATGAAGACTTCATAGCCTCTCTTCAGGCAGGACTCTCATACTGCAACACTTGTAAATGCTCTGTATTTAGCGCCTTTCTAGACCACTCGCCACACACAAATAGTTTCTGTTTGAGCAATTAGGCTAACATACACACATTCACACACGGAACAATTTGGGTGTTCAGTATCTTACCCTGACATCGTCTAGCTGGGGATTGAACCGCCGACCTACCAATTAAAGGGCAACCCGCTCTAACCCGCTACAGCCACCCCTAGTCTTTGTAAAGAGAGACAATGACAGGATAAACTTGTTAACCTGCCGGTCAGCTCGCTCTGGTCCGTTTCAGTTACCATAAAGGCTTGAATGCAAGCTCAGATTTGTACCAAAGTTATAACTTGGCCACGGACAAAAATTCACACTTAGATCAGAGAATTTTAAAGTTTTAAGAGAATTAAGATCTGACAACATGATGGAACCATAGAAATGGACCTTTTCTTAAGAGGAAGAATCTTATTGTTCAACTAGAAAATGTCGCAAATCAAATTAAGTCTAGGTCTGTGCTACCCAGGCACACTCACAGGTGGTAATGCATTAGTCAAACTAAAAAGCTGTTTTATGTTCCACAGACTTGCTATAAAAGCCATTTATGGTTCTAGATAGCTCACTCCAGCATAAAATCTCACTATCTTTTTATCTGCATGTCTTTCTGTTTCTTTAGAAATTGAGACAAAGGGAGGGACTCGAGCGTCACCACTGTCAGCAATGTGACAAATCCTACCCAAGAGCAGGATCTTTAAAGATTCATCAGAGAGGTCACACTGAAGAGAAACCGTACAGCTGTGACCAATGTGGAAAAGCCTTCACTCAATCAGCTCACCTAGAAACCCATCGACGTATTCACACTGGAGAAAAACCATACATGTGTAACCGTGTGGGAAACTTTTTGGTAAATCAGAGCACCTTAAAAGACACAAACGTATTCACACTGGAGAGAAACCGTACAGTTGTGACCAATGCGTGAAAGCTTTCACTACATCAGGTCAACTTAAACAGCACAGGCGTATTCACACTGGAGAGAAACCGTACAGCTGTGACCAATGTGGAAAAGCTTTCACAACATCAGTTCACCGAGCAATTCATCAACATCTTCACACTGGAGAGAAACCGCACTGGTGCGACCAATGTGGAAAATTTTTTCCTACATCAAGTTACCTACGTGCTCACTCTGAAGAGAAACCATACTGTTGTGACCATTGTGGGAAATTTTATTCTAAATCAGGTGACCTAGAAAACCACAGACGTGTTCATACTGGCGAGAAACCATTCGGATGTGACCAATGTGTTTGCACGCAGTAGTACCCTGAAACGCCACAAACGCTCTCACACTTCTTTGTAAGTCAAGCGAGCTGTTTCTGCCTGCCTCGTCCTCCTGCCCTGATTATTGTGTTGTCTAGGGCTTCATGATGATTCTAATTGCAGTTGCCCCTGAGCTATGCCACGCCGCAAATAAGCACCTGGCAGTATATGACTCTCTCTAACTGAGGTTCAACACTTTCATTGCTGCGCTCCATTTACCCGTGGTCAAAAGGAGTTGTTTACTAGCATTTTTCCCCAAGATATGATAAAATGCTGTTCCTGGGGCCCTTAATAGTTAGTCAGTACCCAGAGAGGTTAAAAGGAGAGTTGCGATTGATTCCCTTTCCAAAACCTAAAACATAT
This sequence comes from Micropterus salmoides, assembly GCF_014851395.1. NCBI lineage: Eukaryota > Metazoa > Chordata > Actinopteri > Centrarchiformes > Centrarchidae > Micropterus > Micropterus salmoides. The sequence goes on from NW_024041150.1 coordinate 50,292,589, forward strand.
CCAGAAAAAAGTAGGCTGTGGATTACAGCTTCATTCTTTATTTGTGTCACACAGTTTGACAGCCTGAATTATAACCTTCAAATGCACAATGCTCTAACACTTTGTTCAAATTGTTAGACATTATTTCTCCAGGAAGTGAAGTACTAGACAGCGGCAGTGCCGTGCTAAAGGTTCGACAGTTCCGACAGTTTGTCAGACTTACCACCACTAACGAAGGGGGGTGTGGCTAAGCAAAGGGTCGTGATGTCAACCTGTGCGACTATATAAACTCAAAAGGGTGCGATTTAATCAAACAAAAAGTGTACTGTGTGTGTGAAAAATAATGAGCAGACTCATTATCCATGCCCACACCGGGCTTTCGCATGTGCCCTTTAAAAACTATACGTGCAAACTAAAGAATTATTAATGAGCAGCGTGTGAGGGGGGGAAGGTGAGAAGGCTTTGGTTTGGCTAACTTACCGTTTAACGTTGGCTGTATTGGTGCCTTTTGTTGTTCGACATGTTCAACCTTCCATAAAGCTGATGTACTTGTCAGTGTCCCTTTATGTAGATCCAACCAATCACAGTCTGCATCGGGCAGGACACTAAAAAAAGTTTGATGTGCTACAGACACTCAACGTGTTTACCACTTGAAAGTTGTAGATTATTGGCAAGTTGGCACTTAGCATTAACAAATTTGAGACCAATGTAGAACCATTTTCTTGCCCAAGGAATTCATGAATAAAGCTACCCACAGAAATGAAACGGCTGTAACTGGATTTAATAATCAACTGGTGTTGAGTAAATTAGATTTTTCTTTTCTTTTGTATATACTTTATAGTGTCAATACCCATCATTGATACATTTCCTGTTTTGCTTAAGTATAGTATTGTACACATGTTCAGTTTTATTTCCTGAAGTATTTGGTAGATATGTCCAGTTGTGTTTTCGGGGTTGTGGCTTTGGTGAATCTTTACCGTGTATCTCAGAAGGGGTGGAGATCTCCAGGAGTTCTCATGTGTACCTTTTTTCTCTCAAATAGCTTCTCATTTGCAAATATCAACAGAAGTGATTATCAGAGAGACCATTTCTATTAGCTGTATCTTCAGAAGAGTCCACTCCTTCATTATACGTTAAGTAAAATCTTGTGGAGCCCTCAACTTTCCATGGCTTAGAAACATCATACTTTGTGCAGGAAAATCTGGGTCCCGTGATGTTTTTCTCATACAGGTCATGTCTTGATCCTTTGTTACTTTACATATTCTTTTCCAGATTTTAAATGTGTTAACTGTATATAGAGTAGTTATGTATTTTGATCTGTTGTTATTTTCTGTTGCTGAATGTGTTTTTGAATCTGAGGTTTGTTCAGACTGAAAGCAAAACCAATAATAATAATAATAATAAAGCAATGACAGTCCCAGTTTCACAAGCCAAGAATTTTCTGTACATCACAAGCCAACACTTGAAAAAAAAAATCACAAAGTCCACATGTTTAAGAGGCCTGAACCAGGTCCGCTGGATGCCTGTGGGTTAAACTGCTGTGGTTTGATCCAGTGTGGAGTGAGGAGCAAGACGCGCTGAATAAACAGGGAGTACAAAAACGCTACAGATGACATTTGTGTTCAGTCTGAACAAACCTTTGTTCTTGTGAAAGTCTGATTGAATCAAATAACCAGAACCAGAAATGACAAGATTGCACAGTACTCCCCAGCACATTGGCCACATGCAGAGCTCCAATATATCAGCCAGGCCCCCAAAATAAAAAAACTCAGAATCGGATTTATTGCCAAGTATGTTTTGACTTACAAGGAATTTGTTTTGGTATATTGGTGCTTAAATAAGAATTATATTAAAAAAGCAATAAAAACCAGGTAATGTATCCACAACTATACACTAACAGTGGATAAGACGCATGCCTTTCATGTGAGAGACCCGGGTTCAATTCCCCACTGTGACCCATCCACCATTGTTTCCCTGAGCAAGACACTTAACCCCTAGTTGCTCCAGAGGCGTACAACCTCTATCATATATAGCAATTGTAAGTCGCTTTGGATAAAAGCGTCAGCTAAATGAATAAATGTTAATGTCTGAACTAATAATAATAATAATAAAGCAACAACAGTACCCTTTCATACTACTTCTGTTAATTTTTTTCAAGTTTCACAAGCCAAGAATGTTCTGTACATCAGAAGCCAGATGTCTTTAGATGTTAGTTAAATTACAAACATTAAAACTGTCTTACAGCATTGGTTTCCTCTGCCGTAGTTGCTGGAGTCACCTGCTGCGTTGGCTGCAGTGTGATTGTAGGGAATGAGGGCTCCGTGAGCTGACTGGCCGGCCGGCTGGCTCGTCCCCCGGCAGCAGTTGTGGAGCTTTTCAACTCCAAATACGTTTGCGCATATACCATCAAAAACTGCCAATATTCGATACATACACAATTGATTTCTCACCTCCAAATATACCAAAATTGTAAAATTCGTTGGGTTGTTGGTTATACAGGATTGCCATTGTTGGATTCAAGGAGAGCTGAGTGAGCCTTATTATTATTATTATTATTTATCCAGACTATTTCATTTTCTTCACCACTCCATGGTGGGATCCACTCAACTGAATCAGCTCCGTTATTATTTGCTTATACTGGTCCATAGATAATTAAATTCCTGTAGCAATCATAGATCTAGCATAAGGAATCACACAACATGTCAGGATGGGGAAATCTCCAATAATAAACAGGAGTGTCAACATTTTTTTTTAGTACATTCTTCCATCTGTCTGTAGTCAGCTATGACTACATCCTATCCCTCAGTTTTCTGTGAGTCCTGAGGGTTGTCACTTTTTTTATTTATTCAAGGAGCTTCACTGAGAGCAAGCTATCATTTGCAGGAAGGCTTTGAATACATTCACACCTGGAAGCTGCCCAGTACAACCCCAGCCATGCCTGTTGACACGTCTATCACACTCACCATGTTGGAAGCAGGAACTGTTTCACTTGGATACCAAAAAGAGTGTCGCCAGCCACCAGCTTCTTATGGATCACAGGCGGTGAGGGAGCCTCAGCCAGTCAGGCGTTGGCCTTCACATTCATTGTTTGGAAGTCCAGAGTACCAGACTCCAGCCTTGCACGGTTTCCCCTTCAGATCCAAGTGTTTAATTCAAGTCTTCTTCAGAAGGGCTCACAGCAACACCCATACATCATGTACATGTATGCTCGAATGAGTAAGGAGAGCTGAGTGAGCCTGTTATTTATCCAGCTTCAGGGTCAATCATCCCAAGGAGACACCTTGTCCCTGATGTCTGGATAACAGAGAACAGAGATGCTTTATGTGTTATGTTCAGATTCAGTGCCACATTACACGAGTCTCCTTTAGTCCAATGTTACATGATATATGTTTGGAGATGATATTTATGGAATTACCATTACACAACAGACAAAGGGACAGAGTTTTTAGTATTCATTTCTGATTTGGATTCCGCACACACGGAATCATTTTCATTTGCTGAATCAACATGAAGACGTTCAGAGCCTCTGCTTCTGCTGTTACTCCCTTTTACACTTGTGGAGAAATATTAATATTAGAGTTTCCACTTTTACTGTCCATCAGATCAGCCGACCAATCAACAAGCAGAGTGTTTCTGCCTGGTAACAGACGTCCTTACAGGGATCCAGATGGGGCTCCTCTCTCCTCCATATGTTAGAGTGAGGGGAACATCCTGGATGGTGGTGGAGCTCCGTGGATCAATTTTCATGATGCTAAGTGGAGAAATGATTTCTACATATTGGAGGTCTTATTAACAGTTTTCCTCCTCAGGGAATATTCTATGAAGGTATTTTTGTGTATTTTTAATTCAAGCAAAAACGTGTTTTGAGAAGCATATTTATCGTACTACAATCAAAAATCAAGTTTGTAATTAAAAACAAACCGGTCTTTTTGTGTCACAAAAAGTTTCAGTTGCTAATTTGTCTTCTTTGATTGCAAGTCGAAAGGTTTTCCTTGCGAGTCGGAAAGTTTTGCAGGTTAAACCATTTTGCAAGTGAGAGTTTTGCAAGTCGAAACGTTTGTGAGTCAAAAATGGTCGAAATAAGAGATTTTATTGGTGGGTTTGACTGACCAATCATTGGTTTGCATTGACCGTATGGCCACGCCCACAATCCCATCACTCAGACGGATCCGACCAGCACTCAGCTACTGGAGACAGAGCTGTAGCGTGTACAGGCTAGATGTAGGTAAGCTGGCGTTATGTTGCTCATTTCCATAGAAATGCTTTTAAATGTAGTATGGCATGATTTAATGATTTATATTTACCATTGGCAAGAGTCCATCACTGTCTCCTTTTTAGAATGACATGTATAAAGGTTAGCTAGCCGTCTTAGCATGAAGCTTCACTGGCAGTGCATCTGTGCACTCAGACACTTACCTTATTTAACGGCTCTGCGTGGGCCGCGCGCCCGAGATAAACGTCATCACATTTTGTGCACGATGGCTTCTGGGACGAACCGTATATGGAAGATGAACTAATGTCAACTTCCGTCACTATTGTCTGCGGGCTGCTGCGGGCTGCAGTGGAACCTTCTCATTTTTGGTTAGTTTCCGAGAACTTTAATAAAGATGTTATTGATGTGGAACTATGGCCAACGGTCATAAGGCTATAGACATTAAGATAAAATTATCCACTGTTAAAAGTGCTGAGCAGTTAGTGTATTGGAAACTCAATAGCAACAAAGTTAAAGAAGTGGTTACATTTCTGATTTCTCATTTTTTGGTCCAAAGCTAAAGAAGAAAAACAATTCAGACATAATTGGCAACTTTAAAAAATCGAGGTTGGTAAATTTTTAAGAAAATATGGTAGTATAAAAGTCAAATCCGGAAGAGCTGAAGAGGTAATAACAAAGATCTTTTTATCTCAGAGGAACCCAAATATATATTATTAGAGGAGGAAAAAGTGGAATTAGCTAACATCATTCTAAAAGTAACAATATTAATAGACTAAATATTAATGGGGTTGTAGAAGAGGATTTCAAATTAATGTTACTGTAGTAACTTTTATAGAGATTGATATAGCTCTAAATTCTACCAAGAATCAGCTGTGTCCTTTTATAAACTCTCTGACAGTTAAATGAGAACAAAATGTAATTATGTGATAAACCTATCACACCTGAGGAAATTAAGAAAAAAATTAATCATCAAAAAAACATTTTTTTTAAATCACAAGGTACTGATGGCATGGGCGCCTTATGGAGGGGTTAGGACAATTCCCAAAAAATAATTATAAACTAATATAAAATTGTACATTATATAAACCATCATCGATTATAAATATATTTCAAGTATAATAATAAAATTAATGATCTTTTTGTTTTTACCAGTTTTTGGCAGTAAAAGTTAAAAATCTCCATTGACAAAAAAGTGAATCTCCATATTGACCAACCACCCTGTATCTGAATGAAATGGTTTAGTCCTGCCTCAGCATACTGTATCAGTGACGGTGTTTAGATGCAGTCAATAGATGCGCCAGAAAAACTCTGTCTCTCTTGCTCTTTTTACCATAACAAAATGACAGATATTCAAACACAAATTATTTGCTCCCATAATGATCATTATGAAATAAACCACCTGTCTGTACTGAATGCTGGACAGCAGCTTACCTCAGCCTCCATGTAAGTTACAGACTATATTGAAATAATCCAGTTTGATATGTTCATTTAAATTGAATTATGGCCATTAATGACATCTACAGATACAGACTTTATTATTATTCCATCATGATGGGCAATTTATTTGAGAAGCAAATAGTGAACTGCATCCTGTATGCAGACTTGCATGGTCAAATCACCAGCAGTAAATATTGACACTTGCAAGCCTTTAATTACAGTTATGTAAAGCTTTTGATAGGACAGTTAAGTCTTAGAGAAGTGGTTACAACAGCTGTGCAGAGGTGGTCCAATTACATTTTTTTTTATCATGGGGCCCAAAATTCTTGGCGGCCCTGACTGACTGATGGACTGACTTCAAAATTATATCAGTCTTTTGCTAACAAACTGGCTCCTTTTTTATTAGAAGTTTTTGCCGAATGCATGGAAAGAGAATCTCTTCCAACCGCCATGACTCAAGGACTGACCATGTTAATTCCCAAACCAAACAAAGATAAATTACAAATAATATTAGACTAGATGTCCTGGATTACGCAGATTTTATTGATGATAATGGGTTTGTTTCATTTTTAGACTTCTATAAAGCTTTCAATACAGTGGAGCATCAGTTCATCTTAGTCTTTAAAGAAATTTCACTTTGGTGATTTTTTCTGTACAGATATTAAATATTAATTAATATAAGAGTAGCAACAGTTCTGTTAAAGTTATGGGTGGTACATCCCCTAGATTTAATCTAGCTGTCATATGTGCCATAATTAGCTGCATTAGGCAGTGTTGCCCCATTTCAGAGAATTAATTATAACTCAGCTGGCAGATGACACCACATTATTCATGAAAAAACAAATTTCTGTTGCAATTGATGTAATCAAGAGGTATTCTAAGGCTTCTGGTTTGTATTTGAATGTACATTAGTGTGATCTTATGGCCACTAAAGAGAGCTCTAAACCAGTTCTTTGTAATATTCCAATATAAAATTAACTTCTACATTTAGGTATATTTGTTACTAAGGACCAGAGTAGAATGACCTAAAATTTTAATCCTGTCATACAAATATAGAAACCCTTCCTCCATTTTGAATGGAAAAATGTGGGCCAGATCTGGACCAGTTCCATACTGGATCTGGCCCAGAGTCTCTAAGATACTGTTGAGGATCCGGTTTTCACATCTGGACTGGCACTGGGCCAGCTCCATTTATTAGTTCTGGCCTGGATTCACACCACCTCTGGCCTCTTTCATAACCTTGATCTATACCCACAAAACATATACAAAAATATGATTTTTTTTGTTAAAGGGATAGTTAAAATTTTTACCATCAGATGTTGTGCATGACTCACCAAGTGCTATGGATCCTACTACTAGATAACTCTGAGAAGCCAAAGGGTTACTGGGATAGTTTCAACCACAGAACTTATGGCAAGAGCTGGTCTATATAATGTTTAACAAATAGTGACTGGTATATCACTAAGGTACACTAAGATTTCTTGTTTTACTTTCGTTTTCATTTTCCTTGCATTTTAAACTCGATTACTTTTTTCTTTTGAATTTAAAAAGCATGGACATTTAGATTTTAACCATTTTCCATGACCATGGTATAAATAACAAAGATTTTATAGCCAAAATACAATATCCAACTCCAACTAGTCATGTGAAACCCATAAAAAACTGTAAAATGTTCATACACATTGTTTGGTGGCTTTACGGGAAACATTGATGAGGCAAGTGGAGAAGTGGGAATGTCATAACCCTCACATGACACCCAACAAATCATCAGTAGTGGAAGAGTGGGGGATGGCCGATGTGTTCATTTCTGCAAAGGATAAAAGAATGTGTGATTACTCAACTGATAATGGCAATCACAAATTACATAAAATCCACAGAGATTAGTAATTTTAAAGGGGGCTGGACTAGACTAGGGCTGGAAGATTTGACCTAAAATCAAAATCCCAATTAAGTGAACATTTTACCGCGATTACAACTAATGAATGATTATTTAGATTTTTGCCCTGCTAGTTTATCTACTAGTCACCTCCACATATAATACGTATACTAAAATACTTATCAACAGAGTTCTTGTCAGCATTTCTTTAAAATATTTCTTTTCCCTTTACTCCTTTCCAATTAATCTGTTTGGCCACTGTGTTTGAGAAAACCATTGAATGTATATTCCAAGATTG
>NW_024041150.1:50300891-50364891 GCF_014851395.1 Micropterus salmoides
TTAGTGCAGTGAACTCATTGTCATGTTCAAGAAACCAATTTGAAATGATTCGAGCTTTGTATCATGGTGCATTATCCTGCTGGAAGTAGCCATCAGAGGATGGGTACATGGTGGCCATAAAGGGATGGACATGGTCAGAAACAATGCTCAGGTAGGCCGTGGCATTTAAACGATGCCCAATTGGCACTAAGGGGCCTAAAGTGTGCCAAGAAAACATCCCCCACACCATTACACCACCACCACCAGCCTGCTCAGTGGTAACAAGGCATGATGGATCCATGTTCTCATTCTGTTTACGCCAAATTCTGACTCTACCATCTGAATGTCTCAACAGAAATCGAGACTCATCAGACCAGGAAACATTTTTCCAGTTTTCAACTGTCCAATTTTGGTGAGCTCTTGCAAATTGTAGCTTCTTTTTCCTATTTGTAGTGGAGATGAGTGGTACCCGGTGGGGTCTTCTGCTGTTGTAGCCCATCCGCCTCAAGGTTGTGCGTGTTGTAGCTTCACAAATGCTTTTCTGCATACCTCGGTTGTAACGAGTGGTTATTTCAGTCAAAGTTGCTCTTCTATCAGCTTGAATCAGTCGGCCCATTCTCCTCTGACCTCTAGCATCAACAAGGCATTTTCGCCCACAGGACTGCCGCATACTGGATGTTTTTCCCTTTTTCACACCATTCTTTGTAAACCCTAGAAATGGTTGTGCGTGAAAATCCCAGTAACTGAGCAGATTGTGAAATACTCAGACCGGCCCGTCTGGCACCAACAACCATGCCACGCTCAAAATTGCTTAAATCACCTTTCTTTTCCATTCTGACATTCAGTTCGGAGTTCAGGAGATTGTCTTGACCAGGACCACACCCCTAAATGCATTGAAGCAACTGCCATGTGATTAGTTGATTAGATAATTGCATTAATAAAGAAATTGAACAGGTGTTCCTAATAATCCTTGAGGTGAGTGTATTAAGAGCCTCCTGCTGCCTCCTCCTCATGTCCTGACAGCTGTGTTGTTATATTGAGAGCTTCTCTACAAACTGAGGAATAGACGACAGTAACTTTACATTCAGCCTGCATGTTATTGTGATCATATATTTATTAATTTAGCTGACACCGTTATCCAACTTATAATTGCTATATATTGGAGCAACTCGGGGTCAAGTGTCTTGCTCTCTCACACATTGGTGGACGTGTCACAGTGGGAGTTGAACCGGAGTTGAACCCACCCCCCCTGGTGACTTATTAGTCTGCCCCCCCAAAATCCTGTTGTTGCACTCTAGCTATGAAGCTAAGATGCCACCCACCCTTACCTATCTGCTGGAAGGAGGGTCCTGGAAGAAGTGGGTCAGCCCCAAGAAAATGTGAGAAATACTCATCACAATTTTCCAGAGCACAAAGTGACCTCTTCAGTCGCTCGTTGTACTATCGAGGTAGCTCCTGTTCACTGTGCCCCGGCAGCTCCTAAGCACGAGTCGACAAAGATCAAGGAGGAGATTTACATCCTGACACCAGAGAGCGTCTGTGAACAGATACAGAGGTTTCCATCTCCACCTGAATACAACCACCTGTTATCATGTGACCGTGCTGCGCTAGAGTCGTGTGATGACAACTGAGAAAGTTCAGTTTGCTTAACTCATTAAGACGAGATGCAACGTGTGCGTGCTTTTTCCCTCTGAGATCGGCTGCAAGGTTTGTGCTTCTACCTTTGAAGGCCAGATGCAACATGTGGCCGTTTTTAGTAGATGTCCCTGTTTCAAGACACATGACTTATGAGATCATTATACGCTGAAATACAAGTGGGGGAAGTGAAATGTATTATGGGATTTGTATTTTTTATATGTTTTTGGCCTTTGTGTGGACCGCAAGTTTCCAAAGCTGTGCTTCAGACAGTTATAATGGCTGGTGAGCTGAGCGAATGCATAACAAAGCATGAGCGAAACTCCATCCAGCAGCAAGTAGACAACTGTTGGTGAAAGAAATGAAAACCTGCATTGGGCTGTGTCACTGTGGGCATCTTCAGCTGCAAGTGGGGAAAAAAGTAGATTTTTCAGACAAATTTACCCCCAATAAGAGACAGATTTTCAATGGTCTGGAGGTAATAATAATTACAATAATAACAATTTTCTTTGTTTTTTCATTTGAGTAAACACAAAGACAATAATTTCCAATAGAAGCAAAAGGTGGACGCTCTCAAATGTTTATATAAAATCTAAAAATATTAGGTTTAGGTTTTAGAAAGCTTTTCTGGAGAGCACCATAGGTCTTAATGGGTTACAAAGGCCATGGGATGTGGTCAAAAGCTCTAATAAAGAGTTAGTATGTGAGGCTTGAGTTTAGACTCATTCATTACAGATGTGTTCCCCAAGGTCAAAATGAAGCTACAAGCTTGATGAAATATTGTTTCTATGAGCTTCATACATATTTTATTCTTGTTGTGTTTTAGTAAAATAAAAAATCCACAAAGGATGAAAATGTGTGGATTTTTATTTATTCTTTTTTTATCGTTTTATTTTCCTTTTTTGTGTCGATACATATCATTGATACAGTTCCTGTTTTTGTTTAGTATAGTACACATGTTCAGTTTTATATCTTAGAGCATTTGTTAGATGTGTCCAGTTGTGCTTTTGGGGTTGTGGCTTTGTTGAGTCTTGTATCTCAGAAGAGGTGGAGGTCTCCAAGAGTTCTCATGTGGACTTTTTCTCTCAAATACTAATACCTATTATCTGTATCTTCTGAAGAGTCCACTCCTTAATTATACATTTGGTAAAATCTTGTGGGGCCCTCACTTTCCCATGGCTTGAAAGCATCATCAGTCTTGTTTGGAGGAAAATCTGGGTCTTAAACAGGTCATTTCTTGTTCCTTTGGTTACTTTACATTTTCTTCTCCAGATTTTAAATGTGTTAAATGTATATAGAGTAGTTGTGTATTTTGATCTGTCATTTCCTGTTGCTGAATGTGGTTTTGAATCTGTTTGTTCAGACTGAAAGCAAAGCCATTTCTAGTCAAAGCAAAGAGCCGCAGATTTGTTAAAGACGGCGCCAGTTGAGGTGAAGACATTACTGCTAAAAAGAAATTTTTCAGCTAAAATGAAAAATCAGCTTTATCTTTGATGGATGAACAGAGAGACAAGAAAAACTGGAGGAAAGAGACTAAAGATGTTTCTGCTGAGTTCTGAGATCAACGTCTGAAGGACTCGGTACGCTTCAAACTAACTAGATCACATGACGTCTGTTTATACCTGCTCCAAATGTCAACACTGAAGACAAAAAAACCCTAAAAACACAAAGTCCACATGTTTCTGAGGCCTGGACCAGGTCCACTGGAGGCCTCTGGGTTTAACTGCTGTAGTTTGATCCAGTGTCCAGTGAGGTGGAAGAGGCGCTGAATAAACGGGGACTACGAAAACACTACAGATGACATTTGTGTTCAGTGTGAACAAACCGTTGTTGTTGTAAAAGTCTGACTTAATCAAATATTATCGTGTCTTCATTATCTGACTCCATTTTAACAGCTTTTTGCTTTCTGTTCTGTCAGTAAATGTGTTGCTTTCTGTTTAACTTTGGGGTTGGTGCTGTAATAATCTGAGCAGGAGACTCGAGTCCTTTTCAATGTTCTCATTAAATTAGTCGACACAAAGAGAAGCTTTGACTCATCATTTCAAACTGGACGTTTAATGAACTGTTTCCTTTCAACAATATTTCTTGTGGATCTTCAGAAAATATGATAAATTCTGACAGGTCCAAAATGTAAACACAGCAGCTTCTAAATCATGGCGGTGTAGAAAGTTCTGATGTGGTTTAACTTGACTCTTAACTTCCTGTCAGTGGTTATGATTTACTACAGCTGCTGACTTTTCTGTGTCTGTATAAATAAAGTTTGTTTGACTGCACGCATTAGAATGAGCCACAAATATCACAATGGAAAACAGCTGCAGCTGTTATCAGCCACTGGGAGATTCACAGGAAACGCCCATTCAAGCCCCTTTCATTCAGCTGCAGGGTTTCACCATGAGATGGCGCTTCCTTCACAAAAACACACCAACCTATAGGTGCATTCGAGAGGACTGTGGCGGAGTTTTGCCGACTTGATGGTCTAACGTGAGCTGCAGGCGACTGCAGCTGCGGGGTATAAAAACGACTGGCGTGAGCTGAGAACAATGGCCGGTCTCGCGACATCTGCCTTTTTTGTTGCTGATGAAATTGATGATGAATAAAATGGGATATTAAACACATCTCAAAGCAGTAAGTAGACTCAGCCTACTGTAAAAACCTGTAGGCAACAATAGCTTAAGGCTTTTAATCAGTCTCTGTAGGATGATGTCGCTTTAGCCTCTAGAGTTTCTCCACATCACCACAGCAAACATAAAGCAGCCTATTGGCTAAAACTGTCTGTGGGATTTCCTACAGATGGGGATGTCATTTTCCAGAGAGCTGATTGGTCAGTTTTAATAGAGTTGATCTCTTATCCTGAACAGCTAACCTGTTCAGGATAAGTTTACCATGGAGATCTACCCCAGTAAGAAGTGAACCACCTTCGTGGTGCTGAAAACCCAGCGTTAACCCCGAAGTTACCTGGATAAGCTCAAATCCTGCTTCGTGGTACAGGACTCCAGACTCCGGAGAGGGTTGGGAAACACCGTTTTAGGAGTGTGGCAGGCGGATTTACTATAAGCAATTCTACCTAAATGACACATTAACATGAGTTTTGTTCACTAGTTAATGCACACGAGGCCTGTGGGGCTTAAGCCATACTTAAGTCAGGGTCAGGATTTGCACGGGCTGGTTCCCCCATAACTGTTTGCATTGGGTGCCACATACCTATTCGAAAGCCACACTTAGAAAACCCTATTGCTTATCTCAACTACGAGGAACATTCATTCAGTGAAGTTGACTGGCTTTTGTGACAGTCAGAGAAGGCTCTGTGTGGCAGCTGGCATGATGCCAGAGCTTTCCGCCCCCTGCGACCCTGTACGCAGGATAAGCGGTTGATGATGGATGGACGGATGGTCTAACATATTTACATTTTAATGGTACTGCTTCTCAGTCATGCTGCTGTGCCTCCACATGAAAGCTCATGGAAAGTGTGAGACTAGCAACCAGGCCAAGTCATGCAGGGGATCTCAGGGTAACAGTGATCTCCCGAGGTGTAGTCATATTGGCTTAGACTGACTAACCAAAATGCAAAATACTTAGAGAATGACAAAATGATAACACAGATATAAGATGTTTTATTTGGGCTGAACATTTTAAAGTAGTTCTATTCTTCTTTCTTGTCCTTTAGTAATTGGCTCATGGCTGTTTGGGTGGTGAAGATCTTATTTTCAAAGTTTCTTCTCCTTCAGTCTCCTCCACCTCTCCAGATCTGGGCGCGTTCTCCTCTCAGCGTGGGCCTCATAGGTCTCATAAAAGGAGGTGGCCTGACTGGCTGGTATTCTGCTGGCGACCCGGTCTGCAGAAGGTCTGGTAACTGGAGGCAGACCGCTGCTGGTATGAGCAGGTTGGGGTCTGTGGGTCAGGGGCTGGGCATTGATGGGAATGAAAACAGGAGGCAGAGTAGATCTTGGTAGAGTTATAGCATTTTGTTTTTATTGTCTAATAAACTGAATAAAAGGGGAACTTGGTTGGTTCTTGCAGAAGTTCTAATTTACTGTGGAACCTTGGCTACAAAGTCTTTATCTGGGAAACCATCCAAAGAAGTTACGTCACTAATCTTTGACCAAACAAATACTCTAAATATCTTTTCTAAAGCTTATTTAACATTGTCTACGCACCACTCCTTAGCTTTTGGGCAGTATCTTTGGACACAGTGTCACTGTGCCTTTCTCAACTGTGACTGATTTGCATTTATTGACCCAAAATATCTCTCTGTAGCGTTGTTTGTCACAACGTGGCGACCTCCATAGAAGGGGTGCCCACTGTTATGTAGATCTAAATGTCTCATTCTAAGGTAATTCAATGTATAAGATCTCAGAAACATTAGACACTGAACCTTTAAGTGAACAAACAGCTTCACTGTGTGTCAGGATTTCCGTGTGTGTATGTGTATATGTGAACAGGTGGACGACTCAAATGCGGGACTCTGGAGCAGAGCAGGTTCAGTTCAGTGATTTATTAAAGAAAAGTGAGCCCACTTCCAAGCAGTGGCTAAGTCCAAATCAAATCCAAGGAAACAAGTTGAAATAATAACCCAGGCAGTGCTTGAACACAAAACAGTTGGACCACATCAAGGTGAAAAAAGAAACATGAAGCAAAACTAGACACAGACAGCAAACGCAAACTACTTCAGATTAAAACAGGAAGCAAGACAACAGACACATGGAGTGAACAGACAGAGCACACATAGACAAACATACCAAGAACAAACAACATCAGGGGTGGATGGAAGAACTAGAACACATGTGAAACCTAAACGGGAAACAGACTAGTTTCTAGATCTAACAACTGAGACACAGAACTATGGCACAGAACCAGGACTACACACTAAGGGGACTTTCACACCTGAAGGTCCGCACCAAGGTCCGAACCTAAGTTCATGTTTTGATACATACGGTTGTTTTGGGACTTTACATGACACACTTGCGTCCCGTCGTTGTCATCTATGTGGGCTGCGTCTCCCTATACTTGACATTGATTGGTTTATTAAATAGTTCAGCCGGTATCTTCGACAAGAATGAATGAATAAAAAATTAACATAGGCCTATTTGCCACCACTATGTTGTTGTTATTTTTATGGCCTTACTACCTGCAGCACCAACTATACTGAAGGCTAGTCGCAATTAAACATCCTTGTGCGAACGCTGAACTTCCTGTAAATGATCTGAAAGTCCGAACCATCCAAAAAATGCTTTCACACCAGAAACGAACCGAACCATTCAGTTCGATCCAGACCGAAACTACCTCTTGTCGTCTGTTTGGCCCGGACTGTTGTCCAGGGGAGGTTTCACACCCGTATTTTTGGTTCAGACCAAACTGAAAAGTCCAAAAATCCTGACCAAATGAGGTAGGTGCGAAAGCCCTCTAAGACAAAGAACTAAGACGAAGAACCAGTGCGCCAATTATGCCATGACAACTTTTTTCCCAGGTCATAAGGAAACCCAGTACAGTGCAAATGCGTGCTTCAGTGAACTAAAATCTTACAATGCTTACACTATCCTTGTTTGTTTAACTAATGTCTGTAGTCTTTCGATGATGATAAATCAAATTCATTACACAACAACTTGTATAGTCAGAGTTTACCAAGTGTGAATACTCAAACACAGACCCAAAAAATGCTTAACCAGAACCAAGGACACTCATAAACTGTCTGCATTATCATCTATAATTCCTAATTGTTATCATATCAAGTTGTAACTTGCTCTTTTTTTTTAGCAATTACTCCATTTCTCTTGACTGTGAATCTGCGTTCATTAAAGCAGTAGTCATACATTGTTGAGGAATTGGGAATTGTTGGGTCCAGATCTGCTCTATATGAAAAGTGAGATTACTTTTGTTATGAATAAAACTGACTGAAATGAAAATGAATACATTTGAAATAACACACCTGGATTTTAACATTTACCTAGCCTTGAATTCCAGAGTGAAAACAAATATCACGTTATTGTAAAAAGACTTAAAATGAAATAACAAACTCTATATTGATTAACCGGTGTGATGCACTGGATTTTAATGAGCCACTGCAAGTCATGCAGGCAGACAAGACGTTCAACTTACATCAAGGTAAGCTATGGTCCACTTTAGGGGTGTCTGAAATCGTATTTCAATATACTTGAAAATAAGGCATGAATATGGGAAATATCTGAACCATGCACAGGACTAAGAAACAGGACTAAGAACTAAGATAAGAAAACAGGGAATGAGACAATTTTTGAAGTTATTTGATCAAAGCAATTCTGACACAAGTTGATAAACTTTTTTAGTCAAGGCTATGAGACAGAATTGGTAATAAGTGAACTAAGCTGGACATGCAAAAAACCATGACACTTAATGTGTTTGGACTCTCTAAGCTGCCGAGATAAGCAGCAGATGTTTGTGAACAAACTGTCTGTTTCATCTGATTTCACCATTTAAACAGTAACCGTAATATAGCTACTCCTTTGTGGCCCGGGGAGAAAGTCCCAGACTCCCTTCAACAATCCTGCAGTTTAGTGACTTGTTGAGTTAGAGGACACTTTAGAAACTTTGTGAAACGCTGTCTACGACAAACTCTTAATGATTCTGCCTTCTTGTAAATTCAACATTAAATGTGACACATGAAGATCAAGGAGCCATGTTTCTAAACGGCCTTAGCGACAGTAACTAAGGGGGCGGGGCGCCGTCACAGCGAGAACGCGGAGGCTCCGCGGGATCCGGAAGTGCTCCGAGACCAGAATCCAGACTCAGTCCAGGACAACACGGTCCACCAGTCACAGACCTGCAGGACGATGGAGAACCAGAACCCGGACCGCAGGAGCCAAACAGCAGCCTCGTGCTCTGATAGCACCGATGTTCAGGTCAGTGTTCATGACTTCATCACGAGACTAAAGACACGAGGAAGAGTCTCGAGGGTCCGTGTATCATCCGTTCATTCTGTTGTTAGAGATCAGAGCCTGAAAACCCGCTCCAGGGTTTGTGTTGACGTGGTTTGATTTCCAAAGTGTCTCCGTGATTCCTGTTTTCATGTTGAAGAGAGGAAGCTGAAAGAAAAACTCACGAGCGTTTCTCTTTTCTTTGTGCTGTGAGTCTGCCGCGCGGCGCATGCGCGGTGCAGCCCGTGTTGTGTCGGGAGCGCGCAGCAGAAACAATGCTGGTGAAAAGTGAAACAGAGTCATTATATTGTTGTTTGGTGAGTTTATCACCGTGACAAACAGTCTGCCTGCGTTATTATTCTCTGAATGATCTGAGACACAATTTGCCTTTGCTGCACAGTCTCACCTGACGCCACAGTGCTCTCTCTACAATCCTCCCCCTTTCATGATTTATAAAAATTAGACATGTCTGTCAGTAAAATTCATGTTTAATATCAAAATAAAATTTGAATATGAGAGGAAAAGGTGTAATGATGCCTCTCGGAGGACAGAGTCGGACTGTGTGCTGTTTAACTGCCAGCATAACGCCAGGATAATGTCGGGTGGCAGGATGCAGGCTCGCCTTTCCTGATATAAGATGTGAAATTAGTTCCTTTTCAGACTTTAACTTGGATACTGATGCATTTATCATCCTAAAAATCCAAATAACATCAATTAGCATTAAAAAATTTGTAGTTTATATTAACATCCTCTGTGCATATATCACCATTTAGTTTTGGATTGTAAAACAGATGCTTTCTCACCCGGCACATCTTCACCACATATGGACTGTGTAAATGTCTGGAAATACAGACAGTGACAGCTAACGATGAGGATCGATGCCCGGTTCTAAAAGCACCCGGCTGCGCTCGTTACTGTACGTGCAATAAAACCTTTGCGTAAAAAGGCAATATTTTTATCAATACAGCTGCTCAACAAGCATCTAAATGTAGAAAACATTAATTTAATCTGCTCTCTGACTCAATCAGAGCTGCTGCCATGTTTTCATCAGACCATGTTTCAGTTAAAGACGTAACGTCAGGTTTATGATCTGTAATATAAAGTAAAAGGATTTGTTTGCCAGGGATCTTTCATTCAACGAAGCCAAATGTTTAGTGTCGGGCTCAGAGATTATTGTCTGCCGATCAGGAATAACAATTAGGTTTGATAATTGTGCAGCCTGTCACGTGGAAAGTGCTGATCTCACATGGAGTAGTGCTTTGTGAGCGACGACTGAAGGGTTGAAGTCAAGAGTGACGCACTGAATGAAAGAAGTTGGCATTTATCAAAACTTAATTTAAGTCGTTCAGTTCAGGTGTGTTTTATTATTATATATTACAGGTAGGGCTGGGCAATAAAACAATATAATTTTCCTCAATAACAATATAATGTTCAATATATCGTCAAAAAATATTTGGTTTAATTCATTTGAATCATGGACAAATTAGCACTTAATTCTACAAAAAAATATTTGTTTTGTGGAGAAAGAGGCCTGAAAAAAAGATTAAATAATCATATTTGTTGAAAACAGATTTTATCATAATAGTTTTGAATGTTCCACCTCAGATTTGTCAAGTGATTCACTGTTTGGCATCAAGTGTTTTTCACTTTCTGACCATAAAGAAAAGTTTAACCAAATAATTAACCATCTGGTTTCTTCAAGTTTCACTCAGGAACAAAAATCAGCTATTAAACTTGAAAGAAATAATGATTTAGAAATGTATCACCCAGCCCTTATTACAGAACAATCGCAGCTGCTTTCTTGATCTCGGTCCGAGTGCTGCAGGAGGTGTTCATTTTTATTTATTTTGCAACCAGACAGATGTAAAACTTTGGTGGGCTGGATGTGGCCAGTTGATGATCACCACTGTAGGGGATGCAGAGATGATTTTGTACATCATCTTACAACAAGGACTGACTGGAACACTTAAACCTTGTACTTGTTGTACTTTTGAGAAGCGAGGGCCACCAGTTTAATGATGGTCAAATTCCCGACTGTTATTGGTACCGTACACATTTTGATTACCGCGATAACCGGGTTTGATAATCTGACGGTAAATACTGTCCAGTAGCGACAGTCTCCCAGAAGCAGCTGTGCGTGCGCAGTGTGTGTTGGGGTCAATGACAACAACAAGACGTGCTGCTTAGATCTTTTACTGGTCGTTTATTGGTTTTTATAAGAGGGCTGAGGGAAGCTTGATCGAAGAAAATAACCTTATAGCAAATGCAGGGTGAGTTAATTTTTAGCTTTGCGTTATCTAACTAGCTAACATCTTGCAAACTGAAGCTCTCTGTGTTAGCTGCTCTTGTAAAAACTCCACACGTTGTTCTGCTGCTGTGTGCGCCCTCTGCACACGACAACACTAGGGCTGGCCCGAATGTCATTTTTTTCCAGCTTCGATGCTTCTGACTGTGTGTGAGAGAGAGAGGGAGAGAAAAAGAGAGAGCGCTTAGTTGCTTTAGTTATATGCAGGCTATATAAAAACAGCATGTTATTATTAACAAAAGGTTGTGTTTAACTTTTCTCGCAGCTAACCTAGTAAAGTGCAGGACTAAGAGGGAGGAGACTGGATAGAAGAGGAATATTTATTGCGGTGTTGAAGTGATTGGAAATTGAGCCGGGAATTTCAAAGGGAACGCCCCCGTTAAGTAGAATTTCCGAGTTGGGAAGTCGGGAGAACCGCACTGCTCCGACTTGGTGATCCAAGATGGCTGTCGGAGTATCAACAGTTAGTGAAAGCTGTAGTTTATACTGTTTATTAGTACTTCTGTGTTCTTGTGACTCATATGCATCTCAGATATTTGTACACAAAGTGCTCTCCAACTGCTGACTAGTTGTAAACAGCTGGCCGTGCGAGGTTTTCTGACTCGTTAACTGGAACGCCGTCAACTCGCAGGTCCAGGACAGATTAAGTGATTATATTAACCGGGCGTGGGTCCAGGGAGAGCAGACTGGATGAGCAGCGTTTCCGGTAGTGGAAAGTAACAACACGTTATGTAAAATTCGCCTACTAACTGTTCTTAAACTGCCATTGTCATCAGTCAGTTTAAAGTGCTCCCACAGAGCTGAGGGCTTCATTTTGTTTTCCTTTTGATGTCAATTGGAGCGTTAAGTGCTGCGCGCAGGAAAAAAACCCCAACATTCGTATCTCAAAATTAACTATCAAATGTGTACCCAACGATCGGATACTGGGGTCTAGCTCTAGATAACACCTTACGCAGTTGGCTTGGTTGTTGGGCACATTGCTGTTACTGTCACTGTCTTCTGAAGACTCACTTGTATTTGCGCAATTGTGTTTGGGACATTGTATTTATTTAAATAATATATAAGTAAAGTTTTTTTTTTACATGCCAGGTCTTCAGCAGGGTCCACCGGCTCTCTGTCGAGAGAGCCGAGCAACCGCTGACAGGACTTTATGGAAACGTATAATAATTAACTCAGCATCAAACTATATCGGTATAAACGGTATCTAATTTTAAATTCTATTGAAATTATGTCAGGATACCTCATAATACCTAATTACCGCCCAGCACTACTACCCCCTGTAGCTCAGCTATATATGCAGCACTTAAGTCCTCTCCCTTTATGCTGATGATACAAGGGGCAACTTTTTGAGCAATGTTGCTGGGCAATCTTGCTAGTGGCAAGTCCGACTATGTTTTGAATGGATAGGGGCGGGGCGGGTGGTGGAGTGGTTGGGGAAGGTGATTACGGTAGTAATCTCTAAAAGTTGCTCCGCGTATCATCAGCTTGAGGCTGGGGTGAGGGTTGGTAAACCTCCCTAAAGTCTTGACGCCTCTCCTCATATTCTGTGCTTTGACTGGGGAAATTATCTGAAATTCCAGTGTTAACATGTATGTTAAAGTTGGTTACATTTACCAGGTTTAGTAACCAAACCACCACATAAACTGCTGACAAAAAGGAGCATAAACAGGCATGCAAACTCCTCATTGTCAGCAAAATTTGCCGTTTTGAAACCAAAATAGGTCACCTACGCGATTTGTGCAGACCTAAGGAGAAAATATTAAGACAGCCTTTAGGCCTACCAGTTGTCTACCGAGTCCACTCTAGCATGAGCTTTGCAACTTTACAGCTGGCTCTGCCTAAACAATTGTCACTCCTAATGCCTCAAACTTACAGCCAATCAGAGAGACAGAGGAGGAGGGCAAGTCTGCGAGTTACACACCTGCTGCCATCCGACTACGTGCAAGTTGTGGTTCTTCGCGGGTCTATTTCAGTTAGCCGGCTATTTAAAAACGTTAAAATATTCTTTGCGTGGTTCATCAACGGTGATAAATTATCCGGAAGTCCCGCGAGGTGCGGATATCTCGGCACAACACCAGTGAAGCTGGGGCTCGGTCTCCTCAGCAAGTGTTCCTCCACTGCCACTGCACACTTGCACGCTACGCCTACACATGCGCACTGACGACCCAGGGTTAGGGTTACAATTTTGGATTTAGTCACGCACTTCAAAAACATTTATGTTTTATGCCTTTTTACATTTATTTGCAGCATTAAATGTTGAATGTATGATCCTTGTTTTGCTGTGAAGTAGAGACCTGCGCGGGACAGTTTTCTTGATCACGTTTCCGCTGATTTTGACCATTACTGCCCGCTCCCGCAACATGTGTTTTCACTCCCGCAGTATATTTTTTAACCGCCCGCCCCCGCGGTTGTCTTTGGTCCCGTGGGATCCCAATGCAGCTCTCTACTGCGAAGCTTCAACTGTGAGATTGACAGTCGAATCAGGCTCCGCCCATCGAAGTTTATTAGGCTAAATGTTTCAGGGGAAACTGAAATGATGCAACTCACATCAAAGACGACTTCAGCTCAGTTTCAGGCTTTCTATTCATTTCATATTCTGATATCCTTTAACACTACGCAATGCATTTTATTTGTCACATCACCTATTGTTTACTGCTCTTCATCATATTCATCCAAAGTTTTTATTTTTCATTCATATATATCGATCCGAACTCCATTCAGAAAACAAACCTTTTAGAAGTTGTTGTCCTGCTGTCTTGCTGACAGACAAAGCATGAATTGTATTCAATAAGGCTCCATCTTTTTTTTTAGCTCATATCAGCCAGCTGGGCTCTAGTTATCATAAATGTGCTTAAAAAGATCAAAATGTACTGATACAAACACTGAAAATATTTAACCATTTAAGTCTTATATTGAAACCACAAATAAAACTTAAATTTTTTGCATTCAGCCCATGGTGCTCAACACAAGATTACAATAATCAACTGTAGCAGCAGAGGTCAGTAATAATGTAATTATGCTTTGCAATGTTCGCTACATTTATATGAAATAACATTAAATAGCAAAACTTTATTACTACCTACTACTTTAGATTGTTACAAATACTTCGTATATCGTATTCGTTTTACAATCGCATCGTAGTCGTTGACCAAATAATCGAATCGTGAGACCAGTGAAGATGCATTACCCCTAATAAATACAGAGTGCTGGTTGTTGTTCGTGTGCAGGTGTTTCTTAAACAGATAACAGCTACAGAGAGAAAACCTGTTGCTCTGCAGTAATAACTGAGACTTTTAGTATCAACACAGAACATGTGTGCAGACGCAAAAAGGTCTCTACAGCTGTTAAAACTGACTAAAAGTTGTGATCAGCTGCCGCTGTCATCTGAAATGGAGGTCGCATCATGTGACACTTTGGAGGAAAGGACCTCTTATTTCTCAACAATATATTTATTTGTTCCTTCTCGACTGGCTTTGGTTCCTTGCGTCTCTCCATTAATCCCCGGTGGGCGGGACTAAAACACAAGGAAAACACGCAAGTGAGGGAAGCAATTAAGAGACTTGCGGAGCAGCCACTTTTTCACTGGAAGTCCAAAAAAAGGATTCACGGGTGTCTAGCTGCAGGTCACCAATGTGGAGTTGCTTCGGGTGCAGGCTCGGTTCTCTTGTTTGAAGCAGACTGCTTCAGTGAGCTACTTCCTGTTATGATGGCTTTTTTCATTCACCATGCACAAACAAACAGGGTTAGCCTGAGAGGTTTATAAACCGGCTTCCTGGAATAGACACAAGGTTAAGTTTGGGATTTTCCCATTTATTGTTTCTATTTGATAAATTGGGATAAAGTTTTTAGAGACTTCTCCAGTGTTGAGCGAGTGCGCTACAGTCGGCAGCAGGGAAACAGGGCTTCAACTTAATCCTTGAGGGCAATTGCTCCCCGCCCAAGTACGTCCGCTTAAGTGCTTATTTTTGCCACTGATTGGCTCAAATTGTTAGTAGGTTCCCCTGGTATACCCTAACCCTTTCTGTGTTACCAGAAACGGTCATTAATCAGATTCCTATAGACGTCTGCGCCACCCCAAGTCCCTCTGTGGACACATCCCTGCTGTTGGTTGTCACAGACGGTAATGCATTCGTCATACTTTAACATTGTGGGGTTTTGTTCCACATATATGCTCTAAATGTAATTTATGGTTCCAGATAGCTCGCTCCACCATGACACCTGTTTTTCTGTCTGTATGTCTGTTTTTTGCTATAGAAACAGAGAGGAAGTGAGAAATCCATACGTCACCGCTGTCAGCAGTGTGGCGAGTCCTTCACAAGATCTGGACATTTAAAGATTCATCAGAGACTTCACACTGGAGAGAAACCGTACAGCTGTGACCTGTGTGAGAAAACGTTCACTACATTAGGTGTCCTAAAACGGCACGTACGTGTTCACACTGGAGAGAAACCGTACAGCTGTGACCTGTGTGGGAAAGCGTTCACTACATTAGATGTACTAAAACGGCACGTACGTTTTCACACTGGAGAGAAACCGTACAGCTGTGAGCACTGTGGGAAAGCCTTCAATCAAAAAGGTCACCTAATAACCCATACACGCGTTCACAATGGAGAAAAACCGTACTGGTGTGAACAATGTGGGAAAATGTTTTCCCAGGGTAGTAACCTTAAAAGCCACCAACTTGTTCACACTGGAGAGAAACCGTACAGCTGTGACCAGTGTGGGAAAGCTTTCACTAGACTATGTTACCTAGAAGTCCACAGACATTGTCACACTGGGAGGAAACCATATAGCTGTGTCCAATGTGGGAAAACGTCTACTAGCAATCAGTTTCTCAAAAGACATGAATGCATTCAAACTGCATCAGTCTAAAACTGGTAGAGAGCAAAGTTAGCCGATTCCTCTCCACATTATCACGTGACTGTGATGGATTAGCGTCATGTGATGACGCTTGGAGAGTAACTACACTCCCAAATTCTGACTAAATGACAAAGCATTTAATATTTCTGTAACAACCAGTGTCCTAAAAACTGAAATATAATTGAACTATCATGTACAGTATGTCTACAGGACAGAGCTGCACACCAGTTTAGCTTGTATGTTCTCAACTATGCACTAAATCACATTAAGCCTGTGGCAAAGAACCTTGGTGTCTGGTTTGATAGTAATTTAAATTTCGAGCAGCACACCACAAAGCTTGTTCAATCATGTTTTTATCAACTTAGAAATATAGCAAAAATTCGATCTATGTTAACTTTTAAGGACACCGAGACCATTTTACACACCTTCGTCTCATCACGCCTGGATTATTGCAACAGCCTTTTCACCTGTTTAACCCAAAAATCTATTGATCGACTCCAGACTGTCCAGAACTCAGCTGCCAGGCTTTTAACCAGAACAAAGAAATATGACCACATTACTCCTATTTTAGCTTCATTACAACTGGCTCCCAGTATGTTTTAGAATTGACTTTAAAATTCTATTGATCACTTTTAAAGCTCTTCATGGCCTCTCGCCTTGTTATATTTCTGAACTTTTAGTCCCATACGCACCAGCACGTACCTTGAGATCTTCGGACAGAGGTCTGTTGTCTGTTCCAGAGTCTCGACTGAAAACTAAAGGGGACAGAGCGTTTGCTGTCAGGGCCCCGAGGCTCTGGAACAGCCTGCCCGAGGAAATCAGGTCGGCTGAGTCAGTGAACTCTTTTGAGTCCCTTCTTAAAACATACTTTTATAGGAGAGCCTTTCCCGATCTTATTTGACTTTATTTTATCCCTTTTATTTTATTGTATTTTACTAATTTTATATTAATTTTTCATGCTCTTATCTTGTTTTGTTTTTTTTGTATTATTCTTGACACTTGTTAAAGCACTTTGTAACTTGTTTTTGAAAAGTGCTCTACAAATAAGGATTATTATTATTATTATTATTATTATTATTATTATTATTCAAAACAGTGTTAAAATATCTTCTCGTCTTGTTCTCGTGACCAAAGTCTAATCGAGTTTACTTTGAGCTCAGGATCAGGAGGACGGCTGCTTTAATCCAGACAATTTCTCCGCATGAACCTGAATTGTGTGCGAGACCTTTTGGATGTAGAAGAACGCAGAACATTAATTAACATTCCTAGATCCTGACAGGTCCTGTTGCCGTATCGGGAGATTTAAATATGAACTTAATATTGCTGTGGCTCGTGTGTATCTTAATGGGTAGAGACTTCACCCTACGTCACCCATCCGGAAATTTACAAAACATATCTCCCAAAACTCCTCGCTAACAGCACAGCTCTCCGTTACTGCGTGCACAAGGTTTTCATGCGTTTCCCCAGGTTAGGGCTCAGTCTTTGGGTCCAGAGGCTGCACGTTTGGGTTCAGCCAAGAGATGAACTCTTTCAAACAATAAGAAACCTGGAAGACCAAACCTGAACAGGTGGGATGAGCCAGCCAAGACTAATTTAATTGTGCTTCTTATGCCGGCTCCGTGTGCACCTGTAAACCTGAGAGACGCTTTAAAATATGAAACATGGCGGTCTGAGGTTAACGCCAACCGATTTGTGGTGGAAATTGTACATTTCCTTGTGAAGAAATGAACAAATAAAGAAGTTACAACAAACATTTGTCTTTGTGATATTTATTAAGAGTAACAGAGTGATTCAGCTGAAGGGCAGAGCTCATACACCCGAGGGAGAGTCTGACAGATAAGACATTTAATGAGAGAAGCCTTTCTCAGTCTTAAACCACGGTGGAAACTCCTTTCTCACAGGAAAACATCACAAAAAACAATCTTACAGGTCCTTTTATCAAAACAGTGGTACCCTTAGTGGAAAATATAACACCACATTAGATTAGCAAAGTACACAAGGTAACGACATGTAGAGGATTAATAAAATCAGTTTGTTCCCCCTTCTGACCTGTGATCACTTTGAGCAGATAAAATCAGTTAATCAATGAATGCTCTCATCTTACTGTTTAAGCAGACGCATCATTAGACAAAAGAAATGAGCTTTGACCAACAACATGCTTCAGGACAGAGACATACACCTTTAGTGAATCTGTGTTTCTTTGAGTTGACTAGATTTGTCTTTGTTTTCAGTCTGAACAAAACCACATTCAGTAACAGAAAATAAAAACAGTGAATACAGATTCCTTGTTCCCCTGCAGCCGCACCATGGAGGCAGTAGAAACCATAAAGACACACCTGCTCCAAGACAACAACAGAACTAGCCTCAGCCCTGAACAGATAAGTAAATTACAGGACCTCTGTGTAAACACCACCTATTTCCAGTTCAACGGAGGATTCGATAGACAGAAGCACGGCTGTGCAGTGGGCTCACCGGTATCTCCTATTGTGGCGAACATCTACAAGATGTGGAGGGAAAAGCCCTCAACTCCTTCAGAGGAGCAGCACAGAGCCACTGGTACAGATATGTGGACGACACCTGGGTCAAAATTAAATTGCGGGGGATTTCGGACATGGCGGGTAACAGTCACTCCCACTTGGCGCTTTGGCGTGTCTTGTCAAACGACTGAAATAACAAACAAATTGCAATTTGAGTTTCCCCAACTGCTGAGAAAGACAAGGTAGATCTCCCCTGTATTGGCTGCTATGTAACTTTAGTTAAATTTGTAAAAAGTACTTGCATAGTGCCATCTGCTGGGATCCGATGACCAGGATTTCTGTTTTGTCTGAGTTCAGCTGGAGGAAATTATTTGACATCCATTTTTTAACTTCACAAAGGCAGTTGTTAAGTGAACTCAGGGTCATTCCAAGGTCTGTGGATCTGACGGGCAAGTATATTTGTGTGTCATCAGCATAAATATGAAAAGAAATGCCGTGTTTATGGATAATATGTCCAAGGGGAAGCAGATACAAGGA
The DNA here is from genome assembly GCF_014851395.1 of Micropterus salmoides. Lineage (NCBI taxonomy): Eukaryota > Metazoa > Chordata > Actinopteri > Centrarchiformes > Centrarchidae > Micropterus > Micropterus salmoides. The sequence continues at coordinate 50,319,572 of NW_024041150.1, forward strand.
AAACAAAATGGGTCCTAAGACCGACCCCTGAGGCACACCATATTTAACTGGACAGAACGAGGAGACATAGTTGTTTACAGACACGCAAAACTTCCTATTTGACAGGTAGGATGAAAACCATTCTAGGGCAGTACCAGAGATCCCCACCCTCAGTCTGTCTAACATGATGTTGTGATCAATGGTGTCAAAAGCAGCGCTAAGGTCCAGGAGTACCAGGACTGAGCACATGCCTTCATCAACAGACATTAAAAGGTCATTGGTGACTTTAAGCAGGGCAGTCTCAGTGCTGTGGTACTTCCTGAAACCAGACTGAAACTTTTCAAATATTTTGTTATTTTCCAGTACAGTGAGCAACTGTTTGGACACAATTCTTTCTAGAATCTTTGCAATAAAAGGCAGTTTTGAAATTGGTCTAAAATTATGTGGGAGGGAGGGATCTAAACCAGGTTTCTTTAAAAGTGGGTTCACGCAAGCCGTCTTAAAATAATCAGTGACACAACCAGTAGATAGGGAGCTGTTGAAAACAGAGATCAAATGTGGCCCAACAGAATCTATTACTTTCAGTAAAAACTTTGTAGGTATTACATCAAGTGGGCTGGAGGACACTCTCATTTGTGATACTGTTTTTAAAAGCTCAGACAAGTCGATGGGATAAAACTGGTTAAAACTCTCTTGTTGCTGGTGAGGAACCTCTGAGTAAGAGGCCGCGGGGGTAATAGAGGCTCTGATTGACACCACCTTATTGGTAAAATAAGATAAAAACAATTCACAGTCATCATTACTTCCAGCTGAGGCACAAGGAGGGGTTGGGTTTACCAGCTGATCCACAGTCTTAAACAGAAACCTGGGATTGTGTTTATGTGTAGTAATGAGTTCAGAAAAATAGTGTGTTCTCGCATCCTTAACCATGTTATTGTAGTTAATTAATAAATCCTTCAGACTGAGGTAATGGACTTGGAGACTGGATTTTTTCCATCTGCGCTCTGCTTTCCTGCATTCCCTTTTGAGGCTGCGAATGCTGTCATTTATCCAGGGTTGCTTACTAGCTTTAGACGTAGGCCTAAACTTTAGAGGAGCAGTAATATTTAGTGACGACAAGCAGATATGATTGAAGTGATCGACCAGATTGTTGGTGTTGGAATCAGACAGGTGTTGCTTTGGCTCTGAAAGAATGCGCAAAACTTTGAAACACTTTGTTCATTAAAGATGCGACAACACACGGAGCTTGGTGAGGCGGCATGAGTAACAGACGAATCGCAGCTAAAAACAATACATCTGTGGTCAGATATGGTCATGTCCACTAATTCCACAGAGGAAATGCTGACACCCAGGGTAAAAACCAAGTCCAGTGTATGACCACGGTTATGTGTTTGCCCTTTGACATATTGTTTGAAGTTAAAAGAAGTGGCCATATTTAAAAAGTCAGTTGCATTAACATTGTTGGGGTCATCAACATGAATATTAAAATCGCCACAAAGAACAATTCTGTCATAATTTAAAACCAGAGTAGATAAAAATTCAGGAAGTTCTGATAAAAATCCTCCAGGCGGTTTTGGGGGGTGATAAATTATAACAAATATGATAGGTTGCAGCCCTCCAACTTTAAGAGTGAGAACTTCAAAGGAGTTAAATTCATCACAGCGTACTTGATGACATTTAAAATTTTTCCTATACACGCTCACTAGCCCACCACCACGACCACTGACCCTCGGTTGACTAAAACAATCATATTGAGGCGGACACAGTTCAGATAGCTGGCTATAGTCATTCATCTGCAACCAGGATTCAGTTAAAAACATAAAATCTAGATTTGCAGACAAGATAAAATCATTTAAGATAAAAGTCTTACTTGAAAGTGATCTCACATTGAAGAGAGCCATTTTAAATGAGTTTGTTCTGGGTGCTGGAGTTGGTGCAGTTGTCCTAATCCTTAAGAGATTACTAATATTTCTGTGTGGGATGTGCACATTTCGGTTTACTGGTCTATGCGTGATGATGACAGGAATAGAAGTCTGTGGAACAGCGCTGGGAGCAGACGGCTTTACATGCCAGCAGGTGGAGACAGTTGTTTGTGGCAGTGAGGCAGAGATCTGTTCAGTGAGCGGTGGTGTGTCCAGGTGTGCTGCATGAATGATTAGTCATTCACGTAAGTCATGTGTGGAATATTCAGTGATGAAATTTTGAGCATTAAACTCTTAATTTCCTGCTTTCTGGAGACATTTTCTGCACCAATTTATGGAGTAAATGTCTTTATTTATATGAATGGCAGCACAAAATTCAGGTGACAATTCAGAATATAACAATAAAATTAAATATAATGCAGTAATCAGTAGCTTTTCTTGTTGCTTAAGTAATTTTCTTGGACAATGCCCATTTGTTTCTTCTATATTTAAATTGCATTGCATGTTTTATTATTGTGCAAATAAGATTCTTGTTCCAAGCTATTTTTCAGAACATATTTAACCAATTTCGTTTTCAGCAAGTGACGGGGACATGTCCCCAGCGACCCCAGTGTAAATGACACCAATGGTAACAGATTTGTAACATTTCATGTATGTGACTTGCACAAAATGCTCAACATTTTTTTTTAAGAGCACACAAAATTACACAATCAGTTAAAACAATGGCTGTCCATCTGAGTCTGTTGTTGAGTCTTTGTGCTCTCTGTGTGTCTGCTGTTACTGGATTGTTTTCTACCTACCTCTGCCACACTCCCTGTCTCTGCTAGGCCTACAGTAGCATCCTTCCTCCCAGCACTGGTAGCCTACAAGAAGACTCTCTGTCTGTACCGATTCCAGCAACATCCATGAACACAGTAGCCTACAGAACATTGCAGAAAGATGTTTTCTCACACACTGCGCACAACATTGGAATATACATTAATTAAAAATATAACTCACCCACGGGTGTGCAGAGGAGGCTTTTTAATGAGGAGGCCAATCGAAACCGAAACCAACATTGTACCCAGTTGTACCTGCACCAAAGTGTTCACTGTTACTTTACCTGATCCGTGCTTGTGAAATAACCGCCGTCTGAGTCTTGTAGCGTAGTGGATGATCATTTCTCTCTGTGTTTCTCAGCGAAATGCTTAAAAGGGGCACCAAATATAGTTCGATTTGTGGGGGAACACTGATATTAATATCAATCTGACCGGCCCACCCCAAAACAAATAGTCCAGCCCCTCTGGCATATGTCAGAATTGCCAGATGGCCAATCCGCCCCTGATTAGTGATGATATTTGTAGGCTACATTTGAGATAAATTTTGCCCGTGTACAAAGCTTACAAAGTGTGTCTGCACTATTTGGTGACCTAAAACTATTCTTCAGTGGCTTAATGATTTGGTACACACGGGTTCATTAGTGTTGGCCCTTTCTGTTACACTGAGACAAGCACAGAAAAAGAAGAGATCTGGACCCAAACTCAGAGGAGGTACAGTTTGTGATGTTTATTAACAAGAAAGAGATCAAACTTAACCAACGGAGAGGCAGGCAGTCTATAAAGCAAACAAATCCGAGACAGGTACAGGCAGTAATTCAAAATCCACAGAGAAGGAAAGAAACACAAATGACGGAAGAACACAGGAGACGGCCGGGGACGCTTGATGGGAGATAAAGACCAAAGACCAGGGAACCCACCAAACAATATGTTCACAGGAGAGAGGTGGAAACGGCAAAACACAAGGACGGGAAGTCTGAAACGAGAGGAGTTAGTTACAAAGTGAAACACAGAATGAATAAAGTTCACAAAGAAACATGAGGAAGGATTTAACTAAATAAAACAGGAAGTCACAACACAAACCCACGAGACTTTAGTCTTTAAGGAAAATATTTCAAAGAAGATTTTAAAGAGATTTTTAACCTTTAATGTCTTAAACATTACCTGATTTTATGTATCAGCCTGTTTTAATGTGTTATGAGCTTCATTCTGTCCTCACTCCACTGGTTGTAGCTCTTTGAGTAGAAAACAAAGTAAAACAGGTAAATGTGAACATGTCTGAGCAGAAAGTTGATCACAGCTTGTAATTAAATAAAGTGTCTGTAGGAATAACTCACATATCCTCAGAGCGCAGAAATAAATGATCAACATTTTCTTTCTAACCTGCTTCAGATTCTGATGTCGTCTGTGCAGCAGCACCAAAACAAGCGGTGGAAGCTGATGGTGGAAAACCTCTTTATCGTCTTCTCGCTCTCACATTCCTTATTAAATATCATGTTTTCTAATGAACTGCATCACTTGTGGAAAACAAAAGCCCACTCTTTGGCCTCTGAGTCTGTTTGGGGTCAAAAGAAACCTCCAGACTTTCACTCTCAGTCCTTCAGAGTCTAACAGCTTCCAGAGGTTTTGTTGAAGAGTCAGACTGTGTTTGAGCGCCACCTGCTGCTCATTAAGCAGACAGACCAATAAAGATGAAGAATAAAGAGAACAGAGTGCTGCTGTTCCTCCATCTTCTGCTCTTTCCTTCATTGTTTTACTCTCTCTGGATGCTGCTGTGCTCTGACAGGAAATCACTGACGTTTAGTGGCTGAACGAGCAGCTTTGATTTGTTATTGAACTTTCTAATGTGTCTGTTAGCTCACATGTCTTTGACCTTTACACCTCAGCTCATGTCAGCGTTGATGTTTCCTCCCTTACTGTAACGTACAGAAGCTGATGTGCTTCCTGCAGTAGTTTGGCTTGTATCTGCTGTAAGCTGCAGTTAATAATTAGATCTGTTCTGGCTCTATTATTACTGAGGGATTCTCTGTTGTTTGACCCTTATGGCCCAAAAAAGGTAAGAATTACCAAAATAAAAGCTCCTGTGGTGAGTCAACATTTTTAAGGTACTGAGATACTTTTTATAGATAAAAATATGATAAGAAGTTATTTCATATCTCATCATTATCACTCAGTAAGTCATAACTTTGATTCTTTTTCAGCATTAAAAATATTAATTATATGAAGTTTCTGTTATTTTAATGACTCATTAATGTAAAAGCAGCATTTTACTGCTGTAGTTGTCTCATCAGACTGCAGCTAATGATTATTTTCATTCTGGATCAATCTGATTATTTCCGTCAATCATCGATTGATTGTTTGGTTTTTAAAGATTCTGTAAATAGTGAGAAATGCCGTTAAAGTGATACCAACACAGTACTTCATTCGATACCTTGCTTAAAAGGCCACCTGTTGAAGCCATAGAAGTTGATTGGTAGCCTATTACTATTTTTATTGTTGTTATAGACAAGCAAGGGGATCTTTTTTATTTTTTTCAAATAACTGTTACACAAAAGTATTGGGAAATTATATCAGATCGCTGCTCATCCTTATTAGGTCACTGTTAGTATTATACAGGGAAAATAAATTTATTTATAGCCTAGTTGAACTAAAGAGGATAAGTGAAATAGTTTAGTGAGCAAATGAGTTGTGAGAAACGAATCTAAGTAAGAAGTAAGAAGTAAGAAGTAGAAAACGAATAAGGAGTTTAAACAAGTCACTAAACTAGACTGAAGAGTCTAAATAAGCAAACAGAGGAAAAGAGAGGCTGAACGTCCAGCTGATCAAACCATCTACATCTGAAATGGCCACAGCTGCTGCCGGAGGCTTCCTGAGTAAAATCAGCTTTTAATTGATGTGAATGAACGCAGCGATTGATCAGTGAACAGCAAATAAAAATGTGTTAAATGATTCCAGATGATGAAACCAACGAAAAGCCAAGCTTGTGCTGATAAACTTGTGTAACAGTAACATGCCTGAAACCGAAGGCGAGCGGCTGTTAAAATCAGCACTGACTCGGCGCGTGCAGGCTTTTTTTTTAATACAGTTTATGGTGCAATTGGCTGCAAGCAAAACCATATAAATAGTCACTGACACTATTCGTTACCGGGCTAAGGTATCAAGTATAGCCATCCCTACTAAAGCTGTCAGATAAATGTAGTGAAGTAAAAGTACATGATTTCCCTCTGAGATGTGGAGCAGAAGTAGAAAGTAAAGTACAAGTACCTGAGTGTTGTACTTGAGTACAGCAGTGTAGTAAATGCAGCTGTTGTGTTAATGTGAATGTTTTGTGAGGAGCTCTCCAGTTTGTCCTGAGGGACGAACAGACTGACAGTGACAGGAAGCAGCCAGCAGGAGGCAGCAGAGGAGCTTCAGTTTGTTCAACAGATGATAGTTTTCACTTTAAAGTCACAAAGTCAAACAACCAGTCCTCCTATAATGGAAGATCAGCAGCCCAGTAAGGTTGTTGTTATTTCATTAAACGCCAGTTTATTATGGAATAAACAGCATTTGAGCAAAATATCAACTGAAACATTAAAGCTGATGAAGCTAAAGAGGAAGAGGTCGACATCAGCATCCTCAAGGACTTCATCACTTCACTTATATTTTGTTTTAGTAGCGTAAATGAACAAACTGATCACCACAAACTAACTCCCCAAACCCCGGCTGCAGCCCTGCAGACACACAGCTGAAACTAAATAATGTTTTGAAGTTAAATTACTTCATGACTCCATCTGCTGATGAGGAAGATGCTGCTGAAAGCCCTTTAAAAAAGCCAGTAAGTGAACTTTTAGTACAGATTAATTTGGATTATTTACAAAGTAAAGGCTGAGCCTTCACGCACATATGAAGACCCCAAAGAAGATCAGCGTGCTGTCGATGGACATCTCTTTAATCACAAACCACAAAAACTTTTATCCTCGTGGACGTTAAAAAGACTGAAGAACTGATGTCACTAAGTCTGAGTCCAAGAGGTTTTAAGGGCTCAAAATGCTGTAAACAGGAACGGGACAGCACTTTGCCACATTAACACATTCACCTTCACGACAATGACACATGTTGCACACTTTTTATTTTATGTTTTTGCCTTATTTTTAAGTCCTGCAGGCTCTCGCCCTACAGAGTGGAGGAGAGGTAAATGTCAATATATATATGTCAATAATACAGTATTGTTGGTCAAATAGCATCATTAAGCAAAAACTAAAATAAATAGCTGAATAAACTAAGATGTCTATGAAGATTCTCAGTCATCCAGGTCATAGTTACCCAACGAAGGTTAAAATCAAGGGCAACTGGACTTGGTTGAAGATACTGGAAGACGTTTCGTCCCTCATCCAAAGGACTTCTTCAGTTCTGACTGACTGGCAGGGAAACTCAGCTATTTAACCTCAGTGGGGTCGTTATCCCGGGTCATCGATACCGCTGGTTCGTTAGTGTTCCTTGTTGCTGTGACGACAGTCGTTACAGTCGTTAAGACTACCTGTGGCCAAGACTGAACGACCATCGTTGGTATCTTCACCTGAGGCCAATAGGTTACGTTTGTTGAGTTTCCTGGGAAGTGATGAAAGGACAGCATTGTAAGTGGGGGATAAGTGGTGGCGTAGACCCCCTCCCCTGTTCAATGACGGCTTCTCAACCCTGGTGTAGATGCTTCCTTGACACCTCTTTCAAACCATCCATCTTCTCTGTCTAAAATGTGCACCTGGTGGTCCTCAAACGAGTGTCCTCTGTCCTTCAGATGTAAGTAGACTGCAGAGTCTTGACCTGAGGAGTTGGCCCTTCTGTGTTGAGCCATGCGTTTGTGTCGTGGTTGTTTAGTCTCCCCAATATACAGGTCTGTGCATTCCTCACTGCATTGGACCGCATACACTAGATTGCTTTTCTTGTGTTTGGGTGTGCGGTCTTTGGGGTGGACCAGCATCTGTCTTAGTGTGTTCTTGGGTTTAAAAAACACAGGGATGTTGTGTTTGTTAAAAATCCTCCTGAGTTTCTCTGATACTCCAGACACGTCTGGAATCACAATGGAATAAACTAAGTGTGTAATAATGTGATTGAATTCCTCTGACTTCATGTGTTCTATGCAGCATCTTAAGTTAAGAAAACTTTCAACAATATTAACATCAGCGTAGGTGTTGATTCTTGTTTACTGTTTTCTTCTCTTATAACGCGGATTTGCCGTGATTTTTTTCTTTCCTCTCGCTTCCGGGTTTCCCCTGGGGCGAGTTCAGAGCCGACAAAACGTGGCGAGACGGTGGTTCCCTGAACACCCTGTTGTTTACGCAAGCGCACAGCATGTTCCTGCCTTTAGTAACACCTGTAACCAAACAGAAGAAAACATAACTCGAAGCTCGTTGCAAAGAAACATGTCGTTCAATCCGAAAACGTTGTAAAACGTTGCAAAACGTTTTGAGCTTGAACTCGCCCCACCTAAAACCCCGTGTTTCACGTCACAACGCTATGAACTGTGGGTAATTGACACACAGTGTTGAGTTCCTGTATCAGCCTGAAGATCTCCGAGACCAGAATCCAGAGTCAGTCCACCAGTCACAGCAGAGACCTGCTGGACAAACTAGAACCAGAACCCGGACCACAGGAGCCAAACAGCAGCCTCGTGCTCTGATAGCACCGATGTTCAGGTCAGTGTTCATGACTTCCTCACGAGACTAAAGACACGAGGAAGAGTCTCGAGGGTCCGTGTATCATCCGTTCATTCTGTTGTTAGAGATCAGACCCTGTTGACGTGGTTTGATTTCCAAAGTGTCTCCGTGATTCCTGTTTTCATCTTGAAGAGAGGAAGCTGAAATAAAAAACTCACGAGCGTTTCTCTTTTGTTTGTTCCGGGGTCTTCCTGCGGGGCGCATGCGCGGTGCGGCGCGTGTTGTGTCGGGAGCGCGCAGAACAAACGATGATGAAATATAAATATTTTCCTCGTGTGTTGGTGAGTTTATCACCGTGACAAACAGTCTGCCTGTCTGCAGGTTTCAGCTCTGAAGAGTATTTGTGGAGTTCAGAGTCAGTCTGGAGTTTAGTTTTCCTCCACTGGTGCTCAGCTTTTCAACACGTCCTGTTTTTAGCCATGTGTCAAGTTCCTCCACGGTGTATTTCACTTCTTGTCATCACTAGAAAAAGTTCTATAAATGTGCAACGTTTCCTAAGTCAGTCGTGCAAGGGTTGCCACATTCAATACAGAAAAATAAGGGACGTCAGCCGCACCGGGGGCCACACCCCTCGGGGGCCCTCAACCACAGGCCTGATGGTGTGCCAGTGGTGGTATAACATAACTTGAAACACATTTTCAGGAGCGCATTAAGATTGATACCAGCGGACATTATAATAAGTGATCTGCTATTGAAATCAGTGTGAACAGTGTCACATCTCAACAGTCATGTTGTCTGAATACACAGCTGTGACAATAAAAAAACGTTGGCCAACAATGACGGTAAGACCACAAAAAATAAATAGATATTAATTAGTATTTTATTAACTTATTAAATCAACATGTCCATAACTTATAAACTGGCTAAAACAAATGCGTTGATAAGATTTGACTGGAAACATGAACTTCAGTGGCCATGTGTGCATGTTAGGCCTACTTCCTTTTTATAAATGTTTTCTTGTCAGAAGTACAGCACTCGTGCAGCACTGAGTTGCTGTTTGTCTTTCAAACAGCGGCAGTGAAACTTTGAACAGGACTCCTCATGAGCTCCACAGAGCACCTGTTCCTGCTGTCACTTTGTTGGTCATTCTGGAAAACATCCACCATTGTTTCCCTGAGCAAGAGGCCCATTGTTGCTCAAGAGGTCTCTGACATACAGTGAGGCCAGAAAGTATTTAGTCAGCCACTGATTGTGCAAGTTCTCCTACTTAGAAAGATGAGAAGGGGAAAATAAATCCAGGAAATCACATTGTAGGATTTTTAAAGAATTTATTTGTAATTTATGATGGAAAATAAGTATTTGGTCAATAACAAACAAGCAAGATTTCTGTCTCTCACAGAAGCTCTTCTGTCCTCCGCTCGTTACCTGTATTAATGGCACCTGTTTGAACTCGTTATCTGTATAAAAGACACCTGTCCACAGCCTCAAACAGTCAGACTCCAAAGGGACGCCAGGCGTGTCCCCCTGCTTAAGCCAGTACATGTCCAGGCCCCTCTGAAGTTTGCCAGAGAGCAAACACACCGCTCGGGCAACGAAGGAGTGGCTCTGTAAAAAGCATTTCAAGGTCCTGGAGTGGCCTAGCCGGTCTCCAGACCTCAACCCCATAGAAAATTTGTGGAGGGAGTTGAAAGTCCCAAAACATCACTGCTCTAGAGGAGATCTGCAAGGAGGAAAGGGCCAAAATACCAGACACAGTTTGTGCAAACCTGCTGAAGACTTACAGGAAACGTTTGACCTCTGTCATTGCCAACAAAGGTTATGTTACAGAGTATTGAGCTGAACTTTTGTTATTGACCAAATACTTATTTTCCACCATAATTTACAAATAAAATCTTTAAAAATCAAATGTGATTTCCTGGAGGGGGTTTTTTTTTTCTTTCTCATTTTGTCTCTTAGTTGAAATGTACCTATGATGAAAATTACAGACCTCATCTTTCTAAGTAGGAGAACTTGCACAATCAGTGGCTGAAATACTTTTTGACCCCACTGTATGTAGCAATTGTAAGTCACTTTGGATAAGAAGAGTCGGCTAAATGTAATATAATGTAAGAACCACTGGATGCTGCGATGAGGCTGTTGATGGACAGGATGAGAAATTGCTAATGAATTTAAGTAATTGAAAAGGGTGGTGTGAAAATAGATTTTGGCTAAAATATTTGTTGTTGTTTGCAGTAATACCATCCAAACGATGAAACCACACATACATAACCTGTTTACAGACATAATACATTTAGATTGGTCAGTAAATATATTGTATTTATTTATATTCAACTTGTTGTTAATTCTATAGTATTGATGGATGCAATTCTATAGATTGGTGAAGCATAACAATTAAATTCTTCACATAGGCACTATAATTTGATGATTGTGTATTAATTAGCCTATAACTCTCTGATCTCTTATTAAATTAATGCTTATGAGTCTGACTGTATACCTCAACCTTAAAAACAAATCACACCATAATGTAGGGATGTGATTCATTTACATTGGAACAACATTTCTTAACAAATAGGCAGCACATGAAATCCAGCGTGATGAATCAGAAAATTAGTACGTTTTATTAAGTCTCTGCCTCTGCATGCTGTCACACGTCTGACCGGCCTCCGTGCTCCACACAGAACGCTGGCCGACAAACTGCAGTTTAGCTTGATACTCATCAGGAAGGTTATTTGATGTCTTCCACTCTCCTCGTCGTTGGTACCTTTGCGTCCGCTTTCGTTGCAGAGGTGACGCCAAGAGACCCGTCTTACCTGAGTCGGATTGGCCATGAACCTGACTGTATTAGTGAAACCAACAACGGCAGCGAGTGAGTATTAACCAGTCGTGGGTAGAAAAGAGTCTTCACAGAATGCAGGTGGGATGATTTGCATGGGATGCTGCATTAAAGACAACACGGAAATACGGGACAAACCGCGTCACGCATTAATTCAAAACGGGACAAAGCGCTATTTAGTTATCAAATACGGGACAATTCCGTATTTTAAGGGATGGTTAAATAATAAGTTAAATAAATTATTATTATTGCCATAATCAAGCAGCCCTAGTTGCCAAATAAGGCAGTGGGTTTTAATTAATGTTTGACCTGAATATCTTGAGTCAAGTCAGTAATTGGTAGTTTGGTGTTTATTGATCTCTTGATGCCATAAAAAGACCCTTTTTGCTCTCTTTCACAGCCAAGCTCAAAGTTTCTCACCTGTTAAAAAATGGTTTGACACACATCAGTAGCTTGTCTGGAAAATTATCTCTTTGGTTTTGGGTTGGTTGACTGTCAGGCTCCAGGTTGTCCAGTTTGTGCGACGCTCCACTCAGTATACAGTGTATATACTGTATACAGTGACAGTGTGTTGGAGACTTTTTAATGACCCATCAGCTTCTCGGTTTTCTGAGTTTTATAGTGACTTTAAGCTCATTGTTTATCCGTCGGCTGCATGTTTACTGTTCTGGTTCACTCTCATAGAATAAAAGGAAACACAGTAAAAAGCTGCAGTCAGGGCTCTTACAGTGTGGAAATGTAAGGAATTAGATTTTCAGCGCCCCCGGGCCCTGCGAACTCTGAAGAAGACAGCGCTCCACGAGAAAATGGCGGGCGCTCGATTTAGGGTAACCACGGTAACGGCTTTTGTGAGTTACACAGTTGTAGCCTATTTAAGTGACGTGAAAATTATAGGCTGCATAACTTTACCTGATAGGCCTTCATCTAGTTTTGCGGGGAAGTTCCTGTTGATGTCGTGATAACTATTTAGATTCTGGAAATTCAAACGGCGACCATCAGTTTCTCTTTCAATGATTTGTGCTCCGTGTCGCGTCCAAAAAGTTCAAGACCATTCAACTCCGTCGGCAGGTGTGTGTGTGAGGCGAGCACAACCGCAACAGTTTCTCGTGAATGGACCCGCTTGTCGCTGCACCTTGCTGTTTATGTTGCTGCACCTTGCTGTTTATGTTGCTGCACCTTGCTGTTTATGTTGCTCCCTGATAAAAGAAATATGTTTCTGCTGATACCTGAAAACAGATTTAAATATGTCAACCTGTTGCTCAGAAGGTGCCTGTTATGATCGTGGCTCTCGACTCTAACTTGTTTTAACAAGCCAGATTAAAGGTAATGCCCTGCCAGTGGCAAATAGCTTTGGTTTAATATTAGATTACATTAATGTTTAAGTTGAGATTTACAAGAAATGCCGATATTAAAGTGAAAAAGACCCGATTTATGAGCCGATATTTAGATTTTGAAAATGATTTGGATAGTAGACCCCTTTCCTGTATAAATTACACTTAGAACAGGCTGATATTGAAAGCGGTACTATATGTGGGCTATAAAACCTTTTTCCTACATGGATTATGTTAATAAAATTACAGTCTCAACAACTTCACATGTAAACAATTGCACGTCAATAAATATGTTACTGGAAGGTGCAACTTTTTCAGCCATCTGTAAACAGAGAGTGAGAGAGAATAAGCATGTTTATTTTACCTTACACGTAATCTGCTGTAATAACTACTTCCAATTTAGTGTATTCACATCTAGTTAACGATACAACAAATCCACGGCTCGGTCCAGCAGTGGACTCAGGGCCCCGTTTCAGAAAACGGGTTCAAGAAACCGGAACAGGTGTTTAAAATGAGTTCAGTCAACTCTGCGTACGTTGAGCCTGATGGAAGCGCGTGCGTGGGGATGAAAAAAAGCCTCATCAATGGAGCTCCGATACTACGAGTCACTATGGCAACGGGTAAATAAATAAAGGCAGAGCCTCCATTTTAATCGGATGGAGCGAGAAATATGAATGCTGCCAACGTGGACTATGATGGGCTTTAAAACGCAGGAGTGGAGGAAGGAGTCAATACTTTAACAATATTACATTTTATTCAGCGTTGCTCATTCATCATTTACCAGACTGGAGTTTCCTTAATGAATGAAAAGTGCTGGGATTCACCTGCAGCCTGTTATTCATTTTAAAAAGCTACAGGCCTGTTTATGCAGCTGGAACCTGACGGGACTAAATGCCGGTGGCAATAACTGAAGATAAAAATATTAATGAACAGATTAGACACAGTTTAGGCTCCTGATGGACCTGTGATTGTAAAGTGTTAGACTCAGCACGTCTATTAATTACTTTTTTGCTCATTTTGTATTTTATGAAATGCTGTCAAAACACATTCAGACTATCAAAAGATAATCTAAAACTGTTGTTTCAGCTGCACCACAGTCATCCTCAACAATCATATTCACATCATATCCAGCTGATAACTACGATAGGAATGTTCAATCTGTGCGACTACAATATGAAAGGTTACTGTTCATTGATCAGTTTTATACAGATCAGTTTAAACAGTAGCCTATACTGCAGCACTCTAATGCACGGTAAGTGTTTTTGTGCAACTGTTGCCAACCTGACAGCTGCCTTAATGTCCACAGAGTCACTGAGTTATAAAGGACAGTGCAGCTTATAGATTTTATTCTGTGCTGAGGATAAATTTACGATGTCCAAAGATAACTCTCTGTCCTTACATCGATGACAGGTTGATCATAAAAGAGGTCATGTTCAAGAAGATCGTGTGTTAAAAAACAAAAACTAACAGCCTATTTAACCGTGATTTTGATGTTTCTGAAGACGTAATTGCGTTCCAGTCTTTGATATCGACAGTATGTATGAGGAAATATCAGACAGCCGCTTCAGGCTCCGCAGGAGGAGTCGGAGAGAAACTCAGCGTTAGTTGATGTAAACCTCCTCCCAAGCAGGTTGGGTTCACAGCGTAAGTTGGCGGGTTACAGACCCAGAGTTTATCTGATCTTGCTCTCTGAAACCGAAAACCCAGAGTTTCTCTTATCTTGGGCTCAACTTTCACTAAACCCGCTTTCTGACACAGGCCTCAGAAATAGTAGGCATTCTTCCTTTTATAAATGTTTTCTCATTAGAAGTACACTACTCGTGCAGCACTGAACAGCTATTCAATAATAATAATAATGCACCCCATTATTATTGTTATTATAATTCCATGTTCAGTTAATACATGTAGTCGAAGTTGCAGGCATGATAATTCAATGATAACTTGACCAAAAACGTCATGTGACACACAAATTTAGTTGTAGGCCCTTCTGACTGTCGGGCATTGTCACTATATATGACACAGAAACATCTCTTGTTTTTAAATAAGACCTGATGAATCTTTTCTTAAACCTGCCATGTTTAGCACTGTTTAAACCTACAGTCCTGCTCACCATTATTGGCACCCCTTCATTTTTTGCATAACCTCTATCTATATCTTCAGAAATAAATAGAAATGTACCAAATTTATATCATCAGGATCTTTTAATTGGAGATCCAATGTAATTTTGTTTTTCAATTTACATATTGTAATTTCAATGAAGAAAAAGCAGCAATAATATTTGGTTGCACACCCGTTGGCAGTGATGACAGCCTCCAGACGTTTCTTGTAGCCATCTGAGCTTCTTGCTCTTCTCAGCTGGTGTTTTCTCCCACTCTCTTTGCAAATTGTTCAAGCTCTTGAACGTTTGCAGGTTTCTTTTCCCCAATGGCAGATTTCAGCTCATACAAAAGATCGGATTGAGATTAGGACTCATTGCTGGCAATTTTAAAAGTGTCAATTTTTTTCCTTTTCAACCGTTCCTGCATGCTTTTGGATGTGTGCTTTGGGTCTTTGTCTTGCTGGAGGACCCAAGATCTTCGACTCAAACCAAGTTTTCTTACACTGGGTAGGACATTTCCCTCTAAATCTCTTGATAATTGTCCGATTTAATGATTCCTGTGATATGGTCAAGGCCTACAATACCAGATGCAGCAAAGCAGCCCCACAGCATTATGGATCCTCCACCATGCTCAGCTGTTGGAAGGGTGTTCTTTTCCTTGTAGGCTTTATTGCGCCGTCTGTAAACAAACTGTTGGTGTGCACTGCCAAAAAGCTCTTCCTGTATCATCTGTCCACAGAACATTTTCCCAGAAGGATCTTTGGTAGTCGTTTCTTTTTATGTTTTTTCCTCAGCAATGGTGTTTTCCTTGGCCTTCGCCCATGAAGCCCTGTTTGGTTTAGTGTGCGGTGTATGGTATTTGTTGAAACAATGACTCCAGATTTTTCCACGTTGGCCTTCAGGTCTTTGGATGTTTGACAAGGTGTTTTGTCCACCCTTCGAACCAACCTTTGCAGACTTCTCATCGATATATATTTTTTTATTCCCATTACGGCCAGGGAGGTTGACAGTTCCATGCTTGGCAAACTTCTTAATAACATTATGCACTGTTGAAACAGGGATATCAAGGTCTTTGCAGATGGCCTCATACCCTTTGGAGGTCTTGTGTTTGCTAATTATCGCATTTATAATGTCCTCCGACAGCTCCTTTTGTCTTCACCATTGTGACAAAGGAACAGGCATAACAGATGGCTTTTTATAACACCAAAGTCATCATTCATTGGCTAATTCATGTCACATGGGCACAGACAATTTATCACAGGGGAATCTCATTTGTGATTTACCACAGGTGAGTCACAATGTGTTTCCATACTGATTTACAGCAAAGGGTGCCAATACCTTTTTTAGCTTTAGCTACCTTTAGCAAGCTTTAAGATTTTCTGTTTTTTCCTCCCACTGCTTGTTTTAAATTGTTTATCATTTGCTCTTTTGTATCAAACATGAGTTCTTAATAAATCAGAATTGTTTCACTTGATTAATTTTTCAGAAGATATTCCACATTATGTACTTAAACTTCGTGGGTGCTAATAATGGTGAGCAGGACTGTACTTGGCAATAAAGCTGATTCTGATGAAAAACAATAACTCTATTATATCTACTATGTTTGAAGTCAAACAGGAAAATATACCACCTGTGCTACTGAGCAGTGCAAGAGCCAGTCGACACTGATGAACTTAGTGCTGAATAAAAAAGACTGATAAATTGGTTATGATTGACCAAATCTTTAATAACAGCCAAACAAGAGCCAAACAGTTGATAGCATCATTTTCTCAACCAGTTTCTTTGAGTGATCTAAACATGTAATGATAGAGACTGTCTGAGTGTCTTTTTGGAAAAGAGAAGGATCTGTCTGTTTCTTTTTTTAAACTCGTATATCTGCTGTTATAAACACAGATGCCGACTTAAATACAATCACGTCAAATCGGCCGATAATGCCGGCTGGACAATAAATCAGTAGGGCTCTAATTTAAACCTATTTGCGTCCAGTAGTATTGGTCTGGACTAATGGATAGATTTGCCTCCCACTTTAAGAATGTGAGAAAGATAGTACTATCTATTTTCAACAATAACATGTTTATCTTAATACCTTTTGGGTGCAAGAGTTTAATAAAGTCTGTCATCATTGGAGGTAAAGTCCATTTTGTTATACTTAAATCTTGCCCGAATTATGCATTTGAACGGTTGATATTCAAGAACGTTATTGCTAGTTCTGTATTGTGCCATTAGATCCTGGATCTCTCCCATGAGTTATATGGGCACTATTTAACCTGCAAAGCACCTAGCTTGTTTTAAGTGTGCTAAATAAATAAAATTATATTTATGGGCAATGTCGTCCATCACACAAGGTCATACTCTATTGATTTAAGTAGAGGCGTGTAGTTTAGCCATGACAGTTCTGACAGCCTGGAGTAAATTATGACACCCAGATATTTAATCTTTTTTTTTTTTTCATCGGCAGCAGTGAAACAGTGCTGGACTTGATCCTTGAGGGCAATAGCACCCCATCAAATTACATCTACAGAGCTTGTTTTTGCCATTTACGGCCTCTGAATATGTCTGACAATATTTTAGAAAAGATCCCTATAGCGGTAGACCTTTTTTATTTTATTTTTTTATTTTTTTGAAACTTGAACATTGTGGGTTATGTTCTACAGACATGTTCTAAATGGGATTTATTGTAACTACACTGGTCATAAATCGAGTCCACAGCGGTGTTGTCATGGAACCAGGTTTACACTGGTCTCATTAGTGTTAGCCGCATTGATGGTGCTAGATAACTCGCTCCACCATGACATCTCACTTACTGTCTTTCTTTCTCTCGCTGTCTGTTGCTATAGAAACGGAGAGGAAGAGAGGGACTCAAACGTCGCCACCAGGGAGAAACCATACTGCTGTGACCAGTGTGGGAAACATTTCACTAGATTAGATATTTTGAAAGTCCACCAACGTATTCACACTGGACAGAGACCATACCGCTGTGACCTGTGTGGGAAAGCTTTCAATATATCAAGTAACTTAAAAACACACATTCGTGTTCACACCGGAGAGAAACCATACAGCTGTTACCAGTGTGAGAAAGCTTTCAAAACATCAGGTGACCTATACAGACACAGACGTATTCACACTGGAGAGAAACCGTACAGCTGTGACCAGTGTGGGAAAGCTTTCAATACATCAAGTGACCTTGAAAGACACAGACGTATTCACACTGGAGAGAAACCATTCAGATGTGACCAGTGTGGGAACGCTTTCAATACATCAAGTGACCTGGAAAGACACAGACGCGTTCACACTGGAGAGAAACCATACAGCTGTGACCAATGTGGGAAAGCTTTCACTAGAGGAGGAGATCTAAAAAGCCACTATCGAGTACACTCTGGAGAGAAGCCATACAGCTGCGACCAGTGTGGGAAAGCTTTCACTAAATCCGACATGTTAAAAGTTCACCAACGTATTCACACTGGAGAGAAACCGTACAGCTGTGACCAATGTGGGAAAGCTTTCACTAAAGCAGGTAACCTAGAAAGACACAGACGTATTCACACTGGAGGAAAACCGTACTGGTGTGAACAATGTGGGAAAACCTTTTCTCAGAGTGGTCACCTTAAATGTCACCAACGTAGCTGTGTAGTTATATTCTGAGCTTCTCTACAAACCGAGGGATAGACAACAGCAGGGGCGTTGCTACACATAAAGCTCTACTAGGGCACATGCCCCCCCGATATAATTTTTTTGAAAGCGTATGGAATGAGTTAGTGTGTGCTTAACCAAATTCCCTTGCCCATTATTATTGGCACTGATATGACTTTGACGACACATAAGCACACATACCTACGTCACCCCCACAGCCGGTCCTGACCTCCTTGAGGCCCTAAGCAAAATTCTGCCATGCAGCCCTCCTACCTGACGTGTGAGCCACGTAAACAATTTGCCATTGTTGCACCGTCACACCTGGCTCCACAGTGCTCTAACTACAATCCTCCCCCCTTTAAAACAGTCTGTCTCTGTAATAGGTCTGAATGGAAACCTTTCCCAGAAAAATCCAGTGATTTGAATGGACCTCTGCGCCTGGTCTGATAAGACTGGGGGCCAATCTGCTGGGTCATTTGGTGGAGCAGCAACTGTTCCATTTGGGTCTGAGCTGCTTGTATCTGATGCTGGCTGTACATCTATGGCCGTGCTCCTACTGATTGAAGCTGAATGTGGATCAACTGTGCTTGTACTGGCTGATAATCCAGTATCTACTCCACTGACAAACATAAGCAGCTGTACTGGTCCAACAGGTTGCAGCTGGAATGTGCCAGTTTTATTTTGTGCACAAGAGAGCATGTGAGCGCACGACATTGTTGCGTTTTCCGACTTGCAGTTGAAAAACACTGTCGTCTGTCATTGTTTATCAAACGTAATAAATAATTGTATTTTACGCTAACATTTGTCAGGCAAGCAACAAAAACAGACAGACAGAGATGCGTTGCAGCTGCACAGTAGCTTAACATTAGGCTACTGTTATCTGCCGACATCAGACTTTGAGAGAGACGAGAACAAGTTTACCTGACTGTCACTCTCATTTAGTTTTTTTCTCTTCTTGTGCCCTTAAGGATAGTCACTCTTCATCCTCTAATCAATGTTGTAAATACTCACTTTTGCCTTTTGATGAGTTATTCTGCAATGTTTTAACAATGTGCTGTTTCACATTAACCAAGACATTTATTTTGAAAGTACTATTGCCTATGTACTATGACTAACTTGACAGGACAATGCAGATGTTTTGTTGCTAACAGTTCTTGACCATTTTACTGGGGCACATCACATGACACGTGCCCCAGTAAAATTTAAACTCTATATTCTGAGCAGCATGTATGTTGCTATGAATGCTTCTACACACTGACCTGCCCCTCCTCTCCCAAAAGCCTGTATTTTGTGCAGCGTTGTCTCCCAAAGTGGTGATAAAGCAGCACAGATCCCTTCCCATTGAATGAGACTGAAATTGGAAATGCACCGCTAGTGGTCACATACAATGAGCCATCAAGAAGACCCTTCAGCTGAGACTTTCTACAGCCTTCTTCAGATAATGGATCAGGCTTAGTTATTATGACAAGACCTCAGAACGACACTGAGTCACTTGCATGTGAGACCAGAGACAGTGGTTACCATCTCCAACTGTATACATCCACCTGTTATCATGTGACTGTGCTGGACTAGCGTCATGTGATGACAACTGAGGAAGTTCGCTTTACTTAGGAAAGCCATGGGATGTGGTCAAAAGCTCCAACACAAGAATGTGAGGGTTGTGTTTAGACCCAAGGTCATAAATGAACCCCCACGCTTGCTGAAATATTGTTTCTGTGTGCTTCAAACACATTTTCCTGTTACTGTGTTGTAGTTAAACATATTTCCCTATTTTCATATTTACATGTATATTTTTGTTTTCTATTACTGAATGTGGTTGTGTTCAAATTGAAAGCAAAGCCAGATCTAGTCAATGAAAAGAGACAAGTTGGCTCCAACTGAGGTGAAGACATGTCAGCTCAAGATAGAAATGTTTTATCTTAATTTAAAGATTATCTTTGATTATTCAAGAAATGTTTATAATTCACTTTAAGTGAGATTATTTTGTCTTGTGTTTTCTTGTGAGAATAGAGTTTCCACTGTGGCTCAAAGCTCAAAAGCTTTTCTCGTAGACTCCACAACTATTCTCTAGCATTAAATGTCTTATCTGTTTCTCTGGGTCAGCCTCTTATTGCCCTTGTGTGTACGAGCTCTTTCCTTTCAGCTGAATCACACTGTCATTCTTACTTTTAATAAATATCACAAAGACAACTATTTCTTGTAACCTTTTTATTTGTTCATTTCATCAGACATCTGTTCTGCTGTCTGTATTGGAGAGATTAAAACATTTGTCTATGAGGCACGTCACACTGTTAAACAATGGGACCTGGTTCCATCTGTTCATATCAAATGTTTTGAGATATATATATAGGTATATTTATATATATATATATATATATATATATACCTTTCTTATTGAGCCGTGACTCATTCATCTGTAGCTTTAGTAACTAACTGAAACAGTAATCTTTCACATTACATCTGATTTCTTTCTTTTTATCTAAATAGAACCAGGTGTGAAATCCAACATTTACACATTTAGAGAAAAGACTGAAGAGAAATCGGAGATCAGAAACAATCCAGCGGTCATTACTGACATGTACAGTTATGTACATCCACTAACACCCTGTTGGCTTCAGTGGACTATGACTGGTGTCTTTACTGAAAACTGTGTGGACCTGAATCTATTTCGAATCCTGTTTATAACTTTCTAGTCTTATTGTGTCACCTGCCAGCTGAAAGCTTCCTGTACCATCTGCCCAATAATCTGTCTGAAATCTAATATATATTAGCAGGTCTCAGATGAAGCTCTTCCTTTATGGTTGTGATGTTGTAACTAACAACTCTTCCTGTTTCACATGAACACACTCAGAGCTGGATGGAAAACCCTGAGTAAACAGAGCCAGACCTTAAGCAGCTTCACGATATTGGTTATCGAGGATGGCCATTGGACTCGGAGAGACCCAGACTCATTAAACCACATTAAACCAGCCAGAATTCAGGCTCTAAATGTGAGGGAGCAATAAAGACAGAGACTTTGTGAAGTGTATGAAGTGTGACAGCAGACTGAGATTAGAGAATGAAAAAGAGGACAGCTATTTGGACCTCAGCTATCCTGAAGGAGCTGAAATAAAGTGGAAAGAAGAAGAGGAATGCAGACAAAGTCCAGAGTTTTTAGGATTCATTTCTGATTTGGATGCAACACATGGAATCATTCCCATTTGCTGAATCATCATGAAGACGATCAGAGCCTCTGCTGCTGCTGCTGTCATTCCCGTTTACACTTCTTTCCACTTTTACTGTCCATCAGATCAGCCGACCGGTAAACAAGCAGACTGTTTGTCCTGGATGACGGAGGAGCTTGTGGATCTCTGGGTCACCGGCTGGAGGACGAAGGAAGCAGAATGACCCAGAGACAACATATTGGCTTTGAGGACGTCCCAGCAGAGACAGGGAGGGGGAGGGTTACACCATAAATCTTAGACACATCAGACTTTACCCTCTCCTCCGTCATCACACATGGAGAATATATGGCCCCACTCTGCCATGTGGGGGCGCTGTAACCAAAGTTTTTCTGCCTCGTGAATCCATCAGTCTCACGGCTTTAGATCCATTTTCATGATGCTGAGTCGAGAAATGCTTTCTGGAGGTTGTATTTACAGTTTTCCTCCTCAGAGAATATCCATGTTTCTCAAAATGATCCATAACTCATCTCCTCACAACATGTGATGCATTTCAAAATTTATTGGCATGAATGTATAACAGGATTGCCAAGCTACATATAAATTACATAAGAACAATTAATGTAATTTCTAGTTGTTTTCACACAGAAGTGAAACACACCTGAGCCGTCTCTTCAGGGCCCCGTTTCTTTTGTGAAAAATCTGTTAAGCCTGAGATGAGGGAAACTCTAGGTTTTCCGTATCTCAGGAACTCTTGCAACTGATGCTGTGAATCTAACCTCATTAGGAGGAGGTTAGGTTCACAGGATAAGTCGGAAAACCGTCAGTTTCTCTCTAACTCCTCTCCTCCTGCAGAGCCTGAGGCGGCTGTCTGACAAACCGTTTCATTTCAGGCTATTAGAGTTTCCCACCTCAGGCTCAATCAACTCAGAGCTCAGGGATAAGCTCAGTTTGTTAAGCCTGCTTTCTGAAACATGTGTTTGCATGTGATCCAGTAAAACACTGAGTGAGTCTCTGTGGTCAAAGTGCATCACAATGTTATCAAAGTAAGTCAATTCAATATTTTATCTCCATCACAATCTGGTTTTAGACCTAATTTTTTCCACTACTACCGCTCTACCTAAGTTCACAAATGATGTGTTCTCATCCTTTGATAAATTCCAATTCACAGGTGCAATCTTTATTGATCTTACTAAGGCTTTTGATTTTGTTGATCACTATCTTCTTCTTACTTTACAGAGAAAATAATAAATAAATTATAATCTATTTAATTAAATTTCAATTTATAAATATAATGGTATTATTATTATTAATACAACTTGTGTTATTTAACTTAGTGGGAGGGGTCGTGTGAGTTGGTGAGCGAGTTTATGTATGAATGAGTTGTGTATGAATGAGTTTTGTATGTGTATCTCTAATGTATGTTATGTAATGTTTTGCTTATGATTTGTCTCTGTAATAAATTCAAACTAGTATTTTCCCTGATGGAAGGCTATAATGTTAATGTGGGACAGATGTTTTCAAAGCGGTGCTGAAGTTGTCTGTTTTCTGCTGGACAGGTAATTAACTTTGTTTGTCAGACTTTAGCAAATGAAACTGTTGTTTGATAGCTTTAGCTAGAAGCTGGCCATAATCACAGAGAGCCGTGACATGTTTCCCCTGTCAGTGGTGTGAAATATGAATTAATTTCATGGCGCCTACTTATTCTCAAGCCTTTGGTTTGGCTTTGCCGGTTACTCAGCGAGACAATCCGCTGATCAGTAACGTTAATTGGCAATAAAACCAAAACGTTAGCTTAGAGCATGGAAGCATCAGCCAGCTAAACTATTACTGACTGGTAGAAAAACATTTATTGTTAGTTGGATTGGTTTATTCTCCAGCGCTGTGCTTTGGCTTGTGGTGTTATGTTAGTTGGATTAATTTCATATAGTTACTCTCTCTCTCTCTCCAGCGCTCTGTTTTTGGTTTTGTATGTGTAATATGTACAGTAGTTGGATTGTAATTTCGTGTAGTTCTTCTCCAGCGCTCTGTCATGGCTTTGTTACGTGGACAGAAATGCGTTGTTACCTTCCTGAGACAAACATCTGATGAATATTATTGGTAATGAAACTTTAACAGCAGGGAAGCTCAGATCAGCAGCTAAACTAAACATTTTACTGCCCTGGTGGAAAACATGTATTTCTTTTTACTGCTAATGGTGATATATAACAAGACCGTGTGACCAATAATAAATACTTTCGAAATTTGCATTCAGAAAATGTTATTGGATATTGATGTGCACACGAATACGTAATTTGTACTTTCACCTGCTAAATGCCCATTAAAACCGTTTTACCACAAGCTGAAACTATGGCTGTCAGTACTACTTTGTATTTCTGTTGTATTTCAAAAACCAAAAGAGCTTTTGGCAATATTTGCAGATTGCTTATCTAATTAAGCAAAGTGAGAGGAGCCTTGATCCTCACCTGACAATGCCTTTGTAAACTATATGTATTATGTGGTTTATAATGGACTGCGGTGCAGAAACAGTGAGGCTTACATTGTCCTGGTATCTCTCAGTGGTCATACTTGATGCACTAGATGTGATAGTGTTTGAGAATTTCTTCATTTACTTACTGAATCACCAGAACTCGTTTTAAGGCTGTTTGCAGTCTGGAGAACAGAACAGAGTCTCCAGCTGCTGATACAGTAACGATGGTTTGTGAATCTCTGCGGGACAAAAAGCTTCAACATCTTGGAAACACTGATTCTGCTGCTTAGCAACAGTAACTAAGGGGGCGTAAAGCTCCACGAGGTCCTGCAGCGCTCCTGAATCTGAAGAGCTCCGACAGTCCCAGAGGAGACCTGCTGGATCTCAGAGACCAGGACCAAGAGCGGGATGGAGGAGGACAACCAGGACCCGGAGCCCCGGAGCAACAACGTCCCCGGAGGACAAACAGCAGGCTCGAGCTCTGATAGCACCGATGTTCAGGTCAGTGTTCATGAACACAGCTAGCAGCTAACAAGAAGCTAACGTGGCGTTAGCTCGGCCTGGTTCCGACACGTAGCTTCATATTGACTGTAAACAAGATGTAATGTAGCAGGATTCAACAGTGGAGCCATCAGAACCCCGTATCTCTACAGAACCCACACTTAATGTGACGGTCGGAACCGGAGAGGAGGAGGAGGAGGAGGAGGAGGAGGTCTCTTGTAGCATGTAGCCTGCTGCCTGGGTGTTAGCATGCTAGCTAGTTAGCTCAGACTGGACAAAGCTGAAGTTAACTTCCGGTTCTGCAGTTTTTTTGCTCTGTGAAAGCTGTTAGGTGTTTTAGGTAAACACAGCTTCAGATATGTGAAACCTTTTATTCTGTTGGGACACGGACCAGCTGGAAAACTAAAACAACAGATCATCAGACTGACTAGATATGAGCACACACGTTTTCTTTCTTTCTACCGTTCTCCCACTGGAGGCCTCAGAGCGCCACCCAGTGAGCCGCAGAGGCAGTGCAGTGATTCACAGAGCTGGTTATTTTTAAATGTAAATGTGCTCAAGAACTTCCATTAATAATAATAAAAAAAAAACATCAAATGAAAATGCATAATGTTTGAATCCTCCCATCATCAGATGCTCTGCTGCTGGTACTGGTCATTCACCCTCAGAAACAGAAGCAGCCTGCAAGAGAAAGGCTCACTTTTTCTGCACCACAGTTCATTAAATAAACAAAAGTTTACAAATACATAGTCAGGTAAGGATCATGGGTCCTCTCCACTTTGTTCATTTAGATAAGTAATCCTCAAATCTTACCTAAATGTAATATTTGGAAATATAAGTACAAAATAGTTGTTGTAGTAGTACCATAATTTGCAAACGGTGCAAAGTTGTTTTTTTTTTTATGGGCATTTACCCTGTTAATGATTAAATTACAACTTTGGTAACACTGTTAGCAGTAAAAAAAAGATAAATTGACTGAACCGTTATTTGTTTTTTTCTTTTTACAAGCCAGGTATTCAGCAGTGTCGACCGCACTGTGTCTTCCTCCATGTTGTTCAAAGAGTTTGTGACTAGACGGCTGTGTGCAGATGCAGAGGGAGGGGCGGGGCTGCGCAGTGAGGGAGAGAGACGAGCAAACACTGATTTTATGCAAGACTTTATGAAACATATTAACTCAATATCAAACTAAATCGGTATAAACAGTATTGTCTAATTTTATATCTCTTTTGAAATTATATCGGTGTACCTCATAATACTGATATACCCCCCAGCCCTACTAAAGGTTAAAATTACCATTTGACAAACCCACTCAAAAGTATAAAAGTACTTGGTTAGTAAACTACACAAAGTACAACTTACTATGTGTTTTAATAATTTTGTGTGCTGGCCAGATATCTTATTTTAGAATTAGAGTTAGAGTTGTACATTCTGCAGGTTTCATCTACTTAAATTTAGGACTTTTTAAGACCACTTAGAATGAAATTTAAGACCTGTATCATGACATCAAAAAAAGAAACATAAAAGTAAATGCAGCCACAAAGTTACTTTCAGAGTTAAAATTAGGGTTGAGTGATGACAAAATTGACATTGGACATTGTCAATAATGAAACATCAGGATGGACGATGACATTGATAAGCTACTTAATTAACAAACTGGCCAGCCATGCTGCCGTGAAAAATGATCACATTGGAAGTATCCAGTGAGTGCACGGAGAAGAGAAGTTGAGGCAGGTGCAAAACAGGGGCATTTACAAGTAATAATAAAAATAATGTCCATAGGGATTAAAAGATGCTCTCAGAGGGCGATTTAATGTAAAACATTAAGATGCTACTTATGTGTTGGGGGTTTGGTGGTCATCCCCTAAGAAAATTTTCATGTTTTCCAATAAAGAAATATGCAATTCCACATAATATTGGAACATTGTTATTAGCACATCTGTGAATAATAAGTAGGAAAATCTAGAGCAGATTTTTAAACTACACCACAAAAGCTAAACTTGCAAAGTAAGTCTTGTGGGTTTGAATAGAAGCAAAGTCAGTAGGCCAATGTAGACTGCGCTTCTTGCACAAGGATTTAATAAATGAAAACAACCCAATGAAATATTATTAGGCCTACACTAGTGGTAAATTAGGCTATATGAAATTGTAATAAAATGGTAACTAAGTAATATTAACAATATACTAACAGTATAATATGGAATTGTACTTTTAACATACCACATATAACTAGGGATGCAACCATTACAGATTTTGTTGGTACGATTGTCAGAGAAATAATCACGGTTTCATGATTATTATGCATTAATTAACAGAAGTAATTACTTAAGTTGATTTTTAATATTTAATTACATTAACAATTATATTTCTATAATATGTAAGTATTATTAATATAAGAGGAATATTAACTTTTATCCACCAGGGGAAATTGTTATAAAGGAGGGGAATAAACAGAACTGTTACTGTCATCAACTATCATCCATACACATGTTTTAATTTAAAAGAAATTGAGTGCAGTGTTAACTGAAATGCAGTTAATTGGTAGCCTATAGTCTGAAAGTCTATAAGCTCCTGATGTATGTTAGTGTTTTACATCTGGCAACATTTTCTCCGCACAGACAGGAGAAGACAACATGATGTAATGTTAAATGTTCAGTGACTGAAGGTCTTGAGGGGACTACGTTCTTTCTTCCACAAAGGCCCTTTCAGAAAAGAAGCGTTTTGCACTGCGTGGAAGCTGCTCAGACTTAAGTTCTACTACTTTGATTGCTGTGTGCGCGCGAGCTCGCTGTGCAGTGCACTTTACTCGACGCAGCTACAAACCACCCTGGCGCGCCACAAGCCATTGAAAATAATGGGCCTCATAGCGCAGTGAGGCTGTCGGTGCGGTGGATCTGAAAGGTTACACCTGCTTTGTTTGTTTACGTTGCCCTGAAAGCTCAACTCTCACCACTACGGCATTGATTGTAAGTGACACATTTATATTTAATTCCCTACCAACATGCTACATTATTTAATATAATGTAGTAGGCCTACCTTTACTTGGGCGTGCAAAGCTGGGTGGTGATCCTGCAGGTGCTGCATCAAGTTTAATGTAGTTATTCGCTCCTGTAGCAGGAACCTTTTAACGGCAAGTTTTTGAACAGCTGATCAGTCATCTACAGTAACGCCCAGTCAGTCTTGGCGTACCGGAAATACTCCCACACTGCCGACTTCAGCCATTTCTTTGGTGGAAATAAAGCTTGACAGTTTGTTCCCTCTGCCATAGTTTATTTAAATTTCCCTTATTTTCAAATCTCAGCGATAACAGTTATGACTCCTCTGTAGCCCACTCTCCCTCTCTCTATTCCTCTCTCTACCCCCTAACGTCCAAACAACCTGCCTGAGCTTTCCAGAACAAAAAGCAGCTACTTCAGAGTATCATCGACTCATGATGCCTGTGCTCCTTCATCTCCTAAATATTTTGGCTGCAGCCTTCTTTGTTGCAGTTTTTATAGTTGAAGTAAATTTATAAAAATGCTGTTTTTTCTGTTTCTGAAAGCTATATTTGATAAGCTATAAGATGCTCGCAGTAATTAGGCAAAGGCTGCTATGGTTTAAGTCTCTAAGACGGAGGGAGTGGAATTTGTTGCCCATGTTTCCTGGCAATAAAATACAGTTGTCATTTCATGATACTTTTTTCATCTGTTCATTTTAATACCTGATACATATATATATATAAATACTACATGATAAATAAAAGGCTTCAAGTAGATCTAGTGTTCGGTATCGGCCCAAAAAATCCTGATCGGAGCACCTGTACTTCCCAGAGTTGTGTAATTACGAGTTCATTACATTTCGTAAGTTCTGAAGCTGCAGCGGCAATAAATTTGCATCGGCGGACTGAACGTACATAGTGGAAACTCTGTATTAGTATACTATGTAGCTTACCACTAGGATAACCTTAATTCCAGTTACAGCGGTTTAATGTTTGTGGGCAAGAAAAATGCTCTACATGGTGGTTGAGGAAGTTTCTAATTTGGTAATGCTAAGTGATAACTCGTCAATCAGAACCATTTATTCAGAGGGAGTTTGCTGTAGCACGTCAATTCCTTTTTAATATCCCAAACCATCCAAGGGGTGATTAGTTGGTTTACGAAAAGTGAGTTTATAAAAAGTTTGATGTTTCAATAAGAGGCACCTGATAAGTTAAATAGCCAGCTAGCCAAATACAAACCTGTCTCTCTTGTTTCAGTGCTTTAGCTGCCAAAGACTCATCTCTATATATTTGGTTTATAAAAGGAAGATTTATTGGTGACAATTTGAGACAGATACTTGACACTGTAGATTTCTATAAAAATACTCAACAACCAGGATTACTATTTATAGCGGATTTTGAAAAGGCTTTTGATAAAGTTAGATGGGAGTTTATTAAGAAATGTCTTTGTTATTTTAATTTTGGAGAGAATTTTATCAAATGGTTTGAGACGCTCTATAAACATACCAGCAGTAGAGTTATAAATAATGGGTATTTATCTACTGGATTTCCCCTAACACAAGGGGTTCGTCAGGGGTGTCCATTGTCACCATATTTGTTCCTGATATGTCTTGAAATATTAGCAATAAAAATTTGAAAGAATACAGATATCATGGGTTTGAAGCCAAATAGTATAGAGACAAAACTTACAATGTATGCTGATGATGCAACCTTTTTTATTCAACCAAAACAATCTACTTTGGAATCCTTGATTACAGATCTAAATATGTTTTCAAAAATATCAGGTTTGAAACCAAATTTTGAGAAGTGCCATATATTGAGAATAGGGACTTTAAATGGTACAGATTTCAATTTAAATTGTTCTGCTCCTATTAGATGGACAAATGGCTCTGTAGATATTTTAGGTATTCACATACCAGACAATTTCCAAAATATTGTCAAATACAATTACGATAAAAAAATGCAAAAAGTAGATAGAATTTTACAGCCATGGAGGAGCAGCTCACTTACATTACAAGGAAGGGTCACACTGATTAACTCATTGGTAATCCCCCAATTTGTTTATTTAATAATGACCCTTCCAACTCCTGACAATTCCTTTTTTAAATGCTTTGAACAAAGCATTTTTAAATTTTTATGGAATAGTAAACCAGATAAAATTAAGAGACAATATTTATACAATTCATATGAAAATGGTGGATTAAATCTAAAAAATCTCCAAGCAATGAATAGTTCTATAAAAGCTTCTTGGGTTAATAAAATATATATAATCACAGAAAATGGCTTACCAGTAAAAGATTGTACACATCCTTTTATTTTTTTTGGCTCGGATTTATTTCCTTTTTTTCAATTAAAACCATTACATATCAAAGGAATATTTCGGAATCAATTAAAAGAACTTTCACCTTTTTTTTAAAGACGTACTTAAAGCATGGTTGAATTTTCAGTACCATCCTCCTGATACTTTAGATGATATGCAGAATCAGTTACTGTGGATGAATTCTGAAATTACTATAGGAGACCAACCACTTTTGTGGAATATATGTATTCAAAATGGTTTAATTTTTGTGAATGACTTCTTAGATATGTCTGGTCACTTTATTTCATTTTATGATTTTTCAATACAATTTAATGAATGTTTGGATTTGTATCAATTCACTCAGATTGTCTCAGCAATTCCAATTGGCTGGAAACAAAAATACAAAATAAACACAAGCAGTTGGTTTGTCTCCCAAAAGTACGATGTAAAAAATGGTTATGTAATATAAAAATAAATAAAATAATTTATAATTGGAAGTTGTATTCTGCAGGTTTTGCACTTTTTCCTCACAGGGTCTGCCAATACTGGGAACATGAAATTAATGCACCAATTCCATGGAAAGAATATTTTAGATCAATTTATAACACTACAGTAGATTCATATTCAAGAATATTCCAATTGAAAATTTTTTACAAGATAACTGCAACTAAAAAAATTTTATATTTATACCACATTGAAAATAGTCCACATTGCAGATTCTGTGAGGAAGAAGAGGAAGACCTATGGCATTTATTTTACTTTTGTCCATTTGTATATAAATTCGGTTTGGTTAAAGACGGCTAGGATAGAACTTACCATAACACCACAAACTATTGTACTTGGTCATTTTACAGATAGTGTTCTTTTGTTAAATACCATTTTATTAATAGGGAAAATGTTTATTTTTAAAACAAAAACATCATCAAGCTTGTGTTTAGATCACTTAAAGAATGTCATAAGGTCTCATCTTCTTTTGGAAAAGATAATAGCAGAAAGCAAAAATAAATTGGATGAATATAATAAAAAATGGAATAATATTCTATGTGTATTATAATTAATTATATCAAATCTTGTAGGTTTTTTTTCCTATCTTTTTCATATTTATTCTTCTGTCGTAATATATTTTGCAAAAGTGTTAAAACCTTCTTTTTTTTTTTTTTTTTTTTTTCTTTTCTCATGTATGTTCTGGGGTATGAATGTGAGCATAAATGTATAAGCATGTAGAGTTTCTGTAGATTTTGGTCTGTAAATTATATTTCTTATTAAATAAAGATGAAAAAAATCTCTATCGCTGTTAGTATAACGCGCTGCTCAAGCGGCCACTGAGCCACCGGAGGCCAATCCGACTATATTTCGAACGATTAGCGCCGTGGCAGGGAAGGGTGATACGGGTTGTTGTCTTTATTGTTACACTGCTCATAAATAATTTTTCTGGTTCCTACACATCTGTTTTAGAGGCATATGCGAGAGCCTGGTGTGGGCGTGAATTGTGATCACACCTCAGTGCACACAGAGACAAGAGTATCACACCCTTCTGCTGTTTGCACAGGGTGACATCATAATTGCGATTAATCGTGCAGCCTTATTTAAAAGTGTGGTTACATTTCAACAGTTCGTGCTGACAATTAGGGGTGGGCGATATGGCAGAAATATCTTATGATTTATTTCAGGAGGGATCACGATACGCAATCTTCTGATTTGACTATTTTGTAAGATACTGAACAGTATAACCAAACTACTTACAGTTTTGATCAAATGTGCAATTCTGCAAAGTATGAAGATTGAGCAAGAATTTTGACATGGTTTATACTTGTATTCAACTACAATCAGACACTTTAGCAAAGCCAGTCTATTTACTTTCTGGTTCTCATTAGCTAGTTTCAAGTGTTCTTCAATACAACATGATGTTCATTTAGTAAGTTATGGTTCTGTCAATCAGGAAAGAGGCAACTCGAA
The DNA here is from genome assembly GCF_014851395.1 of Micropterus salmoides. Classification (NCBI taxonomy): domain Eukaryota; kingdom Metazoa; phylum Chordata; class Actinopteri; order Centrarchiformes; family Centrarchidae; genus Micropterus; species Micropterus salmoides. The sequence goes on from NW_024041150.1 coordinate 50,351,177, forward strand.
TCCATTGCACATTTGCATTTGTGTAAAAAAATAAAAATATAATAAATGGCTGTCAGGAGGAGAGAGTGTGCGTCATGTTTAAGATTGTTAGTATGTTTTATTTTAAACGTAAATAGTTTTGTTTGTACTATTAACTTTTTATTTTGATCATTTTAACTGTGATTGTTTATTTTTTTAGTAGTGTATATATTTAATAAACAATTGAACATGTTAACAATATTCCACTGTGTTGTTTTCCTGCACCCTTATGATGTATTATAATTTATTATGTGGAGAAGCTGTGAAGTGGTAAAACGAAAAATCAAAATTGAACGTTAATGAGCTAACAGCAGCCAATTCATGCTAATGTAGCTGGCTGTCTCTACCATGCATTACTAAAGGCAACCATTAACAAATAGCTCCACTTCTTGCAGGCCAAACTGAAGATAGTAATATGGATTGCGTTAAACAAGCGCAAGTGATATTGACTAGCAGCTTTGTACAGCACGTTGACGTTAATGTTCTGACGTTAATTTTCTGACATTAATATAGCCGTCCTTATTAGCTAGGCTCCTTACATGCTTGTTAATAACTTATTTGAAGGTGGGTCTTTGAGATTGACAGCATTGTGTTAAGAACAGATAGACTAACTTGAATCCGTTCATGTTGGACTCTCAACTCTGGAATCTTCTCTGCGGGGCAAAACTGGTGCAGCCCTCTGGTCCACACCCTTTGATGTTTCCAGTCAGGATGCTTTATTTTGCTCCTCTGTAAAAGTTTACAAGTATTTGGGATGGGAATTTTTAAGTAAATTTCATTTAAATAGTTCCGATTCATAACAGAAGTTATGTCATTGCACTTTCCATACAGAGGTCTAGAATGTGGTCTTTGTGATATTATTTACAGAGGCCGATCAATTTCCTCCATGAGCAAGCACTTGCTGACAAAGGCAGGGAAAACTTCCTTTTAGCAGGTAGACACTTTAAGCTGAATCCTAACCTGCCTTGGCTGGTTGGGGTGCGGCGTGGAGGGCAAATCAAGAAATGTCATAAATGTTAGCTAAGTTTTGGGTTAGAAACTAACATGAAGTTATCTTGTTGAACTCTGTGACTAACTTTGCTGTGCATGGAGGTTTCCTTGTTAGCATGTACAAACTGAGATCTATCTGATAATTAAAACTTTAACCAGCTTAGAACGGTTCCTTTAATGCCGTTTCCCCAGGTCCCTCTGTGGACACACTCCTGCAGTTTATCGTCACAGGTGGTAATGCATTAGTTGGCAATCAAACTTGAACATTGTGGGTTATGTTCCACAGACATGCTCTAAATGTCATTTATGGTCCTAAATAGCTCACTACAGCAGGACCTCTCAGTCATTGTCTTTCTCTCTGTATGTCTGTCTGTGCTATAGAAACAGAGAGGAGAGGGACTGAAACGTCACCGCTGTCAGCACTGTGACAAATCCTTCACAACATCTGGATATTTAAAGATTCATCAGAGGCTTCACACTGGAGAGAGACCACACAGGTGTGACCAGTGTGGGAAAGCTTTCACTGCATCATGGAACCTAGGAAGACACAGACGTATTCACACTGGAGAGAAACCATACAGCTGCGACCAATGTGGGAAAGCTTTTGCTATATCAGGTGATCTAGTAAATCACAGACGTCTTCACACTGGTGAGAAACCACACCGGTGTGACCAATGTGGGAAAGCTTACGCTACATTACGTGACTTAAAAAGGCACCGTCGTGTTCACACTGGAGAAAAACCATACTCGTGTGGAGAATGTGGGAAAACTTTCAGTACATCAAGTAACCTAAATGTCCATCGACGTGGTCACACTGGGGAGAAACCATACTGGTGTGACCAGTGTGGGAAAGCTTTCGCTACATCAGTTGAATTAAAGAGGCACCATCGTTTTCACACTGGGGAGAAACCGTACTGGTGTGACCTATGTGGGAAAGCTTTCACTATATCAAGTGATCTAGTAAATCACAGACGTGTTCACACTGGGGAGAAGCCGTACTGGTGTGACCAATGTGGGAAAGCTTTCACTAGATCAAGAGAGCTAAAATGCCATCAACGTGTTCACACAGGGGAGAAGCCGTACTCGTGTGACCAATGTGGGAAAACTTTTTCTCAGTGTCGTCAGCTTAAATCCCACCAACGCATTCACACTGCTTCATTTTGAACATTTTAAATGATAAATTGTATTTATAAAAATAACCTTAAAAGAGAACAAGGGTTTCTCTGAGGAGGAGGAGGCTAAAAGGAGCAAATATTGGCACTCTGGCATTGTGACTCTGGCTAAATCTACATCTGTCCACTGCAGAGACTCCATCTGCAACCTGGAGAGTATTAGTATAATATTATAACATTAAGTAGGAGTATAATGTTCAGTTAATAGTATACCGTTAGTGTAATAATATATTAATTACTATATTCATCGCGATTTTGTATAATAGTATGATATTTTACCACTAGTTGATTATTAAATCCAGTTATAGCTGTTTCATTTCTGTGGGTTGTTTTATTCATTCAATCCTTGTGCAGGAAAGGAGCTCTACATTGGTCGGAAATTTGTAAATGCTAAGTACTAACTTGTTAATAATCATGTCAAACATTTGAAAGTTTACTGTAGCTGTGATTGGTCAGTTGACAAAAGTGACACTAGCCATGTTTCCATCTTGGAGTCCCCTTAGGGTTAGAGTCCCTAAGTAACTTGTTGACAGGGTCCCGCTGTCAAACGCTTTTACCAGAGTTTGTAGCGTAGACAATCTGGATAGAGACAACTGTATCTAAGGAATAAAGGATAGAGTCCCTAAGTGTAAAAAAAGGGCGGTAGAGTGGGAGATGGGAAATCAAAGGAGTAAAATAAGCAAAGGTGAGAGACTTGCCTGTTTTTATTTTCTATGTAACTTTATTTTTTAAATTTTTTAAATTTAAATTTTTTTTACTTTTTCCCTGTTTGTTTTATGTAAAGCACTTAGAATGACCTTGTTGCTGAAATGTGCTATACAAATACACTTGCCTTGCCTAATTGTCATGCGAATTTTAAGCGTACTTTTGAAATGTTGCCAAAAAGAATAAAAAGAGATTGTGAAATAAGTATGGTTCCATCAGCTGGTTTGGAGCGAATAAACCCAGGCTACGGCAAGCGTAGTTACGTCAGTAGTTGATGTTACACATGGCTGTAATAAACACGACGTATGGGTTCCAAACCAGTCGCATGAACCTGAGGTCCATTGATCTTAGACAAATGGACAGAGGTCCAGTGGGCAAGTTGCTGCCGGCCATGTCTCCAAACGTTATGGGAATATCCAGTGTTGCCGAGTTTTGCACACCTGCCGAGGATTGCATGCACCTCCAAATAATGCTTTTAAATGCTATTATATCCTTTTGTGGGGTACATCAATGGTGATAAATGATTCAAAGTATTTATTTTATGAACATTTAGAGTTGTTAATATTTTATTACACTCAGTAGAAGTAGCATTCTTTGAGATTCAGCGAAAAATATACGCTGATAACCCCGTTTGATCAGTGTGCAGAGCAAAGTATCTGAAAAGGACCTTTTAAGAGGTGAATGCATAATTTGGCAGAACAGATGATGAAGGCTACCTGTCGAGATTTGCATCCACCTATTTTGTCAGCATAATTGAGCATTACCAGCCACGAGGTGCATGAAATTCTCAGCAGGCACGCAGAACTCTGCACAACCGTGCAAGACGCTGACTGCAGAAACAGCTGATCAGTCGTGAGTTACAAGTTAGCTACGTCAGAACTTATTCGGAAAAAGTTTTTCCGTCTCCCATTTAGCGCATTTACTCTTGTTGACAAAAAAAAACCACCAACCGAGCGTAAAATCTTTTTTGCGAAAATTAAGGACTTTTTGTCGAATTTTGCCATTTCCATCAACCTTTTCTACATTTATTCATTTCGCTGACTCTTTTATCCAAAGTGACTTACAATTGCTATATACATGTCAGAGGTCGCACGCCTCTGGAGCAACTAGGGGTTAAGTGTCTTGCTCAGGGACACAATGGTGGATGGGTCACAGTGGGGGATTGTACCCGGGTCTCTCACACCAAAGGCATGTCCATTACGCCATCACCACCTATGCGCATTAAAAAAACGTTGATGGAAATACGGCCACTGACCAGCACATTGGCTTTATGAAAAGTTGAACATGTTGAACAACACAAGGCACTGATACAGCTAACGTTAAATGGCCAGCGAGCCAAACCCAAACATTCCTTATCTTTCCCCTGTTTTCTTCTGTCTTACCACTTCAGCCTCTCTGAAGTGGTAAGACAATGAGAGCATCCGGCGCACCGGCATTGAAGTCTGTGCTCCGGTGGCAAGTCCGACAATGTTTTGAACGACTAGCATCGGGATGGGGAGGGGGGTTGCAGTAGGTTGTTTTCTTTATCATTACTGGCACACTGCTCATAAATCAGTTTTCTGGTTGACACGTATCTATTTTTAAGACATGCGAGAGCCTGTTGTGGGCGTGGATAATGAGCAGACTGCAGCAAACACAAAGACGAGAGTCACACACAGCACACTATTTTGTTGTTAATTTGCACCCTTTTTGTGGTTATGTAATACCACAGGATGATGTCAATTGCAATTAGATTAATTGTGCAGCCCTTGTTAATTTGACATGTATTATGACAGTCCTGCACTGAACACATCAACATGCCAATTGACCCTTCACTAAGCCACGCCCCGAATACACAGCTGGCCAATAAGATATGGTCAAACGCAGTTCCTGGGGCACTTGTAATAGTTACAGTCACCACCCAGAGAGGTTGATAGGAAAAGAACGATTTATTCTCTTTCCTAAACCTAGCTTAGCGAAGGGTCAATTGTCAGTTATAATCACACCTACTGGCAACAAGAAGTAAGCTGTGTGATCTGTGCGGTGAGTAAGAAATAGTATATATTATACATGTATTTTGTTAAGCTGTGAGTAGAGGGAAAAGCCGCTAGCCTAATTTAAGCAGTGTGAAATCCCACAGCGTTTAGCTAATGTTAATGGTGTGAAGCTAAAAACAAACCTTGACTGTTGAATTAAATGTTTGCTTAAATGTTCGTGTTGAGCTATGTTTTATGATTATTAGAGTCTTTTCTGCACATAACCAGCAGTAACAGTTTTTTTCTCTTTATGGGCAAAGCAGAGGAGGAATAGGTGAGAACTCCTTTTTTGAGACAACCACATTTTTCTCAGAAGAGGACAAGAAGAATGAGGAGAGAACAACAAGACAATGTGGAAAATACCCCAAAACAACACACAGGAATAAATAATCATCATTAAACTATAACTGTTTACATTTTATATTCCGCCCACATGCCATGTGTAAATACCTATGTCTATACTGAGTAAGAATAGGAGAACAGCACATTGCTCGTTGTGACTGTAATTAGAGAGTATGGGCATATCAGTGGACACCTTTTATACAGTCCATGCAGTGGATACTAACATTAAGGTGTAACTACAGGGTTACAAGGGGAGCCTCATTAGTTACGTTTGAATGAAGGCCCCATAGGCGGAGCGGGGGCTAATTGGGCTTAAGCCCCAAATGTTTTGTCAAAAGCCCCGGATCTTTCAGGTTTTTAAAATAAGTTAAACGTTGTTTCATTTCCCCACCGTCTTTCTGACTAGAGCAGCAAAACAGCGGAGCAAAAGCTCTGTTACCATTGTGGTGATGCCAGTAAATGTAAGAGAACAAGATATGCATTTAATATTTTTTGCATCTTAGGTTTATGATCAGTAGGGGTGAGAGAAGGATCTCCCACTCCATCCCCTCTTCAGTTACTTAGTGACTCTAACCCTAAGGGGACTCTAACCCTTCTTTAGAAAGTCGTCAATGTAAATCCAGATTGTCCACGCTTCAAACTCTGGTAAAAGAGTTTGACAGCGGGCCCTGTCAACAAGTTAACAGCGGACAAAACAGGGACTCTAATCCTTGTAATTCTACTCGGCTCTGTTAACTGAGGATCAGGCGTGTGAGATGGTAGAATCAAAAGAGCACTCTAAGCTTTTTAAATAGTGTTAATATCTAAAAACAAAGAAAACGAAAACAGGACAGTAAAAGTTACAGTGCAGTGTAAGTTATCAATCTACTAGTTAAAGGCAGTGGTAATAAGAAAAGTCTTAAATATTTAATTAAAAGCAATGATAAAAAGAAAAGTCTTCAGTCTTAATTTAAAAGAACTGACAGTTTCAGCAGACCTGCAGTTATCTGGGAGTTTGTTCCAGATATACGGAGCATAAAAACTGAACGCTGCTTCTCCTTGTTTAGTTTTGACTCTGGGGACAGAAAGCAGACCTGCCCCAGACGACCTGAGAGGTCTGGATGGTTCATAACGAAGCAGAAGATCAGAAATGTATTTTGGCCCTAAACCATTTAGTGCTTTATAAACTAACAGCAGGATTTGGAAATCAATTCTTTGACATACATGAAGCCAATGTAAAGACCTCAGAACTGGAGTGATGTGATCCACTTTTTTGGTCTTAGTGAGGACTCGAGCAGCAGCGTTCTGAATCAGCTGCAGCTGTCTGATGGATTTCTTAGCGAGCCCTGTAAGGACACCGTTACAGTAGTCGAGTCGACTGTAACAGTAACTGAAGTTTTTCCAAGTCTTGCTGAGACATAAGTCCTTTATTCCTTGATATATTTTTCAGGTGATCGTAGGCTGACTTTTAATTGTCTTAATGTGGCTCCTCAAATTAAGGTCTGAGTCCATGACTACACCAAGATTTCTGGCTTTATTTGTAGTTCTTAACATTACAGATTGAAGTCGAGCACTGACTTTCAATCGTTCTTCCCTGGCTCCAAAAACAATAACTTCAGTTTTATCTTTGTTTAATTGAAGAAAATTCTGGCACATTCAACCGTTAACCGGTAATAGTTCCCTGGTGATATTGTTATGTAAATCTGTGTGTCATCTGCATAATTATTGTAACATATTTTGTTATTTTTCATAATCTTAGCCTGTGGAAGCATGTAAATGTTAAACAAAAGAGGTCCCTGAATGGACCGTTGGGTAACTCCACATGTCATTTTTGTCAGCTCAGATGTGTGATTACCTATAGACACAAAGTAGTCCCTGTCCTTTAAGTAGGATTCAAACCATTTTAGTCAAGTGCCAGAAAGTCCAACCCAGTTTTCAAGTCTGTCAAGTAATATGTTGTGGTCGACTGTGTCGAATGCAGCACTGAGATCCAATAATACTAAGACTGAAATTCTGCCACTGTCAGTGTTTAAATGGATGTCATTGAAGACCTTAACAAGAGCCGTCTCAGTGCTGTGGTGTGGTTGAAATCCTCACTGGAAGACATCAAAACAGTTATTTAGTGCCAAGAAAGCACTAAGCTGTTGAAAAACAGCCTTTTCAATGATTTTACTTAAAAATGGGAGATTTGATATGGGCCTATAATTGCTCATTAGTGACCTGTCTAGATTGCTCTTTTTTAAGAGTGGCTTAATGACTGCAGTTTTCAGGGCCTGTGGGGAAAAAACCTGAGAGGAGAGACATGTTAACAATTTGTAGTAGATCTGAGGCCATGCATTTAGAAACATTTTTTAAAAAACCTGTTGGCAGAATATCAAGGCAGCATGAGGAGGATTTCAGATGTTGTATTTTGTCCTCCAGGTTTTTATGGTTAATAGAATCAAATTGTCTCATGCTACATGAATTGTTTTTAAGTAGACACAGGGACAAGACATATCCTGTTACTGACATGGAGGCACTTATTGCTTGTCTAATTGTTTGGATTTTGTCTGTGAAGAACGAGGCAAATTCATTGCAGGCCCTGGTAGATAGAAGTTCAGAGGCTACAGACACAGGAGGGTTGGTTTGCCCGTCGACAGCAGCAAACAGGGCACGTGCATTATTAGTGTTTTTGGTGATGATGTCAGAGAAGAAGGACCGCCTTGCATTTCTCAGCTCTAAATCATAAATGCGAAGTCTCTGTTTATAGATGTCATAATGAACCTGGAGATTTGTTTCCGCAACCTGCGTTCAACTTTTTTTTTCTCTCTTTTTTGAGTTCTAACCAGCGTGGCATTTCTCCATGGAGATCTTCTCTTACCAGAGACCACCTTCACCTTGGCTGGTGCAATGGCATCAATAACATTTGTAATTTTAGAACTGAAATTATCTACAAGCTCATTGACTGAGACCCGTGAGAGTGCGGGTGTCGAGGAGAAAGCCTCAATAAATTTTTCACTATAGTGTTTTCAGTGATATGCCGTTTTGTGATCACCTCTGTTTTAACCCTAGGCCTAGCAGAGACATGGAGGACGGTGGTAGAGGTTGGAAGAAAACAGTCACACAAAAATGTTTGGGTTGTAATGAACTCTGCAGTAGAGAAAGACAGTAACAGGAGATGAAATGTATACATGCTGAGACATAAGTCCTATGTAAATCTGTTACCATTGGTGTCATTTACACTGGGGTCGCTGGGGACATGTCCCTGTCACTTTTTGAAAGCATAATTGGTTAAATATAGAAGAAACAAATATGCATTGTCCAAGAAAGTTACTTAAGCAACAAAAACAGTTACTGATTACTGCATTATATTCCATTATATTATTAAATGTTGAATTGTCACCTGCCACCTGAATTTTGTGCTGCCATTCATATAAATAAAGACATGTACTCCATAAATTGGTGCAGAAAATGTCTCCAGAATGCAGGAAATTAGGAGTTTAATGCTCAAAATCTTCTGAGGGAGGACCCCCAGGTCCCCACTCATATATTTCATCATTGAATATTTCTTCAAAATAGTGTTAAAATATCTTTTCGTCTTGTTCTTGTGACCAAAGTCTTTCATCGTTGAATTTTTGTCCCAGTCTAGCCCTTGATCAAGTTAGCGCTTTTTGGCAGCTCCGAAAACGGCCGAGTGACACAAGTCGATTTTCTTTCTACTGATGGAAAGTTTGTTTCATAACTCCGTGTGAAGAACTGAGATTGAGAAATACAAGCTGGACTCACAAATGCCTGTTTGAAAATGACAGATATTAGGAAGCTATTCACAAATGCTTTTCAACAATTTATACATTAAAACTGGACTCACAAATGCCTTTTGAAAGTTGTAAATGTTAGGAAGATATTCACAAATGTGGTTAATTTATTACATACATATTCACCTGATTTGTTTTTTGTGGAATTTTTTTGTGTATTTCCAGATTGGTTTTATATTTGCAAAATATTTTGTGAGTTTAGAAATCTTTATTTTGTGTTTGTGGAAAGTGTTTTATATTTACATATTACACATTTACACATTGATCAGATTGTTCAGACAAATAGTATTGAAACAAAATGACCCCATATCTACACTTGATGTACTGGGACATAATGTGTAGTTACTAGGTGCTCTCTAGTGCCAACTAGGTGACACAGGGAGTGATGTTTAAGTCCTTTGTGCAGTGTCCAAAGCGCTTGTCAATTCAAAGCCGTGTTGGCAGAGCTGTGGCTCCTGTGGTGCAGCCCTGGCACACCCTGACATGCTTCACAAGGGCCCGTCCAATGCTACTTGCAGCTTCAATATGGATCTTGTATTTTTTGTTAAGATTTTAGTGATTTGTCTACAAATCTAATCCTTTGTCTAACCCTAGGTGACATAGAGAAGGTAAGCCCAAATGTATCAGAGAAAATTCATGTTTTTAAAATGTTTTGGGAAGACTGCAATTTAGGGATCAGAAGGGGGAGGTGAGAGTGGCTCATAAGAAATGTTTTCACACCCAAGTTATGTTAGTACTCCAAGAAAAGATTGATGAATTTCATTCTACCATATAGTACATTTTCAAACCATGGCATCAAATCAAATCATTGTTTTTAAGATTAATTATTGGGATTGTATTCAGAATGCTATGTATTTTAAGTCTGTGTAGGTAGATGTTTCTTTTGCGATACATTGGGGTCTGTTTTAACTGTGTTTATTGTTGATATACAATCGGGGGTCTGCACAGCATGTTTTATTTTGAAAATTGTGCCATTCATTTTTCATGGTGTCACATGTTGTAAAGCTCCATGACATGTTTTATATATTACTTAATGATTATTGAAAATTAGTGAAACTTTAAAAAATCTAATTGAATCTTAATCGCAATCTCTGGCATAAATATAGCAATTTGATTTTTTCCTAAATCCTTCAGCCCTATTCTCTAACATTGCTTACAGCAGCTAACGCTTCCCATTGCTAAATTAAACTGGCCACAAAGGTAGCTAATGCCATGTTTATCAGTGGAGGAGCGCTAACGTTAATGAGCGGTTAAACTACATTGTTTAAAGTATTGTAAAGATATCTACTAACTGCTTGTCTGTACTTACATTTGGTACGTCACAAATGATAAAACCAGAGCAGATATGTTAATAAACGTGAGCTGAACAAGTATCGAACACGGCTTCCTGCCGAACAAAATTATCTAGCTCCTCTTTCACATGTGTAACGTTGGTGGGAAATTTCAGAGTTGCAAGTCCTTGTTGTAGAATGTTATGTAGTATAAGATGCATTCAAGAGTAGCGTTTCCTCTGGGTTACTATCAAAAATGGTTTCTCGTAGCTTTTAGATCGTTTTGTCTTATGTTTTCTTGTGAGAATAGAGTTTCCACTGTGGCTCAAGGCAGAGAAAGGCTTTTCCCGTAGACTTCACAATTATTCTCTAGCATTAAATTTCTTAGTTATCTGTTTCTCAGGGTCAGACTCTCTAATCGCCCTCAGGAGTATGAGCATTGCCCTTCAGCTGAATCACTCTTTTCTATTCTAACCTTTAATAAATTTCACAAAGACAACAACATTTTTTTGTAACTTTTTTTTATGTGTTCAATTCATCAGACATTGTCAATTCTGCTGTCTGGTATTGGAGAGATTAAGATATTTGTCTATAAGGCACATCACACTGTGTTACGCAACGGGACCTGCTTCCATCTGTTCAGACCAAATAAAATGTTTTGGAATACGAATTTTGTATATATTATTATACCTTGTTGGCTTCAGTGGACTATGACTGGTGTCTTAACTCGAACCTGGGTGGAGCTGAATATAGTCTTTATATTGTGTCACCTGCCAGCTGAAAGCTTCCTGCACCATCTGTCCAATAATCTGTCTGAAATCTATCTAATATATATTCAGCTGCTCTTGTCTCAGAAGAAGCTCTTCCTTCATGTTTGTGATGATGTTGTTGTAACTAACAACTCGTCCTGTTTCACATATTCCGAGCTGGATGGAAATCCCTGAGTTAACAGAGCCAGTCCATAAGCAGCTTCATGATACTGGTTATCAAGGATGGCCATTGTTAGACTCAGTGAGACCAGATCACCAAGAGAGACCCAGACTCTTAAAGCAGCTTCAGGATTCAGGCCCCCGATGTGAGGGAGTAATAAAGACAAAGAGAAATGTTCCAGATCATACCTGTGGTTTGTGTGTAGTGCATGAAGTGTGACAGCAGACTGAGATTAGAGAATGAAGAAGAAGACAGATATTTGGAGCTCAGCTCTCCTGAAGCAGTCGAGATGACGTGGAAACAATAAGAGGAAGAAGAAAGAAGCTTTTTGGCTAAAGAAGAGGAAACACACCAAAGTTTTTAGGATTAAGTTCTTATTTGGATTCCACACACATGGAATCATTTCCATTTGCTGAATCATCATGAAGACGTTCAGAGGCTCTGCTGTTATTCCTTTTTACACTTCTGGAGGAATATTAAAACTATAATTTCCACTTTTACTGTTCATCAGATCAGCCGACCAATCAACAAGCAGACTCCTGATCTCCAGCAGATCTCCTGGATGATGGAGGAGCTCGGTGGATCTCTGGGTCACCGGCTGGAGGACAAAGGAAGCAGAATGAGCTTGTTGTGTGGAGACATTTGTCTGTCCAGCTTCCTGTTGTGTTTGACTCTAGTGTTAGTAGAAGGTGCTGACTGTGATCAGAGCTACAAGCTGCTCACTGACTGGAGACTGTCTGTCCACACTGATGTTGCTTTAATGGACGTCCTTCTTTTGGCTGAAGTCTTGACGGGCGGCAGGGCAGACTCCACTCCCTCCTCCACCTCCACCTGACAGACTGAGAGGACAACAAATAACAACATCAGCTGCACAGACAGCAGCAGCTGACAGAGATTTATGTAATTTAACAGTAAAGTCAGTCCAACTTTTCATTAGGACAATAATAAAGGTTGAAAGTTTAATTTTAAGTTTTCAAAAGTTTGTAAATAACATGTTGAGAAATGCTTTCTATACATTGGAGGTTGTATTTACAATTTTCCTCCTCAGAGAATATTCATGCTTCTCAAAATGATCCATAACTCTTCTCCTCACAACATGTGATGCATTTCTTGTTGTTTTCACACAGAAGTCAAACAAACCTGAGCTGGTCTCTTCAGGTGATCCAGTGAAACACTGAGTGAGTCTCTGTGGTCAAAGTGCATCACAGTGTTGTTCTGATAATGTGGATCACTTTCACGTGTTCATCAACACGGTCACCTTGCAGGTAACAGTCAGAAGCTGTCCAGCAGAAACGTCTCAGTGATCTGGGTCATCACATGTTGTCAGGTGGAGTTTCAGGTGAAGCCCGTGTCCAGATGCCAGAGAGGAACAACAGGTGTGACAGGTCGACGCTGTTTGACTCCTGGCTTCCCCCGAGCATCTCTGAGAGGGAGGAGACACGTGAGGGTGAAGGACTTTTATTCACCACATGGGACGTTCTCACTTTCTGCACTCTCACTGTAAATCTAATGTAATGTCAATATTTTGCAAATCAGTGCACAAACTGCCACATTACATTTAGTCAGTGTATATTTATATAAATACAAATCCACTCCCCCTGTAATATGTCTGCACAACACAAACCTGCACAAGTAATGCGCATGAAAATATCTGACACATTGTCTACACATAGTTCTCTAATTATAATCATCAGAACTCGTTTTAAGGCTGTTTGCAGTCTGGAGAACAGAACAGAGTCTCCAGCTGCTGATACAGTAACGATGGTTTGTGAATCTCTGCGGGACAAAAAGCTTCAACATCTTGGAAACACTGATTCTGCTGCTAAAGGTTACTTAGCGCTTAGCAACAGTAACTAAGGGGGCGTAAAGCTCCACGGGGTCCCGCAGCGCTCCTGAATCTGAAGAGCTCCGACAGTCACAGCGGAGACCTGCTGGATCTCAGAGACCAGGACCAAGAGCGGGATGGAGGAGGACAACCAGGACCCGGAGCCCCGGAGCAACAACGTCCCCGGAGGACAAACAGCAGGCTCGAGCTCTGATAGCACCGATGTTCAGGTCAGTGTTCATGAACACAGCTAGCAGCTAACAAGAAGCTAACGTGGCGTTAGCTCGGCCTGGTTCCGACACGTAGCTTCATATTGACTGTAAACAAGATGTAATGTAGCAGGATTCAACAGTGGAGCCATCAGAACCCCGTATCTCTACAGAACCCACACTTAATGTGACGGTCGGAACCGGAGAGGAGGAGGAGGAGGAGCAGGAGGTCTCTTGTAGCATGTAGCCTGCTGCCTGGGTGTTAGCATGCTAGCTAGTTAGCTCAGACTGGACAAAGCTGAAGTTAACTTCCGGTTCTGCAGTTTTTTTGCTCTGTGAAAGCTGTTAGGTGTTTTAGGTAAACACAGCTTCAGATATGTGAAACCTTTTATTCTGTTGGGACACGGACCAGCTGGAAAACTAAAACAACAGATCATCAGACTGACTAGATATGAGCACACACGT
>NW_024041150.1:50365391-50401848 GCF_014851395.1 Micropterus salmoides
CAGGGAGGTGGGCTGTGGTCTTGAAGGGCAGCAGGACAGACTCCGCCCCCTCCTCCACCTCTACCTGACAGACTGAGCGGACAACAAAGCGCTTTAAATCAGACCACATGAAACTGCATCAATTAGAATACTTCGATAATAATCAATATTAATAGATGAAACGCAAACAAATGTTTAAAGTGTAATTTAAAGTTTTGTAAATAAATGTTGACTCTTGTTTGTAAATAAAATGCTTTGCTCTCTGTGTGAATAAAAGAGCATCAGTCAGTTGTGACTTATATCCTGGCTATTATTTGACATTTACCAGTGTGTCATAAAAAGAGTAAGTTAAAAAAAATAATAAAAGTAAGTACAAACAGTTTGTTAGGCCAACAACATGTCTTTAGAGTTTGCACTAAAGACAGTTCTGTGTTCACAAACATTTGTAGTTGCAGGGAGAGTCAGGGCATCACAGAGAGGTCACAAGTTAACATTTGGATAACTAAATACATTTGCGCTGTGGCTAGATATATCTAGCAGGTTATATCCAATAGCATAGTTTTTATGGTAGGTATTAAGTGGAGTTTTCTCTCATACATCCCTGATGATAATAATAACTTTATTTGTATAGAACTTTTCAAAACCAAGTTACAAAGTGCTGTACAGTATAATAGTGGAAGAAAATATTACAGAAATCTGTCAGTGCTCAGAGTGTGATTAGAAAGACGAAAGGGGAGCGTATTTTAACCAGTCTGAACACAAAGGGGTAAATAAAACATTGTTTGTATTAGGTAAAAGTCAATCAGATGAATGTTTGGAATGTAAAACCATAGAAAGTGTAGAACTGTTTGTTGGACATATGGTGATGAGATGATGAGGCTAAATCAAAAGATAAGTCAGACACAAGGAAGGAAATTGAACCGTGAAGGTTTATAAGGAACATATCGGAATAATATTAGAGAAATTACTTATTTTAAATATATGATAAAGTGAAGTCCCATCAAACGTAGTAAACGCAGCTACAGTAGGTGGCGAATGCACCTGGCAAGAAGCTAGATTGTGGACTAGAACAACTTCCGGTTCAAGCGGGGATCGAGGAAACGACAAAGAAGAGCGCCGAGTGCTTTGACGGCTCCGACAGTCAGAGACCAGGACCAAGAGCGGGATGGAGGAGGACAACCAGGACCCGGAGCCCCGGAGCAACAACGTCCCCGGAGGACAAACAGCAGGCTCGAGCTCTGATAGCACCGATGTTCAGGTCAGTGTTCATGAACACAGCTAGCAGCTAACAAGAAGCTAACGTGGCGTTAGCTCGGCCTGGTTCCGACACGTAGCTTCATATTGACTGTAAACAAGATGTAATGTAGCAGGATTCAACAGTGGAGCCATCAGAACCCCGTATCTCTACAGAACCCACACTTAATGTGACGGTCGGAACCGGAGAGGAGGAGGAGGAGGAGGAGGGAGGAGGAGGAGGAGGAGGAGGAGCAGGAGGAGGAGGTCTCTTGTAGCATGTAGCCTGCTGCCTGGGTGTTAGCATGCTAGCTAGCTCAGACTGGACAAAGCTGAAGTTTACTGACAGTTAAGGGAAACTTACTGTTCGACCGATCCTCCGTGTTCTGCTCTTCTCACTGTTGTGAAAGCTGTTGGGTGTTTTAGATAGTTGCCATTTGAGATTTGTGAAATCTTTACTCTGTTTCCAGCTGGAAAACAGAAACATGTGGTAACTACCACCTACTTCATGGCTCTTGTGGTGGGACAGAATTGCGTACAAACAGTGGGAGTGCTGATGACACAGTCGATAAGACACGTGCCTTTGGTGTGAGAGACCCAGGACCAAGACACTTAACCACTAGTTGCTCCAGAGGCGTGCAACCTCTGACATGTATAGCAACTGTAAGTCGCTTTGGATAAAAGCGTCAGCTAAATGAATAAATGTATAAAGGATTGTTTGTTAAGCTACAGTATTTTTCAGTTAACCCTTCAATACCTTGGGTGTTTCTAAAATCTGATCAGACTGATCTGGTGCATCACGACAGATAACATTAAACTCAACTGCAAAGAGTTAGGCCTACTGATCTGATGATATCAGATGATATCAGCGTTGTGCCAGTAGAAATGATCCCGTGAGCAAGACACACAGTAATTGTTCGTGTGCTGGTGTTTGTTAAACGGAGAGAATCGTGCTGCTCTGCACTGAGAACTGTGAGACTTTATAGTTGGCCTACCAACACAGTGCACATGTGCAGACACAAACTCCATCAAAAGTCTCTACAGCTGTTGACAGCTGACCCAGCTGTGATCAGCTGCCGCCACCATCAGAGGAAAGGACGTCTCATGTCTCTAAAAACATATTTCCTAGTTCCTTCTCTCCTCGCTTGGTTTCCTTGGAAAAGACGCAAGTGAGGGAAACGTGGATGCAATTAAGAGACTTGAAGCACCCCTTGTTGATGTAACAGCATCTACTTTAGCATTAATGACTCAAAATTATCTGATTCATCTGTGACAAACCTTTCATATAGGGACAACAAACCCAGAATAAAGTGCAGTGGCACTGGGGCTGATAATGTGCAATTAATAAAACTATTTACAGTTAATCATAAAACACAGGGATAGATGTTATCTGGTTTTATGCCAAGCAGACACGGTAGAAATCTTCCATTACGAAGCGACACTAAACGCAACAATACAGATGTCACACACCAACGTAAGTTTCGGTTACTATCCACATGTGGCACACTTCAAAACTGAATTACGGGTAAGTTTATTAAACGCGGCGACTTTATGAAACGTACTGCTGATGGAGAAAGTCAGCAGAGACACATAAAAGGAGAGAGAGACAGAAAGAGGCGGAGCCAACCGGCGTGTTTGCAGAGACCAAAGGTGCAGGTTAGGTGTGTGAGTGTGGGGACAGGAGCAGATTCGAGTAGTATAGTAGATGCACTGTCTAAATAAGAGCTAACGGTCCAGTGAGCGGGTGGGTTGCAGTTCTGTCTCTCTTGTGTCGCGTCTCAGTTTCAGAACCATTACAGACTTGGTTACTCTACAGTTCTTTATTTGTGAAGTGTCTCAAATACACTGCAGACGGGAGTCTCTGTTAACAGTGACAGATCAATAATGTCACGGCAAACATAATCGGACATTGAAGCAGCAAAACTAAAAACTGTACTTCACGCGACAGAGGAAACTCACCTGAGGAAAACTAATCCAGCTTTTAGCTTCTAAAATATTTTTTTTTAGCTCTATGCAGCCCGACCAATATGGGATTTTTAAGACTTATACCAATTTCGATGATCGAGCATTTTAATATCCAAGGTGCCGATATTCGCATTTCCCTTCTTTTTTTCCAGAAACAATAACATAAACATAACATTTATGAGACCAAACTAAGCAGAAAGACACAAAGCAGGAAAAAAAGTACAATAAAAACTATAAAATTTTGATAAATAAGATTCAAATGTTTAAAACTACTAAAAAGATATAAAAATCCATTACAAACTACAGAGTAGCAATGTGCAGCGTTAGAGAATATTTAGCAGTGATGAACTGATGTGAACACAGCTACTCTACATCGTTGGTTCTGCATGCTCTGGTAGACTCCGATCAGCTGATTGTGTTGTGGTGCATTTGTGGAGGTGTTGTTATGAAGGGATTTGCAGAGCGCCCTCTTGTGGGCAAACTATGCAACACTCGTGACATGAGTGAAAGATCCTACTGTTTCTTTAATCATCATTAATCAGCTGTTATAAACACCAATAATGATTTATCTGCAATTAGCTCAAATCTGCCGATAATATTGGTAATTTAATATTATCTATTTCCTGTGTGTGAGGTTCACTCATTAATATTAATACATACTGACGGCATGAAGAGAAGGACGGCAAATTCTGACAGAAAAGCTTAAAAAAGTAATTTAACCCAGCGCGACACTGTCGTTTGTTTTGTTGAGGTTCACTCAGAAAAATGATGTTGTTTGGTGGGTAAAACGTGCGCACAGATTCAACGCTTGTGCACCAGAGGAAAGGCGGCACCGGAGCTCAACCCCCCTTGATTACTGCAGGAAAGCAATCCTAGCTAGTCACGTGGTGCGGAGGGACAAATTTGCAAGACGCACAGGATGACCCAGGTTAATAATTTTAATTCCCTTGTTTGAAAAGAGAGTAAACCAAATCCACTTGTGCTTAAACATTCATTTAGTCTACACACAGTTAACGAGGCTGCCAGTGAGTTAAAAGAAATAGGACCTTAGCGGTACACTGAAAGATTTATTGTTTTATTTTTCCATACCGTGTTTTTACGTGTAACATCCACACGCTGGCGCACATTGTTTGGCGCAAATGACACGTGATGTGACTATACTCGTATTTGCTCAACTGAGGCAATTTAAATATAATTTGTCCTCCTGTTCACCTTATTTATGAGAATAAATTGCATTGCATGCAAGTATTAATTAAAGAGGTGGTATTATACTCATTTTCAGTTCAAAATCCTGTTTAGAGGTTGTACCAGAACAGGTTTACGTGGTTACACCTTATTTTTTGTCATTCTGCACATTGCTGCAGCTCTCTTTTCACCCTGTGTTGAAGGCTTCGTTTTAGCTGTGGAGTGATACGTCTTGCTTTCTAAATGATCTCTGTTGGGAGTTGCACATGCACAGTTCCTTAAGGACTACTAGCCAATCAGAAGCAGAGATAGGATAGTCAGCGAAAAGACGGTAAACTGCTTCGATTCAGCTGTAGGCTACATGTTGCCGACCAGCTTGGCAGTTAATAATCTGTAACAAAAGTATCTTTCATCCATAAAGTTTTAACTGAGCTCTGTCTCTACATCACAGTAACAACTTTATGTCCACTGACTGCCTGTGCTAGTGTTTGGAAGGGAGAGTAGAGCTGTGCTGCATCTCTGTGAAAATAAAGTTGAAGTAAGGCTTGACTACAAACGAGCGGTTTTCAAGCTGTTCAGAGCAGAGTTTTCTGTGGGAGACGAGAACTCCCTTTGGGCTGGACTTTGGGCTTTTTCACTTTGCAAACCTGTTACATGCACAAAACAGATATATTGTCTTTTGGGTATTATTGTCTTTACACTTGTTAAAGCACTTTTTAACTTGTTTTTGAAAAGTGCTCTACAAATAAAGATTATTATTATTATATATAACTCTATAATGGAGAGGGAAAAAGCCAAAAAGCATAATAACACCTCTTTTAATATTATTCCTGATGAAACTGTGCAACATATTTGAGGTGTTCTATTGTTAAAAACTGGAATCTCCATTTGTGTGTATTTTGGGTCCACTGCAAATTTTGTTTTGTTTTTTTATTGCGCTTTTCAGGGAAAATAAATTAAACAGATGTTTGTTTGTTCGAAAAAGGCTTTCATCTGTTTTGCAAATTAACTTTTTAAGATTTTAAGTTAGGTTTTATTGGTCTGTGATGCTCAGAGGTAATATTGCAATATTGTATTTTACACAATAGTATACATTTCAATGTGTAAACCTTTCTTGCCATGTGAGTCGCTTTTTCTCATTACTCCAATTTATGTGCGTACGCATGGCTCAGCTCTGTGAAAATTCTGTGAGTTCAACATGGCATCAGGTGAGCCACATGCCAGCTTGTTAATGACGTAGCTTTTCAAACAACCAAAACCAGTTATACCCACCGTGTCCACGTCTTGTAACGCAGTAACAAGTTTACCAAGTGAAGATTGTGTGAAACATGCCTTCATAAGACGGCAGCTACCCCCTTTTTGTCCAGTATTAAGCTAGTCCAGCCACTAAAGCACTTGTTTTTGCCCATGTTGGGCTCAGATTGTTTGACATTATGGAAAAGATCCCTATATCAATCGAGCGTTTATTAAGGACACACACCTGGTCCAAAAGACATAAATACAATACAAAACAGACAAACACAAAACAGTGAAGTTCCTATAGAGGTCTATGCCCCCTCTGTGGACACACCCCTGCATTTGGTTGCTCGCTACACCATGACATCTCACTCACTATCTTTCTCTCTGTATGTCTCTGCTATAGAAATGGAGAAGAAGAGAGGGACTCAAACATCACCGCTGTCTACACTGTGAGAAATCCTTCACAACATCTGTATCTTTAAAGATTCATCAGAGAGTTCACACTGGAGAGAAACCGTACAGCTGTGACCAGTGTGGGAAAACGTTCAGTGTATCAAGTAATTTAAAAACCCACAAACGTATTCACACTGGAGAGAAACCTTATAGGTGTGACCACTGTGGGAAAGCTTTCACTACATCAGGTGAACTAAAAAACCATGAACGTGTATACACTGGAGAGAAACTGTACAACTGTGACCAGTGTGGGAAAGCTTTTACGCAATCAGGTGAACTAAAAATCCACCAACGTGTTCACACTGGAGAAAAACCATACAGCTGTGACCAGTGTGGGAAAGCTTTTTCTACAGCAGGGAACCTACAAAGACACAGACATGTTCATACTAAAGGAAAACCATACAGGTGTGACCAATGTGAGAAAGCTTTTACTCAGTCAGGTGACCTAAAAATCCACCAACGTGTTCACACTGGAGAGAAACCATACAGCTGTGACCAGTGTGGGAAAACATTCAATGTATCGAGTAACTTAAAAAAACACAAACGTATTCACACTGGAGAGAAACCGTACAGGTGTGACCAGTGTGGGAAAGCTTTCACTACATCCGGTGAACTAAAAATCCACCAACGTGTTCACACTGGAGAGAAACCGTACAGGTGTGACCAGTGTGGGAAAACGTTCACCATCTCAAGTAACTTAATAGTTCACAAATGCATTCACACAGGCGAAAAACTATACTGGTGTGAACAATGTGGCAAAACTTTCACTACATCAAGTAAATTAAAAGCCCACCAACGTATTCACACCGGAGAAAAACCATATGGATGTGAACAATGTGGTAAAGTTTTCACTACATCAGGTTGCCTGGAAAAGCACCGACATGTTCACACTAGAGAGAAACTGAACTGGTGTGACCAATGTGGGAAAATGTTGGCATGGAGTACTTCCCTTAAACGTCACCAACGCATTCACGCTGCTTTGCTTTGAACAGTTTTCAGTACTAAGCAAGCTGTTTCCTCCTGCCCCCTTCTCCTGATAGCATACTGCGCTGTTGAGCCACAACAAATTACCGTGAGGGAAATTACTTTACCGCGACAGCCCTAGTGTTTTATTCAGAGCTTGTCTACAAACTGAGGATAAACAACAGTAACTTTAAATATTTAGTAGCATGTTTGTTATTGTAGATGTGACTACATACTGTCCTGCTCATCCTCTACTCACAATAATGGTCTGAAACTACAGCATGTTTGCTGGTTTATGTTTTTCAAGTGACAATGTAGCAGTCTGCAGCTATTTTCATTTATTTTCCCATTGCTTTGGCCAGATCTGCAATACTCTGGTTCTTGGTTAGGGATCATTTAGAGCACTTTGTTGTACAGAGAGTGTTGCTCTAACTCCTCAGCAGGGATTGAGTGCAGCTGGGTAATTCCCTCTGGGCCAATCAGGGTGTGCTGACGTCCATTCTGGAAGGCATAAGAAGAGGGGCGTACCTGCGCACTGAAGCATTGCGTCTTTTTTCTTGCGTCTGCGTCTTTTTGAAGCATCCTGAAACCTGTATAATGTGCGCGGAACTCACTCCACATACAGACGTCAGCCTATAGCTCTGTCCTTTGGGACCTGCTGAGATCGCTTTTGCTGTCTCTTTTGTCTACCATGGTAAGAAATGGGTTCAGAGTGGACATATAGACCATGGCACCACTATTTGTTGTTGTTGCTTTCATTTAAAACCCCTTGCCCATTCATTCTTTTTGTTTTTGTGTTGTATTTTAGTGTCCAGTTTTGTTTTTGGGGTTGTTGCTTTGGGAGTCTTTACCATGTATGAGAAACAACCTCATGTCAAACGATTCACCTGATTATGACAATGACTACATTTATTATTTTGACCAAACTGCTTTAAATTAATATTTTTTGATGCCCTAGCTTGCTCAATACTCAGGAATGTCTCTGTTCTACAGCTACAACAGCTAAAGCGCATTTCTTTTGTCTAATAATTATGGTTAAGGTAAGAGTTTTATCATTTATTGAAAGTCTTTTAACATTTTCTTTAATCTGCTGGTTTTATGGATTTTAAAATCTGCTCAAAGATCATTGGAGTTCAGCTGACAGACCTGAGCTCCCTCTAGCTCCAGAAGGCTGGACAGGTCATGAGTCATTCTGATTATGTTCTTAGTCAGGAATTCTGTTTAATACCCTCAGGACAGCGCTACCTCGCCCTCCCAAGGAAAACTAATAGATATGCAAATTATTTTATTCCTTCTGCCATCAAGCTTTTAAATACTGCAGACAGCGGCAGCTAGACATGTGCCAGGCATCGTAAACCTCTGTATTTATTATTTACTTAGTATTGTTATCTATTTATTTATTTAATCTTCTGGTGCCCAAATGCAATATGATGTCATTGACAGTGTTTCTGACTGCTTGATTGACTGTTGTCTTCTTGTCTTGTTTGATACAACTGGTAGGATAAAACTGAATTGCCCTACGGGGATAAATAAAGTTATTTTAATTTGAATTAAACAAGGTTGTGCTCTAAACTATTTGATCATAAACCCCATTGTATAGCTGTAAATGGTGATAAAACTGATTGTTTTATTAAATGTTTTTCCAGCAACCCTAAATCAAAGAATAGACAATAGAGTAAGTAATTTCCCTAACATTTTATTGTTGTTTTTACTTTTACTGGACACATGTAATAATGTTTTATACTTTCTGTGAATATAATCCAATTAATCTTATTTCCGTCCTGTATAGACACCTTATTTTGAAAACCGACCCAATTTGATAAATTATGTGGTTATCGTATCGCGTAATATGAAGCCTTCACAGCCTCTTTTCAGGTAAGACTCTTATACTGCAACACTTGTCTTTGTATTTAGAGAGAAACTGACAGGATAAAGTCTCTAACCTGATCAGATCGCACTGGGCCGTTTCAGTGGATTTACCATAAAGGCTTGAATATGTGTGCACTCCAAATTTAGGTGCGGCTAGCTTAATTGCCTTCTCACAAACGAGTGACAGAAACAGACCGTTACCGTAGTTACCTCAAAAGAGAAGTGGTTGTCTGGAGTCGGATGCCGAAGTGTGTGAGCGTGCGAGCTTACAGCAGTGTGAAGCATCTCCCACAACTTGAAACTTGAAACTATGGCTGAACAAAGTAGACTATGGCGGGCCGCCATGGTCTCATTAAATAATGTGAAAAATGTTTTCTTATGAGAAAGTTTCCACTGTGACTCAAGGTTGAGAAAGGCTTATCTCGTAGACTCCACAATTATTCTTTAGTATTAAATGTTTTATTTGCCTGTTTCTGTGGGTGAATCGCTATTCTTATTATCATTAATAAATTTAACAAAAAAAACTTGTTGTAACTTGTTTATTTGTTCATTTCATTAGATGTCGGTTCTGTCGGTATTGGAGAGATGAGCATTTTTGCTAAAAGAAACGTAAAGGTATGTCACACTGTGTTGCATGTTGGAACCTGTTGGAACCTGGTTCCATCTGTTCAGACCTTCTCAAATGTTTTGGTAAAAGTATTTGGTATATAATAAAAACTTTTAAAAATAATATTGAAAGGAAGATGTTTACAAGAATTTTTCCCCACATCTTTTCTGTGACAGTTTGCTGGACAGGTTTATCATTGTTCTGTTTGTAGCAATAATCTTCTTTTACCACACATCTCCACACTGATCTTTAATAACGATGGTTAGAATATGGTTTATTTTCTCCTCTCTCAGTTCTGAAGAGCTCTTATCAAAAATTTACAGTTCAACGGCAGAAAACATTTTCTCTTTACACCAGGGCTTATTGAGCCACGACTCATTTCATCTGTAGTTTTAGTAAATAACTGAACAGAAACAGTAATCGGTCACATTACATCTGGTTTCTTTCTTTTTGTCTAAATAAAACAAAGCGTGAAATCTAACATTTCCACATTTACGGAAAAGACTGAAGTGAAATCACAGAAAAATCAGAAACAATCCAGCACTCGGTTTCTATGTTTACAGTTTTTTTTGATCGCTTCGGTACTATTATCGCAAGTATGTGGCTGATGGACGAATGTGGTTGCAGGAAGACTGGCGAGGAAAGAGGAGGAGCCGGGAGGACGCCCGAGAGGACAGGGCAGGTAGGCGAGCCAAGCTGACACGACAGTGGATGGAGGTTAGTGAACCTGGGGAAAGGCAGATAGACAGACAGGATTAATTACAGGGAACAGAGAACGGTGATTTGCGGGATTCAAAGTAGCTTGCATAATGCAGTGACACCAGGTCAGGAGCAACGACGATCAAGCCAAGATTGTGTGGAGAACCGGTGTTGATATACTGGCAGAGATGGAGTTGATTGCTGGCCGGTGTGGCAGGCAGGAGGCTGCTGATGAGGTGCAGGTGTGGACTGTCAGCTGGGCTCACAAGCGCGGAGAGAGGAAGAGCACACACGGGGGAGGGTGGGGACACAGAGAGGCAGGCAATACACAGAGGAAAACAGAATGGTACGAAAGAAGGACAAATAAACAGGACACTTACCATCAGCCGGGCTGCCACCACAACTAAAACTGTGCAATCTGTCTTTTACAGAACTGTATACTATACTATTTTCAGCACTTCTAAGGCGATTTGAAACATGTATCTTACATTGTTAATCATTGGATTCACTGAAAGTTAAAACCACTAAACTAAAAAGATATCGTTATGTTGTGTTTTGGTGATTAAACCATATGTTTCTCATGACTTTTCATGATGATGATTTTGAATCAATGGCTTGTGTGGTGAGAGATGTTTACAATCCAAATGAATGCACAATGGGAAGTTTTGAATGAAAGACTGGCGGTGTTACAAGTGTGATGGAGTTTTGTACTAAAAGTTTACCACAATTTTACCACATTCTTGCAATAATAGTACCAAAGCGATCAAAAGAAACTGTTAAGTCTTTCTGTGTCCCCTGCCAGCTGAAAGCTTCCTGCACCATCTGTCTGAAATCAATCTAATACATATTCAGCAGGTCTTGTCTCAGATGAAGCTCTTCCTTCATGGTTGTGATGATGTTGGAACTATTAACTTGTAATGTTTCACATCAACACACTCAGAGCTAGATGGAAAACCCAGAGTTAACAGAACCATCCACAAGCAGCTTCATTATACTGGTTATCCAGGACGGCCATTGTTACACCCAGAGAGAAATAGAATCAGCTAAACCAGATTCAGGATTCAGGCCCCAGATGTGAGGGAGCAATAAAGACAGAGAGAAATGTTCCAGATCAGACCTGTGGTTTGCTTGTGACGTGAATGAAGTGTGACAGCAGACTGAGATTAGAGAATGAAGACGAAGACAGATATTTGGAGCTCAGCTCTCCTGAAGGAGCCGAGATGAAGTGGGAACAACAAGAGGAAGAAGAGAGAAGCCTTTTGGCTGAAGAAGAGGAAGCAGACAAAGTGACAGTTTTTAGGAATCATTTCTGATTTGGATTCCACACATGGAATCATTTCCATTTGCTGAATCATCATGAAGACGTTCAGAGCCTCTGCTGCTGCTGTTGTTCCCTTTTACACTTCTGGAGGAATATTAATATTAGAATTTCCACTTTTACTGTCGGTCAGATCAGCCGACCAATCAACAAGCAGACTGTTTCTCCTGGATGATGGAGGTGCTCTATGGATCTCTGGGTCACCGGCTGGATGATGCAGGAAGCAGAATGACCCAGAGACAACATGCTGCCTGTGAGGACGTCCCAGCAGAGACATGGAGGGGAGGGTTACACCATCACTACACATCTGTATGTTTTGAAGAACAAACCTCACATGACACACCAGTCTTTCTACAACACTTCCTCACTGACATCAGCTTGTTGTGTGGAGACATTTGTCTGTCCAGCTTCCTGTTGTGTGTTTGACTCTGACTGTGATCAGAGCTACAAGCTGCTCACTGACCGTCACAAACCTGCCACTGGAGACTGTCTGTCCACACCGATATTGCTTTGATTTGATGGACGTCCTTCTCTGGGCTAAAGACCATATTTTACTGGACACAAGTCTCAAGAAGAAACTAAATCCAACAAGTCCATTTTCTGTGGACAAGTCTTTGGACATGTGACAGTGTGGACGTGAACAGTGACGAAGGAAACGTCCTGCTGGTAACAGTGATGTTCTTGTTAATGAAGGAGTTTTCTGTTGACAGACCAAGTGGATGTTCAGAGGGAGGGACGGCCTTCTGCAGGACAAACAGACGCTTGTGCTGAACAAAGAAATGGAGGATGGAATCGGACTAAATGTTTACAGAGCTATGAGAGCGCTTTGGTAAATGTGATGGAGCAACTGATAAAAAGTGGAACATGTTAAGTATGAGAATAAACCACAAGCAGAGTTTCCACAATCAATAGTGAGTGTGTAGACCGGGTGTGAGAGTCAGTAGGAGTCAGAGTGAAGAAGAAGCTGATAAAGCGTCTTCCTGTCTTCATCTGTCCTCCATCAGCTGCTTCACCTCCATATTCTCTCTAATCCAGAGTCAGATCGGATCAATGATCAAACTAATTGATCGGTCATCAGAGGAGTTGGATCAGTGGAGCTGCTTCTGTTCCTGTTTGTCTCTGCAGAGGAGACAGAGGACAGTCAGATAGAGACAAACACAGAGACACTGACCTCAGTCTCCATACTGACCTTTGACTCTGAGACTCTGAGATTTCTGCTGGAGACGTAGACCCAGTATCGTCCTTCGTCTCCATCTGTGGGGGATTTCAGGGTCAGACTGAGGTCTCCAGTTCTCAGCAGGTCTTCCTTCAACTGGTCCTGTTGGTCAGAATAATCAGAGCCGTTCTGATACACGTGAACCGTCTTTAGCGGCTCCACTCTGATGTCCTCAGGGAGGTGAGCTGTGGTCTTGAAGGGCAGCAGGACAGACTCCGCCCCCTCCTCCACGTCCACCTGACAGACTGAGACGACTACAAAGCAAAACATGAGCTGCACAGACAGCAGGAGCAGTTTGAATAACTTTATTTAATGATTACAAAGTTGTAGAGAAGCTGAAGGACAGAACCAGATGAGAGCAGCCGCGAACAGGGGACAGAAATACAGGAAGTAAAAGCAAGAAAATATTTTAAAGTCAGTGACACAAACAGCTGACAGAGATTTATGTCATTAAACACTTAAGTGTACTAATGTCATTAGTACAATAATGAAACGATAACAATATAAAAAGGATAAATAAAATTATTCTTCCTCAGAGCAAAAGCTCATGATGTCACTTTTAATCAGATCAACTGAAACTGCATTAATTAGAATACTTTGACAACAATCAATATTAATAGATTACACTGAAAACTATTTTAAGGTGTGGAAATAAATTTGCTCTCTGTGTTTAGAGAATAAAAGAGCATCAGTCTGTGATAATCCAAAATAACTCATAATTTCTGCTGATTCTACTCAAACACGAGCTCCTAATTTCATGTAAATCAGGTCTACTGACCAAAAAGAAGAGTAAAATGTGGTCATGGGTTGGAATGAAGTTACCTAAAAAGCTGTGTTAATTTATAATTCATGTTTTAAACAGTCAAACCCGACCGGACAAAAGTGACACGGTTGACGGAAAGATGAAATAAAAACACAGGTTTAAAGCTGAAGGACCAAACTCCTGAGCCCCGTTTCAGAAAGCGGGATCAGTAAAATTCTGAGTACGTTCAGCCTGAGATGAGGGAAACTCTGGGATCAGATAATCCCTAGATCAGTAACTCTGTCAACTGATGCTGTGAACCTAACCTCCTCGGGAGGATAAGTTGGAAAACCGCCAGTTTCTCTCTGACTCCTCCTTTACAATCACAGGTTCATGAGTAAAGTGTCTTATATTTGATCTATACCTATTTTCATAATCAGGTAGCTGATTGCCACCCGATTTTGTCCCATTGGGTTACAGCTTAATAAATATAGCCTTCCTATTTAAAATCGAGTGTAATGGGCTGCAGCACTTTATCATTCATTAAGGAAAGTTCAGTCTGATAAATGATGAATGATCAACGCTGCATAGTAGCCTAATAAAGTTAACGCATTGATCCTTCTTCCACTCCTGAATTTCATGATCCACGTTGGCAGCATTCATATTACTCTCTCCACCCGATTAAAATGGAGGCTCTGCGTTTATTTACCCATTGCCATGGTGAATCGTACTATCGGAGCTCCATTGGTGATGTATTTTTTTCATCCACACGCACGCTCTTCAATCAGGCTCATCATACTCAGAGTTGACTGAACTTATTCTGATCAGCTGCTCTGGAAGTTTCCCACCTCAGGCTCAGTCAACCCAGAGCTCAGGGATAAGCTCAGAGTTTGTTAAGCCTGCTTTCTGAAACAGGGCCCTGTTGTTGTTCTGTTTGACTTGTTGTTGTTGACATCTCCTCATTTAGCAAGGAGTGATAAATCTTGTGACATATCAGACTTTACCACTCTGCCACATGAGGGCGCTATAACCAAGGTTTTTCTGCCTCGTGAAATCATCAGTCTCACAGCTTTCATCACATGTCGTCAGGTGGAGTTTCAGGTGAAGCTCGTGTTCAGACGCCAGAGAGGAACAACAGGTGGGACAAGTGGATGCTGTTTGACTCCTGATCGACACGCCCCCTTATTGGGTAAACGTTATATTGATTGGACGCTGCAGCTGATTGGACTGATCTGATAACATTAAATTCAAGTGCATCACTGCAAAGAGTCAGGCTATATTTGATTTGTTTTATGATTCACTGTCGAGTTAAAGTCTGAGTTCATTGTAGGTCTGAACAAAAGCCCCACACACAACTTTCTTCATTTATTAGAAAGATTTTTTTAAATTTTATTTCTCCCATCAACTTTTATTAGAGACAATTAAAGTCAGAGAGAGTCGGAGAGTCTGTCAGAAAGAAACATGTTTTACATAATTTATCATTTGTATTCTGTCACATGTGAGACTGCTCATTCTTGTCTAGTCCAAATAGACGACTATAAAACAGATCTCACCTACTGCATCTGATGAAAGCAGTCAGCGGCTACATAAAATCAGCTGATGAAAGTATGAATGAAAGCCGCTACGCTAAAAAGAAAGCCTCAGACTGATATGATGGAACGCAGTGATCGATCGGTGACGAGTGATGTGACTTGCATAAATTTAATGTAGGCTAGTGTTAAAGGATATCAGGACTGGAAATAAACCGAAAGCCTAAAACTGAGCTTCGACTAGAGTTACATCATCCCTGAAACATTTAGCCTAATAAATCTAAAGGCACCATGATCATATTCTGAGTTATTCAATAACGAATTCACAGTCAGAATCAATTAATATAAATTCAGCATTGTGCCAGTAGAAATTATCCTGTGCCTCTGAGCAGGACATAACATAGTATTATTCATGTGCAGGTGTTTGTTAAACAGGTAACAGCTACAGAGAGAGTCATGCTGCTGTGCTCTGATAACTGTGAGACTTTATTAGACACAAACTCCATCAAAAGTGTGTACAGCTGTTAGAGCCGACTGACAGCTGATCCAGCTGTGATCAGCTGCCGCCATCATCACAAACGGACGTCGCTTCATGTGACGCTTCAGAGAAAATGACGTATCATGTCTCTAAAAACACATTTCCTCGTTCCTTCTCTCCTCGCTTGGTTTCCTTGTGTCTCTCCATGCATCTCCGGTGGGCGGGACTAAGACGCAAGTGAGGGAAACGTGAATGCAATTAAGAGACTTGAGAAGCAGTCCATTATCTTGCGTACTGGGACTTCTCCCAAGCTGCCGGTACTCTCCTCTGTCCTCTCCATATCAGGTTCTCTAGGCGCTATGTGATGCTCACCTGTTCCCGTTCTCGCCTGCATACTAATCGCTGTCGGCAGAGAGAGACGAGGGAGAAGAGAAGCTCGGGTGCCTTTCAAGCAACCTGTGCTAAAAGTAGCTTGTCAGTGTCACTTGTCGTGAACCGACCAATCACAGCGTGGATGGGGCGGGACATTTAAAGTATTGACAGATATGTTTCATTTACACTGAGGACGTGGACGCTGTCAGAATCAGAGTGTCACGATCACTTTTTTTGAAAGCTTTTAAAAATGTTCTGAATGACAGCAACAAAAAATGTTAAATAACAAATGAAACAATCCACAATAAGAAAACATGCAGTGCAATTAAAATATAGAAGAAACAAATTTGATAAAAGCTGATTACTGCATTTTATTCAGTTACATTTCTATACGTTGAATTGTCACCTGCCACCTTAATTTTGTTTTCCTTCATATAAATAAAGACATTTCCTCCATAAATTGGTCCAGAAGTACTGGCACGTATTTCTTTCCACTTCAAGCACTCAGGGTCAGTTTCAGACAGCTGATGCTGCCGATACTGATCCCAGATCTGTGTGTCAGGGACAGAAGAAGCAGCAGTTAACTACTGAAGGACCAGAACAGGCGCTGGACCACAGAGACACATCTGGTAATCCAGCTAACTTCAGCTTAAACACACATCTTTGAAATAAAACTGGATTCAACAAATTTGATATTTGGTTTATGACACTTTGAATATAGTTCTAGGAAAATTTCAGCTGTCAGAAACAAACACGTCTCTCACGGCCACTTCAGCATAAACGCACTTTCATGACCCACAAGTGTTAAATATGGAACAATGAGGACAAAAAGAAATGACTGTTTGAAATGAACTGAATCACCAGAACTCGTTTTAAGGCTGTTTGCAGTCTGGAGAACAGAACAGAGTCTCCAGCTGCTGATACAGTAACGATGGTTTGTGAATCTCTGCGGGACAAAAAGCTTCAACGTCTTGGAAAAAAATCAGCAACATTAGACTGCTGTTACGCGAGACTCTGTGAGGCCGCGAGAACACGCAGCTCCACGAGGTCCCGCAGCGCTCCTGAATCTGAAGAGCTCCGACAGTCACAGAGGAGACCTGCTGGATCTCAGAGACCAGGACCAAGAGCGGGATGGAGGAGGACAACCAGGACCCGGAGCCCCGGAGCAACAACGTCCCCGGAGGACAAACAGCAGGCTCGAGCTCTGATAGCACCGATGTTCAGGTCAGTGTTCATGAACACAGCTAGCAGCTAACAAGAAGCTAACGTGGCGTTAGCTCGGCCTGGTTCCGACACGTAGCTTCATATTGACTGTAAACAAGATGTAATGTAGCAGGATTCAACAGTGGAGCCATCAGAACCCCGTATCTCTACAGAACCCACACTTAATGTGACGGTCGGAACCGGAGAGGAGGAGGAGCAGGAGGAGGAGCAGGAGGAGGAGGAGGAGGAGGAGGTCTCTTGTAGCATGTAGCCTGCTGCCTGGGTGTTAGCATGCTAGCTAGCTGGACAAAGCTACAGTTAACTTCCGGTTCGGCAGTTGGGTTTACGCTCTGGACTGTGGAGTGTTCGGTGCACGAGCTCTGGCAACCAAGCTGTGGAGCGAGTCAGTCAGTTGTTAGGAAAGAAAACAAAACGTCTCTGACGTGCTATTAACAAGCTAACGGTTAACAAACTTGGTTTAAGATGCAACGTTATCTCGTGGACTCAGAATGGACAAGCGTCTGAAGTTCAGAAGGCCAGAGACACGGACTAGTTCGCGCATGAGGCTGAGGACAGTAGTGCTGAGTTTAGCACAACACACAGCGCTAATGGAGCTGGAAGAGCCGCTGCAGGTTACTAGTCAGTGAATGTTGCATCAGCAACGAAGAGACAGGGTGTGTGTATAAGGACCGTGTCTGTGTGTCGGCGTTGTGCCGCTGTTGTAGGGTAACGTTATGTTAACGGAAACATCCATCATGCTAATGCACATTAAACAGCGAGGAGAAAACACACCGGAGCCCAACTTATCCCCGCTGCTTTCAAGCCAATACTACGGTTTACCGTATATTACTATAAGCCTTTAGATGCAAAAACAGAACAGGATGACTGATCACTGAGGTAACTGGCATTAAAATATTACATTACATTACCTTATCTAGCCAAGGTGTAATTAATTGTAACAACTCAAGCTGCACAATTCATTTTGTCTTTTTGATTTCACCCCTTAAGAGTGACGTTAAATAACAAATGAAAATACTTGAAAGGTTTATTTGCTCAATAATAAAACATGCAATGTAAATATAGAAGAAACAAATGTTGTCTAAAAATAAAGGAACTTAAGCTAAAAGAACAAGCTTCTGAGTACTGCATTATATTCTGTTTGAATTGTCACCTGAATCACTTTATATAAATAAATACAATTCTACCATAGATTGGTGCAGAAAATGTCTCCAGAATGCAGGAAATTAGGTGTTTAATGCTCAAAGTTTTCTAGAGGACCCCCAGCCCCCCATTTATAGATTTCAGCATTGAAAATTTCATCAAAATAGTGTTAAAAATATCTTCTTGTCTTGTTCTCGTGAACCTAATAGTGTGACTTGTGCATGTGGTCTTTAAAAGTCTTAAATTTAACTAATCCTGGCGGTACCCTGAACTGTATTCAGAGCAGCAGTAAAAGGAAACAAATGGAACATGTAAAATAACTGAATAAAGTTTAGATTGAAGCCAGCAGTCCTCCTTCTCCCTCTGCTGTTTAATCAGGTTTACTGTCAGGTACATTTTCACATACGAGGAATTTGCCGTGGTATAAATCGGTGCTTACAGTACCCATAAACATATAGAAATATAAAGATATAATAAGTAAGGAGATCTAAAAATGCACAAGTATACAGTAATTACAATAATACTATAATACAATGCTGACAAGTATGTACAAAAATTTACAACATGAGCACAAAGAACAGTTGAGCTTTGTTTTTAAAGTGTGTGTTTGGGGAGGGGGGCACGAGAATCAGTGACAGTGGGGACCCGAGCCTTGTTGAGGAAGCCCACTGCAATCGCAAGGAAACTGTTCTTGTGGCGACTAGTTTTGGTCTTGGTAGAGAGGAGCCGGTTTCTCAACAAGCAGCTGAGTTTACAAGGATTTGCTAAATTTTAAGGTTGCTAAATTTTAAGGGATGTAGCATCTCAGCTAAACAGGCTACAGACAGAGTTTTAGCTTGTTATGACAAACTAGCTATTAGCAAAGCTAGCATGTGTGTTTGTGTAAAACCAAAACACAGCTGCGATGGTTGAGACGGAGTAGAATAAAATATTGCTTGGTGCATGTTCCTGCTTGTTGTACTGATGCAGTATGAGCCTTTTACTAATACTGCTGGTTTTGCTGCACTTACTTACAGTTACGGCTAGGGATGGGGATTGAGACCCGGGTCTAAAAGGACCCAGTTCCAAAATTTCTCAAAACCTGAAAATCAATAAGGTTATAATAAGGCTGCAGACGCCATTACGTAAGTCAGATATTGACTTTATATAGTGACTTTGCTATTGTAAACATTAATGTTGCTGCTGTAGAAACAATTTTGCTGTATTTAAAATAATAAATTCTAATCCTATAATTAATTTTAAAGAGGTGGTATTATGCTTTTTGGCTTTTTCCCTCTCCTTTTATTGAGTTATATATAATTTTTATGCAAGTAACAGGTTTGCAAAGCGAAAAAGTCCAAAGTCCACCCCAAAGGGAGTTCCCATCTCTCACAGAAAGCTCTGCTCTGAACAGCTCGTTTGTAGTCCAGCCTTTCACTTCCTTCATTTGTGACGTCACAATGAAAACGCGTCATAAAGCTTGCCCAGCGGCTAGCGGGGTCAGGCACGCCATCAAATCAAGCTAGTCTGAGCGGAGGCCCTTTGGCTCGACTCGCCTTTGTTTGGGTTTCCATTGTAGAAATGTTGTACCTGTACCTGCTTCCAGGTACTTTTTTCGTATCACCTCACCTCCATCGAGGTTCCTAGCAAGCTGTAATGTAAACGTGAACGTAAAATGTAACGTGAAAACATGAGACTGATTGGTCAGAGAGAATATTCACTGCATCATCATTGCTGCACCAGACAGAGGCCAACAGAAAGTTTTATATTTTACAGTTTTCGTATGGAATTTCATCACTAAATCCATTTCTGAGAAGTTTTGAGGTGAGAAATCAGCTGTGCAGATTTTGAATATTGACAGTTTTACGAGAAGTGATGGCGGAACAAAAATGTGCTTTAATATTTTTGGAGTTGAGGAGCTCCGCAAGCGGCTGTGGGGGAAGCCTGTACCAACCCGCAGGAGGAGCGTGTGAGGCCGGCCAGCCGCCCGCTCACAGAGCCCTCTGCTTCCGCTGTCACACAGACCGCTGCAGCAACACCGGCAGAGGAAACACAGCTGGAAGGTTTTCACTTCCGACTTCCCGTGTCAAATGTAACGCACCATATCTCTGGGTAATATCTGCAATGGAAAACGGAGCAGAGCCGAGTAGAGTTGAGTCTATCGTTTTGCGCTATGGTAGCATTTTTCGGCAAGGCAGCATAGATCGTCAGAACACCGGCAACAGTTCCACGTTTAGTCCTAAAAGACGATGCAACTCCGACTTTGTTTGGGCCTGGAAATTCACAATCACAACCTGTAAGTATGCTTTATTGGTTGTGAATTATTTTAAATATAAGCATGTCAATGTAACTTCACAGACTGTTCAAGTGCAGAGTTGTTGTAAACGTTGGCTAACACAGCTAAGGTTATAGCTATAATGCTAATGTTACAACTGATGTGAAAGCTACTGAGCAAACGTTCAAATTGTTTGGCCAATTTTGATGTAAAATTGTGATTTTTGTAGTGGTTTATGGTAAGATGTGGAACAATGATGTTGTGGAGAGTAATTTATATATCTGCTAGGTTACAGGCGCAGTCTGAAGCGCCTTTGATTTGGATCACATTACTTTATTTCTTACTACCTGCTTCTCTGCTTCTGATTGGCTAGTAGAGATGCTGTATTTATCCTCCCACAGCGTCTGGCCCAGGTGCTGCCAATCTGGTTTACAGGCGCTGTTACCTTCAGGGACAAAAGGAACACAGTTAAACACCCAACTAGGCAGGGCCGTCACAGAAAGCACAAGTCAAAGTATATGTCCAGCAAGAGTGGCAGGACGGCTGCTTTACTCCAAACAGTTTCACTTTTTGAACCTGCACTGTGTGCAAGACCTATTTAAATGTATAGAGAAAAAGCCTTGTAGCGTCAGTTTTTGATGGTAAAGGTACGTATATGGTATTTAACACAAAAGACTGAGTAAGGAGGTGGTTGGGGTGGATGGAAGGCCAGAACCAGAAGTATTTTTAAGTTATGACAGTTACATAAATATGTAAGTTATTGAAGTGATGTAAGTTAACTTACATGTTGATTGATGTAGTTATTTTAACCCAGACCATGATCTTTTCCTACCCATAACCAAGTAGTTTTGTTGCCTAAATCTAACCAAATTGCAATGTTTCACGGCTTGAATAACGTGCTGTTTCAAAATGGCTATGTATCAAAATGCTAGCATAGTATCGGCAGACGTTGCATATTTGTTGTTGCTAAACGTTGGTAACTAGACCACAGAGCCATCAAAGAATGACGCTAAAGGGCTACCCAGGTTTTTACAGGCGGCGGAAAAAAACCTTGAACAAGCGTCAATATGTGACGAGTTGGGAGTGAGAATGTGTTGCCGTACAGCTACTCTCTCACCTCCCGACTCCTGTCCACTTTCCCCTAATGCCCACTCCCTTACAAATATACGCCAATCAAAGACAACAACCAATGAAATCACATGGGACATTGAGGACCGTTCTAAGTGTTAATTACGGTCAAATAGTTATATGGCAACATAACACATACATTGTATCTGCTGCACTCTGCCACACGTGAGAGAGGACAACAAACATGTTAACTACACCGGCAGCTGCTGTGCCATTCATCATAAACTTATACAAGGCCCAAACGAAAGAAGCACTGAATGCAAAATAGTTAGGTAACCTGACATTAGTAAACATGTTTAGCTCAGCATTGGCCATCTAAGTTAGCTTGCTTCTTGCTTCAGCTACGACCTACGAGAGGTTAACTCCAACTGTCGTTGCTTAGGAAAAGATGAATGAGCATTTATTTGTTTGCCAAACTGGTGGTAGTCGATTAACGTAATCATTTACGTTCCACTGGCTGCTGTGATGTTTATTGACATTAGCTGCAAATGGGTTACAGGTTTATGTTGATCATGTAACGTTACAGTTTTATTTAGTTATAACGCTATACTGGTTTGAGAGTCTGGGTGGAGGGGTGGTGACTTACAGTAGTTAATAAGCTGTTGATCTGGTCCAACACCTGAACAAATTTGTTTGAAGCAGCCTCCGGCCTACAAGGGCCACTTCTGATTTTTACTATCACACTTTTCTTATGAGAAACACGTTTAATAAAAAAGGTCAATCTGTGCAGCGTAGGAGGAGATATCCTGACTTAAGACTTTGGGGTGGGTCAAACTCTATTAACGATTTTTACTATCACACTTTTCTTATGAGAAACACGTTTAATAAAAAAGGTCAATCTGTGCAGCGTAGGAGGAGATATCCTGACTTAAGACTTTGGGGTGGGTCAAACTCTATTAACACAGGATCTTACATATCCCATAATGTAACTTGATCATGTGAGGTTGATTGATAATAGAGCAATGTCTAGGAGGGATCTGTGATGATCAGATTCCTGTAGAGGTCTGTGCCACCCCAGACCCCTCTGTGGACACATCCCTGCAGGTGTTACAGGTGGTAATGTTTTAGTCAAACTTGGAACATTGTGGGTTGTGCTGTAAATGTAATTTATGGTTCTAGATGGCTCGCTCCACCGTGACATCTCACTCACTTTCTTTCTCTCTGTTTGTATGCTGCTATAGAAACGAAGAGGAAGCGAGGGACTCAAACGTCACCGCTGTCAGCACTGTGACAAATCCTTTGCAAGATCTGGATATTTAATGAGTCATCAGAGAATTCACACTGGAGAGAAACCGTACAGCTGTGACCAGTGTGGGAAAGCTTTCATTCAGTCATCTAAACTAACAATCCACCGACGTGTTCACACTGGAGAGAAACCGTACCGCTGTGTCCTATGTGGGAAAGCTTTCATATCAGCATCTAAACTAAAAATCCACCGACGTGTTCACACTGGAGAAAAACCTTACTGTTGTGACCAATGTGGGAAAGCTTTCAGTAAATCAGGTGACCTTAAGGTCCATAGACGTATTCACACTGGAGAGAAACCGTACAGCTGTGACCAGTGTGGGAAAGCTTTCAATAAATCCAATGACCTTAAGGTCCACAGACGTGTTCACACTGGAGAGAAACCGTTCAGTTGTGACCAATGTGGGAAAGCTTACACTACAAGAGGTAGCCTAAAAAGACACCTATGTGATCACACTGGAGTAAAACCTTACTGGTGTGACCAGTGTGGGAAAGCTGTCACTTCATCAGGTCACCTACAAAGGCACCAACGTGTTCACGCGGGAGAAAAACCTTACGGGTGTGACCAGTGTGGGAAAGCTTTCACAACAGTATATGAACTAAAAATACACCAACGTGTTCACACTGGTGAGAAACCGTACAGCTGTGACCAGTGTGGGAAAGCTTTCACTGCAACAGGTCAACTACAAAGGCACAGACGTGTTCACACTGGACAGAAACCATACTGGTGTGACCAGTGTGGAAAAGCTTTCACTACATCACATACACTAAAAATACATCAACGTGTTCACACTGGAGAGAGACCGTACAGCTGTGATCAGTGTGTGAAAGCTTTCACCTCATTTGGTGATTTGACAAAGCACAGACGTGTTCACACTGGAGAGAAACCATACTGGTGTGAACAATGTGGGAAAATGTTTGCTCAGAGCAGTACCCTTAAAGTCCACCAACGCATTCACGGTGCTTCGTTTGAACATTTTTCAGAGCCAAGCTAGGTGTTTCCTCCTGCCTTCTGCTCATGTCCTGACTAGGGGCGTTGCTGCGTTGAGCAACATGCACCGCTAGGCTAGCTCGCGCGCATGCTGCTGTTCAATTTTTGCGCTGAATCCAGCTTCCACGCAGTGCAAATTGCTTCTTTTCTGAAAGAGCCTTTATGGAAGAACGTCGTCCTCTCAAGACTATCAGTCACTAAACATTTAGTGTTGCCTCCTCCTGTCTGTGTTGAGAAAATGTTGCCAGATTTAAAACACTAACAAAACATCAGGAGCTTATGGACTTTCAGGACAATACCAATTAACTGCATTTCGGATATTAATAAGCCTGTATGAGAGATGCTCTCAACTTTTCACAAAAAATTACACGTATGGATGAGAGTGGATGACAACAGTTCAGTTTATTACCCATCTTAAAAACAATTTCCCTTGGGGTATAAATGAAGTTAATATTCCTCCTAATTAATGCATAATAATTGTGAAACAATGATTATTCTTCAGACTATAATCGTACCAACAAAATCTGTATTCGTTGCATCCCTAGTGCTGATAGCTGTGTTGTAATAATGTGAGCTTCTTTGCAAACTAAGGGATAGACAACAGGAACAGAGGTGTTTCTTTCAGATATGTTTCCCCTGTAGATCACCTTTCTCATATAATATCATCCCTGCTGTATCAGCACACATTGCAGGCATGATTTAGTCTTCCCTCCTCTTTTGTGTCTTTGTAGAAGTAATCTCCTTTTTAATGTGCAAACCACGTTTTTGTCCACATAATTACTTGTAAGATACAACACAAAATAAGAAAGATAAAATATATTTTAAATGTAAATGACAGTAAACATTTGGTTTTGAGGAAATGGCTGTTAATGATTAGCTAATACAATAGAAACGCACTTACCATAAAATAACCAAATTCAAGATTGTTTTGTACATTTTATAAAAGTATGGTAATACTCTTGCTTTAATTGATCAGTTCATTATTTGTCAGTGAACCATCTCTTTATTCATGTGATCTAGTTTTATTCCACATCAAATGTTCATTTTCTCCTGTAAGAAATATTTAAAACTGAGGGCATGCCAGTGCAGACTTCGGTGCAGTCAAAAAAACAGTCATCAGTGATTATCCTTAATAAGTATTAATCATTTTATTATCATTAATCATTCTTAATCTTTGTACATTACCTAGATGTACCTTATTTTCTACTTATAAGTGCTGTATGCAGTAACAAGCTCACTATGGTTAGATCCTTGAGTGGGAGACTATGCACACCTTGTTCAACTGTTATCTACTGCTGTTATGACTACATGAGGGACTGTTGATGTTCTAGTCTGCTGATATTAAGACTGTGTTTAATTACTGATTAAGGGTTTGATTGTCAACTTAAACCTCTGATTATTACAGCCTGTGTGAACTTGCTGAAGGAATTTTTGATGACAGAAAAGCCGACAGAGGCTTGATGAAAACGCGTCAGATAGTGATGACAATAAAAACGACAGATGCTTGATGAAAACGCGACAGAGAGATGATAAGCAGAAAAGCAGAAAACAGCCAGCACAACATCAAGATGACTGTAAGAAACTAAGCATTAATGAATTCTTGTATTAATTTTTGAAGAAATACAATTGTATGTCAAATTATGCATGTATAACCTTTAAAAAATACGGCAAGACCCAAGTTGAAATGTAATGGTGAATTTATTATCCAGTAGTGTAAAAATATAGAAAATCAACAACACAGTAATGAGTGACAGCTGGACAACAGTGTTAATTGGTAAAACAACTCATGTAAGCAGCATGACGGCAGAGAATAAGAAGTTCATCATGAGGAAAGGAAGGGGCAAACCAGCCCAGATGGGGATATATTAGGCTGTCTGCAGACCACTGGATTGACTTCATCCTCCGACCTGCCGGGGTGTTGTACGGGTTTATCTGTCTTTTATTGGAATAAACTCTCTTGAACTGACTCTCGACCGTCTCTAGAGAAGTTTTTGACTGCAAACTTATTGACAATAGTAGAAAGTTAATGGAGTATTTTTTGACAAAGTTTAAAAAGCTGGTGAAGGTGGGGACCAGGCTTAACTGGCCCAGCCTGGTCGTACATGTTTGGTAAAATCTTGTGGGGCCCTTACCTTCCTATGTCTTAAGTAAAATCTGGGTGCCATGATGTTTCTCTTAACAGGTTCAATTTCTTGTTTCTTTGGTTACTTTAAATATTCTTCTCCAGATTTTAAACATGTTAACTGTATGTAGAGTAGTTGTGTATTTTGATCTGTTTGTTCATCCAATTCTAGTTGAAGCAACAAGTTTTCTATCTTTTTTTGTTAAAGACAGCACCAGTTGAGGTGAAAAAATAAATGAAGAATTGAGCTTTATCTTTAACGAATGAACAGAGAGACAAGAAATAACAGAAACTGGAGGAAAGAGATGGATTTTCTGCTTCAAACAAATTAGATCATATGACATCTGTTTATACCTGCTCCAAATGTCAACACTGAAGACAGGGCAAAAATCAAAAAGTCCAAATGTTTAAGAGGCCTGAATAAGTGGTGGAAATAATGTCTTCATTATCTGATATTATTTTAACAGCTGTTTGCTTTCTGTTCTGTCAGTAAATGTGTTGCTTTTTGTTTAACTTGCCAGGGTTGGTACTGGAATAACCTGAGCTGGAGACTTGAGACTTGGACTTGAGTTCTTTTCAATATTCTCATTAAATTAGTCGACACAAAGAGAAGCTTTGACTCACCATTTGAAACTGGACGTTCAATGAAATGTTTCCATTCAACAATATTTGTTCTATTGTAATTGATTCAAACACAAACCATTCACCTTTTTACATTTGGTGATGACCCCTCCACCCAGACAGAGAAGGGATTGGTTGATGGCTATGATGATCACCGCTTTCACCCGCGAGTATCAAAGAGAGAAAAGTTGTGATTTCAAAGGAGCATGATGAAAGTGAAACGTCCTGTTTTGATCCTGCAGTCACAAACCTTTAACTTCTACTTCAGATTCTGATGTCGTCTGTGCAGCAGCACCAAAACAAGCGGTGGAAGCTGATTTACAAAGGTGGAAAACCTCTTTATCTTCTTCTCACTCTCACATTCCTTATTAAATATCATGTTTTCTAATGAACTGCATCACGTGTGGAAACCTCCAGACTTTCACTCTCAGTCCTTCAGAGTCTAACAGAGCGTCCAGAGGTTTTGTTGAAGAGTCAGACTGTGTTTGAGCGCCACCTGCTGCTCATTAAGCAGACAGACCAATAAAGATGAAGAATAAAGAGAACAGAGTGCTGCTGTTCCTCCATCTTCTGCTCTTTCCTTCATTGTTTTACTCTCTCTGGATGCTGCTCTGCTCTGACAGGAAATCACTGACGTTTAGTGGCTGAACGAGCAGCTTTGATTTGTTATTGAACTTTCTAATGTGCCTGTTAGCTCACATGTCTTTGACCTTTACACCTCAGCTCATGTCAGCGTTGATGTTTCCTCCCTTACTGTAACGTACAGAAGCTGATGTGCTTCCTGCAGTAGTTCGGTTTGTATCTGCTGTAAGCTGCAGTTAATCGATTGATTGTTTGATTTGTAAAGATCACGTAAATAGTAAGAAATGCCGTCACAGTTACCCAGAGCCCAAAGTGACAACTTCACAATGCTTGTTGTGTCCAACCAACAGTCCAAACCTCAATATTATTAACAAACATTAAACACTTGCCTCCAGCTCTCTTTGTAGCTCAGACAATCCCTGCTACTTGCGTGTGCTAATCCATTCTTT
Organism: Micropterus salmoides; assembly: GCF_014851395.1. NCBI lineage: Eukaryota > Metazoa > Chordata > Actinopteri > Centrarchiformes > Centrarchidae > Micropterus > Micropterus salmoides. The sequence continues at coordinate 50,392,995 of NW_024041150.1, forward strand.
CACCCATATTCTTTGTCTTTATAATTGATATTTTTATAATAAACAAACAACAGCTGTTTCAGGTGTGTAGGTTCATGTCATTTCACGTGCGTTTTGACAAAACCTGGTTTGGAAACCAGCATCGGGTGTTTATGGTTCTGGAGCTGTGGAGTCTGGATTTGTGGTCTGTACAGAGAAACCTTTTGACTGAAGAGGAAGCAGACAAAGTGACAGTTTCTAGGATTCATTTCTGATTTGGATTCCACACACATGGAATCATTTCCATTTGCTGAATCATCATGAAGACGTTCAGAGACTCTGCTGCTGTGTCTTTTACACTTCTGGAGGAATATTAATATTAGAATTTCCACTTTTTCTGTCCATCAGATTAGCCGACCAATCAACAAGCAGACTGTTTCTCCTGGATGATGGAGGACGTGAACAGTGATGAAGGACACGTCCTGCTGGTAACAGTGATGCTCTCATTGATGAAGGCGTTTTCTGTTGACACACAAGGTGGATGTTCAGAGGGAGGGACGGCCGTCTGCAGCACAAAGAGACGCTTGTGCTGAACAAAGAAATGTAGGGGATTGGACTAAATGTTTAGAGAGCTGTGAGAATAAAACAAGCAGAGTTTCCTGAGAGTCGGTAGGATTCAGAGTGAAGAAGAAGCTGACAAACCGTCCTCCTGTCTTCATCTGTCCTTCATCAGCTGCTTCACCTCCATTTTCTCTCTGATCCAGAGTCAGATTAGATCAATGATCAAACTTATTGATCGGACATCAGAGGAGTTGGATCAGTGGAGCTGCTTCTGTTCCTGGAGACAGAGGACAGTCAGACAGAAACAAACACAGAGACTCTGACCTCAGTCTTCATACTTCATACTGACCTGACGGACAGCGGCAGCAATTTCAATAACTTTATTTAACGTCAGTGACACAAACAGCTGACAGAGATTTATGTCATTAAACACGTCAGTCCAATTTTTCATTAGCCAGTGAGTTCTTGTAAACATTCTTGTAGGACTCAACCTTGTTAGATTCCCAGTGAACACTGATATCTTCTAGCCTGACGCCTGAGCTACTGACTCTAACTAATCAGTCTACTGTTGTCTCCCTGATAAGGACAAGTACATGTGAGAATTACCTAAAGCTAGAATGTCAGAAAACACTTATGGGGTCAGCTACATTACTCTAAGCTTTACCTGTCTTACCTTTCCCTGTTACATCAACACAGCTCCTTAAGAAATATTCTCAACAATAACATAAATAAAAAGGATTTAAACATTTCTTCTTCCTCAGAGCAAAAACTCATGATGTCACTTTAAATAAGCATGAAAACTACTACAAACATGAAACCGCATTAATTAGAATACTTTGATAATAATCAATACTAATAGATGAAACACACAAAGAACATGAAAGTATAATTTTTAGTTTTGTAAATAAATGTTGACTCTTGTTTGTAAATAAAATGTTTTGCTCTCTGTGGTTAGTGAATAAAGAGCATCAGTCAGTTGTGACTTGGGAATATCCTGGCTAATATTTGACATATACCAGTCTGTGATAATCCAAAGTAACTCCTCATTTCTACTAAAATATGAGCTGTAATTTCATGTAAACGATGTCTACTGACAAAAAAAAAGAAGTGTAAAACTTGATGAGTTGGAATGAAGTTGGCTAAAAAGCTATTTGATCAAAGCAATTCTGACATAAGTTGACAAACTTTTTTAGTCATTTAAAATGAGCTGTAGATAAAATCTAATTGTGTTCAATTTCAAGTTCAAAAGTCCACAAAATGTTGAGGAGGGTCCGCTGCATTTTGCTGCTCCTTTCGAATCGCACGCAAAACCCGCAAACCATCTCCTGAATAGGTGACGAACGGCCGTCTCGCGAGGCGTCGAACGTCACCACATACGTCATCAACACAAGCCTCGACACGCGCTTCGAAGTGTCGATACGGACGGACACATTACTAAGTTACAGAGGAGACCTGCTGGATCTCAGGAACCAGGACCAAGAGCGGGATGGAGGAGGACAACCAGGACCCGGAGCCCCGGAGCAACAACGTCCCCGGAGGACAAACAGCAGGCTCGAGCTCTGATAGCACCGATGTTCAGGTCAGTGTTCATGAACACAGCTAGCAGCTAACAAGAAGCTAACGTGGCGTTAGCTCGGCCTGGTTCCGACACGTAGCTTCATATTGACTGTAAACAAGATGTAATGTAGCAGGATTCAACAGTGGAGCCATCAGAACCCCGTATCTCTACAGAACCCACACTTAATGTGACGGTCGGAACCGGAGAGGAGGAGGAGGAGGAGGAGCAGGAGGAGGTCTCTTGTAGCATGTAGCCTGCTAGCTAGCTGGCCAAAGCTAAAGTTACCTTCCGGTTACGTTGCTGAGCGACCGGTCCTCCGTGTTCTGCTCCTCTTACTGTTGTGAAAGCTGTTAAACATTTTAGATAAACGCAGTTTCAGTTTTGTGAAACCTTTTATTCGGTTTAGACCCGGTGTTCTGACGATATATGTTGCGTTATCGAAAAATTCTACCGTATCGCAAATCGATAGCAGAGTCTATATAGTCGCTCTGCCCTATCAAATAATATTACCTACTAATACTATGTGTTCACTTTTCCACTCTCATAATGTTATAATTCTCACAGTATTATGACATCTTCTGGTTTTTTTTGATTATATTATAACATCAATTCAGGGGTAGCTGATTATGATCTGACTAATATCCCCAATATCAAATAATGCTCCCACTACAGAATAATTTTATATTATAAAACGGGTAGCTCAAATTAAGCAATCTGATTGGTTCATAGTAGTGATAATGAGCGTATACACTGCGACATACAGGGTTCAATTTCTAAGCTTCGTGGGGGTCTCATGGCCCTTTTACACCTGGTATTAAAATACGAAATAATATAGATCCCATTTTACCGGGCGGAGATAAAATAATGAGAGAGACAGAGAGAAGTTATTGCTTATTACGTGTTCAACATTTCCCTCTCTCACAAGATGAAAACACACACACAGCAGTCCACTATTTTGCCCCAAATGTCTGCGATATTGCAATAAAGTTTAAGTTTCAAAAGACTGTTGCTCAAGGAGCGACGCAATTCCGGCCTTTATGTTAGATCTAATATTAAATTATTAATATTTATGCACTTCTGGCCGCCGGCAAACAGGATCAAGAATATCATCATATGGCCAAGTTTTTTTTTTTTTTTTTTACTGCAAATAAATAAATAGTTCTAATAATTCTAGCCTTTGATGTATGTTGCTTAGCAACCGTCATGCATTATGCAGCCTACCGGCAGCCTGGTGGGACTACTTTTTGTATTCATAAACAAATGTCTGTTGATAAAATAAAGTCAAATTGTAGTGCGTCAGTTAGCCTAGTTAAAAATTTTTTTGTTGATATTGTATATATTGACGATCAGCCACTGTCTTGACGGCATGCCCAAGAGCAAGGTTGCACAGATTTATGGGCGTGGAAACAAACCACGCTTGTGGATGGATGGATAGCAGGTCCTGCGCATGTGCCTGACCCCATCCATCCATCGTCAACCGCTTCTCCAATCCCAGCTGACATCGGGCGAAAGGTAGGGTACACCCTGGACAGGTCGCCAGTCCATCGCAGAGATAATATAATATAAAGTATAAAAATCTAAGAATATAATATTGATAATAAGTCAGAATTAAAGCTGCAAGCAGCGTTGGGCGGGCCCTCGCACTTGTAGCGCGTCCAGGTGTGAGCCGGCCGAGTTGCATATTCTGGAGCTCTGCCGGTGCGGCTGTGAATTTGCTACGCGGTTCCGACGCCGCATGAAGGTGTTATATGTCACTTCCTGTGTCCCCTATATGGAGCTACATAGCACTTGCCGCTATGAATATAAATCGGTATTGGCGTGTAGATGTCTGCGGGGTGGGAGAGTTATCAAGCACGTAAAGTTTGGTTCAGATGTGACCATGTACACTGAAGTTACAACAACTTCCTGTGTCATGGCGAAGACTTGATATTTGACGCCACGCCACGGACACGCCCATTGACGAAAACTCGCAAATAGCACAACTTTTCATCTTCAATGCCTTTAGAAGGCACAGCACAAATTTGAGGTCGGTCGGACTAAATCCCTAGGAGGAGTTCGTTAAAGTACGAAGTGTGTAAATCATCCAAAATTTGACGTAAAATTCAAAATGGCCGACTTCCTGTTGGGTTTAGGCTATGGCTCCAAGAGGCTTTTTTGTGCGTCTGGACAAGATACACGTACCACAGAAAATTCGTGCACGTAGGTGAAACGTGCGGCGGGGGCTGCTTCATTAAAGGTCACTTTCTGTTGCCAGCAGGTGGCGCTATGACTGTGGGTGAATGTCGGCATGTACATGTGTTCAGGGTGGGACTCTCATCATACATGTACAGTTTGGTCCAGATGTGAGCATATACACTGAAGTTACGACAACTTCCTGTGTCATGGCGAAGAGTTGATCTTTGACGCCACGCCACGGACACGCCCATTGACGAAAACTTGCAAATAGCACAACTTTTCATCTTCAATGCCTTTAGAAGGCACAGCAGAAATTTGACGTCGATCCGACTAAATCCCTAGGAGGTGTAAATCATCCAAAAATGGCCGTAAAATTCAAAATGGCCGACTTCCTGTTGACTTTAGGCTATGGGTTCTTGAGGCTTTTTTGTGCGTCTTGATACGATACATGTCCCCAGAAAATTTCGTACATGTAGGTTGAACGTGAACGTTTGCGTAGCATGAGTTTTTGGATGTTGAGAGAGCGTGTTTGTATAGGAGTATATGATCATTGTACATCTGTTTATGTACAGCAAGAACAGTCTTTTTGTAGAGCCTCTCCAGGCGGCGTCATAAGGTCTTAAGCTGACGCAGTTTGGATGTGTATAGGTAAATGAGACAGTCTTTGTTTTTAGGGGCTAAAGTGTCCAGTGCATAAGATAAACCATCATTGTAGAAGTTGACACGCGAGAGTACAGCTGCCGAGGAAGTATCAACCTGGCATGCTACGCTGTACCGTGACTTGCTGTACAATGGCCTCTGGCTTGACAGAACCTGACACTGCCGAAACTTTAGTGTTAAACAGGAAATATAATCACCTGCCAGATGTGAGACAACTATTTGCGTTGGTCTGTGAAATCGTCGGGCTATCCGCCACTTTGGAGGACAGACAAATGCACAACAGAAAGACACATGTAGCACGGTTGGCGTATTGTGGTGATTGGTGCACGGGCCTGCCTCGTGGACTATTATGGAGATGGGAACTAATATAATGACTCGTTAATTGGTGGTTGAACGTTGAGTTTTGTATTGAGTGCTTACCACTCTGTAGTAAAGTAAGTTCACCACACTTACTTTTACTTTTCTTGTCATCTGATGATATAATTATTTAATGCCATGGCTTGACTCTCAAATGATGTTTCTCTCAAATTATTAGAATTTGAAACTACTTCTCCCCCATTGCTCATAATATCATAAAATCGCTTTGCACTTGCACAAATTTCACCATGTGTCTTGAATATTTGCAGTGTGTGCCGCATAAGATCCCATCGTTGTTTGCTGGACGTCACACTGCCTCTTGCAGACAGGACAACTTTATGAACACTCCATGAGGCAGCTTTCAAAAACTACATACTTAGTATCCCTGTAGGCAGACACTGGCTCAAATCTGACAAAACTGAGTAGTACATTTTTGCTTTCCTTCACTGAATTTTTTTTACCCTGATAACTCATAGTAACATGTAATATAAATATCGAAATGGCACAGATTCCTGAATTAGAACAGAGTCACCAGGATTAAATGTTGTCATGTGTAGGGATGGGTATCACTACTCAATACCTTTTATGGTGTCAACCGAAACAGCCCAGTATCGAGTAAAATCCAAAAGTCTCCAGTCAATCCAAAAGAAAGAGAAGAGCATGCCTTTTTTCCTGATGTGCCCGCACCAAAAACTGTAAAAAAAGACCTGCAGCGCAGAGTCCATGCATGATTTTAACATCTACTCACCTTCGGCTGCGCGTCAGGTATGTTCTTCACTGTTGCAAGTTTATCACCACAAGCTTGGCTTTTCGTTGGTTTCATCTTCTGGTGTCATTTAAAACTTATCTGTACATTTTTATTTACTGTTCAGATCACTTGTCACTGATTGATCGCTGATAAATCGTGCATGTTAGCCATGTGTATCGTCACACCCCTAATCTGAACCCTTATGTCCACAGCACATTTCAACACAAATCTTTTGATTAATTTTATCTTATCAAAGTACAAACACACCACAAAAAGCTATAGTGTGTTAAATATGACTGTATTACAATAAAATATTTTATTAAATTCATGTAACTTTGTAAATTTTCTCAGGCTTAAAATTCCTACCGCTTTTCCATTATACAGCTGTGAAGTTGGTATTAAATTTCATCCTTGGTGGTATTAAAACAAGTTTTAAATATATAGGACTGCTGTTTAGTTAGCAGTCAGCATAACAGCATAGTTTCAACATGAACCGAAAATATTTTTACACATTTCATAATAACATTTCAGACCCCTACTGTTGTGTTTTGTGTGCCACTGCTGAAAGCTCGCACTCGTTGGTGAAAAGGTGATTAAGGTAGCCGTGCATATTCGGTTTCGGCTTTGGCCAAGAATTTTTATTTTGGTGTATCTCCAACAGTCATCACAGTACTATACTATTGTAATTCAATGTTTGAACCTGGACTGTGTGCAAGACCTTTTTAAATGTGTAGAAGAAAAGGTATTATATTAAAATGGGGGTGGTGATGGCACATAGATAAGATGCTTGCCTTTGGTGTGGAGACCTGGGTTTGATTCCCACTGTGACCCCATCCACCAATGTGCCTGAGCAAGACACTTAACCCCTAGTTGCTCCAGAGGTGTGTGAGCTCTGACATGTATAGCAATTGTAAGTCGCTTTGGATAAAAGCGTCAGCTAAATGAAATAAAATAAATACAAACCTCCGCCGTCCGCCACTGTAAGACTGTCATTTTGTGGAAAACACTGGCTCGCTCCACCATGACATCTCACTCCCTGTCTTTCTCTCTGTATGTCTTTTGCTGTAGAAACGAAGAGGAGGAGAGGGACTCAAACGTCAGCACTGTGACAAATCCTTTGCAAGATCTGAACATTTAAAGATTCGTGAGAGTGTTCACACTGGAGAGAAATACAGCTGTGACCAATGCGGGAAAGCCTTCATTCAATCATCTAAACTAACAATTCACCGACGTGTTCGCACTGAAGAGAAACCATACCGCTGCATCCAGTGTGGGAAAGCTTTCATAACATCTATACTAACAATTCACCGACTTGTTCAAAGTAGAGAGAAACCATATAGCTGTGACCAGTGTGGGACAGCTTTCAGGAAATTTAGTGACCTAAAGGTCCACAGACGTGTTCACACTGGAGAGAAACCATATAGCTGTGACCAATGTGGGAAAGCGTACGCAACATCAGGCAACCTAAAAATACACCTACGTGGTCACAGAGGAGAAAAACCTTACAGCTGTGACCAATGTGGGGAAGCTTTCAACACATCGGGTCACCTACAAAGGCACCAACGTGTTCACGCTGGAGAAAAACCTTACCGGTGTGACCAGTGTGGGAAAGCTTTCACAACATTACACGAACTAAAAATACACCAACGTGTTCACACTGGAGAGAAACCGTACAGCTGTGACCAGTGTGATAAAGCTTTCACTTCATCTGGTCACCTACAAAGGCACCGACGTATTCACACTGGAGAGAAACCGTACAGCTGTGACCAGTGTAGGAAAGCTTTCACTACATCAAATCAACTAAAAATACATCAACGTGTTCACACTGGAGAGAGACCGTACAGCTGTGATCAGTGTGGGAAGGCTTTCACCTCATTAAGTGATTTGACAAAGCACAGACGTGTTCACACTGGAGAGAAACCGTACTGGTGTGAACAATGTGGGAAAATGTTTGCTCAGAGCAGTAGCCTTAAAGGCCACCAACGCACTCATGATGCTTAGTTTTGAACATATTTCAGGGCCAAGTGAGGTGTTTCCTCCTGCCTTCTTGATTCCTGATTAGGAATGCAGTGATTACCGGATTTCACTATTAACCACGCTTTAAAACGTCAGGACTAATGTGTAAAGGCTACATCAAGTGTTTCTCTTGTGGGGAACAAAACTGTTGCGTGCTTATCAGACACATGGAGGCTACTACTGTACACTGGTTAACTCTGGCGTAGGGACCAAACTGTGAAGCTTTATTTCCACCAAAGAAACAGCAGTTTTGGGGTTAAAAGATTGCTGCTAAAGTAGCGAATACCTACATCAAATTTGATGTAGCTCGCGCGCACACCGCTGTCAAATTAAAACATTTTTGCGCTGAATCCAGCTTCCACGCTGCGTAAATCTCTTCTTTTCTGAAAGGTTCTCTATGCAAGAACGTAGCCCTCTCAAAACCTTTAGTCCCTGAACATTCAACATTACATCCTGTTGCCTCCTCCTGTCTGTGCTGAGAAAATGTTGCCAGGGGTAAAACACTAACAAAACATTAGGAGCTTATGGACTTTCTGGACTATACCAATTAACTGCATTTCAGTTACTAATAACAAACACCGCATGAGTGATTTAATTTTCACTAAAACCTATACGATGATCATGAGAGTGGATGGCAATAACGGTTCAGTTTACTACCCTCCTTAATAACAATTTCCCCTGAGGATAAATGAAGTTAATATTCCTCTAATTAATTAAATATGAAATATAAACTTAAGTCATCACTGGTCTTTTAAAATTAAGTAATGCATAATATTCGTGAAAAACCTTGATTATACTATAATCGTACGAACAACATCTGT
>NW_024041150.1:50402348-50463349 GCF_014851395.1 Micropterus salmoides
GCTTTCACACATCAGGAAAACTAAAACTCCATCAACGTGTTCACACTGGAGAGAAGCCGTACAGCTGTGATCAATGTGGTAAAGCTTTCTGTAAACCAGGTGACCTAAAAGTCCACAAACGTGTTCACACTGGAGAAAAACCATTCAGCTGTGATCAATGTGGGAATGCTTTCATTACATCAGGACAATTAAAAATCCACCTACGTGTTCACATGGAGAGAAACCGTACCACTGTGACCACTGTGAGAAAGCCTTTGCTCAATCACATCACCTAGAAAGCCACGGCGTGTTCACACTGGACAGAAGCCATACGGGTGTGACCAATGTGAGAAAGCGTTCCCTACATTAGGTGAACTAGTAAAGCACAGACGTGTTCACACTGGAGAGAACCTTATTGGTGTGAACAATGTGAAAAAACCTTTGCTCAGAGTAGTCACCTTAAACACCACAAACTTCGTTTTGAACATTTTTAACAGCCAAGCGAGCCGTTTCCTCTGCCCTGATAGCTGTGTTGTCTAATCTTTTCTACAAACTGAGAAACAGACAGTAACATTATATTCTGCGCAGAATGTTTGTTATTGTGGCTACAATTACATACTGGCTCCTGTTAGTTGTTCCTTGGCAATTTCCAAGCACGAATCGACAACTGGAGAAAGATCAAGAAGCACATTCACATCTGACACCAGAGAGCATCTGTCAACAGAGACAGAGGTTCTCTACCCAAATACAACCACCTGTTCTCATGTGACTGTCCCGGACTAGAGTCATGTGATGACAAACTAAGGAAGTTCAGTTTTCTTAAAGGGGACCTATATGCTTTTTCATATTTTCTAGCATTTCTACAATGTTACAATGTCAGATGTTCATATTAAACAGGACCAAAGCTTCAAATAATGAGGTGAAAGTATTAAAAGGAAATGCCTGTAAGCTAAATCCTCAGATATCCCCCTGATCGAACGCTCTGTTTTGAACTGTTTTTTCTACTAATGGCTCCGTATGATGTCATACCGAGCCAGATTTCCAAATATGGTAATTTGCTCCAGGCAGAGAATGCTGGCCACGCCCACAAAGGAACATGCAGACCTATCCCTGCAGCAACCTGGTAAACACATTAGACAATGGCCAATCGGAAGACAGTGGGCTTTGGGGAGGGCTGGGTCTCAAAGAAACAGCTTGTCTCAGACAGATACTGAGTCACAGAACTGCAATATGGGGCTGGAAATGCAGTATAACAGGCCATGGTCCAAAGGTCCAACATCGAGGTAATATGTGTGGCTTGAGTTAAGACTCATTTATTACAGATGTGTTCCCCAAGGTCAAGAATGAAACTCCACTCCTGATGAAATATTGTTTCTGTGAGCTTCATACATATTTTCTTGTTATTGTGTTATAGTTGAACATATTTAATCTTTATTTTGTCTGTATTTACGATTTGTCCTCTTTTGTTTATACAGTTGTGTCAATACTTTTCCTGTTATACAAACATCCTGACAAAGTTTTTCAGTAACTTCACATATTCCTCTCCAGATTATTTTAGATGTGTTAACTGTATACAGAGTAGTTATGTATTTCAATCTGTTGTTATTTTCTGGTGCTCAATGTGGTTTTTAATCTGTTCAGACTGCAATCAACACCAATTGTAGTCGAGGAGAGTTAATGATGGCGCCAGCTGAGGTGAAGACATTTCAGCTCAAGTCTGAAAGTTTTTGCTTACATGAAAAAGCAGTTTGAATAACTTTATTTAATGATTACGACGTTGTAGAGAAAGCTGAAGGACAGAACCAGATGCGAGCAGCAGCTAACGGGACAGAAGTTCTGGAAGTTTATTGACTCATTTCCGTTTTCCGTTCCGTGCTTGTGTGTATGTAGTGTGTTTTTTGCTCTAACTGAATACCAGTTAAATTTGTTACATTCGTCATTAGAGTGGCAAACCATCCGCTAGACATCGATCTGGGTTTTATGGGAATAAAGAGTACTAATGTGTGTGCATTCTAAAATATTACCCATTCAATTTTAGTAGCTGTTGTAGCTGGGTGATCAACTAAGAATTATTACGTAGATGACAACAGGAGCAAACACAAAGGAGGTGGCAGTATTTAAATGAGGGTTTTGCGTGTTTTAATGGTTTCCGCCATGGAGAGTCGGGAGGGAAAGCAGCCACTGCGTAAAAACTTTGGTTTGTTTTATTCAGTGCGTCCCAAGTTTGTTCCCTCTGGTTGGATGAATTTTACACGTGATCCATCCACTACTGCAGCTGAAGACTCCGCAGCGCCATGCAACTTTCTTAATTCTTCCATCTCACGGAGAAAAGAAGTCAGGTCGAAATGAAATTGGCTTAATTGGCATAAATATTAATACAACAGTATCGCCAAAGCTAAAGGAAAATACAATTCCATTCACATAGTTCATAGAATAAAAAAAATAAAATAATTGTATTTCTATAAATTGGATATAGAATAATATCTAATATTGTTAATTTCTCTACATTTTCTTTAATCACGGCTGTGTCTCCTGGCAACAATAACAGCAGCCATCTCTGCACACACACTTGGCGGTTTGCACCTTCCTTTCAAACGTATTAAATAGAGATGCTGTTGCACTCACATGAAATTGCGTTTAGGATTGGTAGATCCCATTGCGTGATGTAAATAAATGTATTTGCATGTTACCCTCCCATTACTTTGCAGAATAATATAAAAAAACTGCATAATCATTAAGGCAAAAGTAGTAACAGGTGCTATGTTGCACTTTTTAAAGACGCCATTCTGCGTGCACACAGTAGATCAACTGACATGTTAATTTGCTGGTGATATCAAGTTTGCACATGTTTTTATGAGGTGCCCCTAGGGACATTATTCAGAATTACCATGCATATACATGTACATTTCCTCTAACATACACATATGAAACCAAAGTCATTCACATACTGTACTGAAAAGCTCTCACACATACAAGTAAAATGCTTTTATACACAACTGAAACGCTCTCACACACACACAACTGAAACGCTCTCTCACACAAGTAAAATGTATGTTGTATAGAAGCATTTTGGTACGTTGTATGAGAGGATTTCAGTTGAACAGGAAGTTGTTTAAATAAAAGCACACATCTCACAATACAAGCGAACAACTGTTGATCGTACAATGGCATTATGGTTATTGCTTCTGAGCATCGGCGCATAGATTGATTTCTTCCAAAGTATATGCTCAATTTCAAACTAATCAGATAGGTCGGCTTTAGCCCACTGCTAGTTATCAAATGAATGAAAGAATTATCTGTACACTAAATAGTTTTGAAGCTCTATAGATGGTGTCATTTATTGTGACCTTTGAGTAGGTCTTGTGGATATTACATGTTTATTGGCTTACTGTATAGTGTTGTGAGGCAAAAGGGTGAAAAACGTTAACTGATAGAAAGCACATATTTGCTACAAGTGCATTCGATCAGCTGATTGTTTATTATTGCTCTGTGTGGGCTACTTGCCTGAGAATACCTCAGGAGTTTGCAACATTGCAATTAATGATGCATTTAGTGTGGTTAAAAATTTCCCCAGTCAGCAGGTCATTCTTTGTTTAAGCACTTTACCCAGTTTTGTTTGGATTTGTGCTCATTCTCTTGTCTTTAAACTAGACTTGCTGTATATGAGAGCAGCAAACAAGGCACTCTTCAAAACCTTCTCTGGCTCTAGTTGCTGAGTGTAAGGCTCCTATGTTATCTTCAAGTATAAGGTACAATGTTAAAAAACTGCATAACTATTTCGTCTTCTGACCTTTTCTGACCAAGGTCAGAAGACGAAACAGTATTTTCACTTTTCAACTTATACTAGACTGCTCTCCCTTAGAAAAAGAGTTAAGCTTTAATATTCGATGTTTTATCTGTGTTGCATGATGAGCTGGTTCTTTCAGTATCAGAATGTAAAATGAACATTTTCAGTCAATAGTAAATACAAAATAAGTATAAATATATTTAGAATTTATTGCAATGGGAACCATAAACCATTTTTTTAATGGACATAAAACACAGATGTTTTAAAACCACAGTAGACAATGAGGAGATCCAGTGCTGCTGTTCCTAGCAGGGAGTGGGAATAGAAGTAGAGAAGGCCTTTTAATGCCTTAATAGGCCAAAAAGTGGAAATAATAACTAAGGCTACCATTATGCAAGCAAAATAGGTCATGTTACCATATTTAACTTAATATTATCTTACCATTGACTTATTAAAAGAAACACTATAATCAAGTGACATCCAAATTATTGACTCATAACTAAAGTTATGTGAAAATCCGAATTCAGGTTTAATTGATTTGCTTCAAATAGTTTGTTAGACATTTAACAGTCAGAACTTAGTTTAAAGCTGATTCACGTTTAGACATTTGTGGTGTTGCAAACCACAATTACAGTAAATACTTATCATTAAGGCATTTTAAATCTTATGTATAATGTCAATAACATATAAATTATTATTTAAAGTTTTGGTGTATAGCTTTAATGTTAACTTACCTGAAGTGCAAACTGGGATCATTGGCTGGGACTAACCATAGAATTTCACTTGTATGTGTGTGAGCATTTCAGTTGTGTATGTAAAAGCATTTCACTTGTGTGTGTGAGAGCGTTTCAGTTGTGTGTATAAAAGCAATATACTTGTATGTGTGTGAGCTTTTCAGTATAGTATGTGAATGAGTTTGGTTTCATATGTGTATGTCAGAGGAAACGTACATGTATATGCATGGTAATTCTGAATAATGTCCCTAGGGTCATCCCATAGCTCATACGTTTTTGCTCACACAAACCTCTAGTAAATCTGGCCCTTAATCTTACAGTAGTTCGGCTTAAGCACTCACAGTTCTTTCCATCTTTTCATCCTCATCTCAAACAATGATGAGACCCAGTATCGCATAGATGTGGACCAAGCTGTCACTTGGTGTTCAAACAATGACCTCCAGCTCACACAGCCAAAACCCAGGAACTCATTATTGACTTTAGATGTAGTCCATTTCCCAAAACACCCACACATCACTGACTCCTTTAAATTTCTAGAAACACGCATTAGCAATCTCTAACAGCAAACACATCATTGCATAAGCTCAACAAAGACTTTACTTCGGATCAAGCATCAACTCCTTGTTCTTTTCTATTCCACTATCACTGAGTCCATTAACATCATCATCAATCACAGTATGGTATGGTACCACAGACAGCCAAAGAAAGAAAAAACTACACCGGACTGTCCAAGATCTTAGACAAACCACTGCCCTCAGATGATTCAGTGTTTTTACAAGAGTTTTGGTAGCTAACCGTACATGAGCTAAGCAGCTAGCAATGGTCTCGTTCCCTCCCTCTTCCTCTCCTGCTCGGTGTGTCAAATGTTCAGTTACTCCTCTGCCTCCTTTAGCAGTAATGGTACGCCACTCAGATTATTGGCAGCTCCATTTTAAGATATGTGAAGTTAGCAAAACCAGCAGCCATAGTTAAGTGCATCCCTGGGGCCAGAGTAGGCGACATTGAGTCTTATTTGAAACTGCTGGCTAAGGAGAAACATAAATACAATAAGGTTGTTCTTCATGTCAGCAGTAAAGACACCCAATTACGCCAATTGGAGTTCACTAAGGTTAATGTTGAGTTGGTGAGTACATAGCACATAGACCCCTGCCAAATCTGACCAGTGATGACATGTATAGCCGCATGTCATAATTTCGCCGCTGGTTGTCGAGGTGGTGTCCAGCAAACGATGTGGGCTTTGTAGATCATTGGCAGACTTTCTGGGGAAGACCTGGTCTGATTAAGAGAGACAGCATTCATCCTGCTTGGGAAGGAGCAGCTCTCATTTCTAGAAATCTGCCCAAGTTTGTTAGTGGAACAAATCCACGACCATCCAGAAATGAGACCAGGAGGCAGAGTCGCAGTCTTAGGCCCGATCCATACTACTACATTTTAGTTCGCCGCAACCTGTCTCCTGCTCACTTTGCCTCAGTGGTAGCTTCAGCTCTACCCTCCCTCAACACATTTTCTTCACTTGAGGTCAATGATGCCGCACAATCTCTGTGCTCTACACTAAGCTCGTGCCTGGATAGCCTGTGTCTTCTATCCACCAAGCCTGCTCGCCCAAACCAGCCCCACCCGTGGCTAACTGATACCATCCGTGGGCTCCGTACTGATCTCAGAGCGGCTGAAAGAAAATGGTGAAAAACCAAAGACCCCGCCGACCTGAAGGGCTACCGATTGCTCCTGTCATCCTCAACAAGCATCAGTGCTGCCAAAACTGCGTTCTATAATAACAGAATAAGCAGTGCCACTGACTCAAGGAAATTATTTTCCAACTTTTAAAGCAGATGTTTTTAGCAACAAAAGACACAGACCAGTGAGTTGTGATCAAGTTTCTGCTAATATGACATCTATGAAGATTCTCAGTCATCCAGGTCATAGTTATCCAACGAATGTTAATGTCAAGGGCAACTGGACTTCAACCATGTCCAGTTGCCCTTGACTTTAACCTTCGTTGGATGCTAATATGACATTTATTACTTATAATCGTTGATTAGACTGTCAGGACCGCTGATTTGGTGGGCAACATAAAAAAACGCAGTCCACCGAAAAGGCCTGCTAAAACCTGCTAAATGCTTTCTGTCTGATTGGGGCCTAAAAGTGTACCTGTAAATTAATAGATATTATTGATGTCAGATTATAAAATGGATTTATTTTGTCTTTCTGAAACCTGGCTGGGTGATGGAGAATATGTTAGACTAAATTAATCCACTCCCCCCATATTTAAAATTTACCCGCTATAAAAATGCAGTGATTTTGTGATTATTTCTGCTACATGTTGCTCCAACACACTTTGGGAAACATTCAGCACCTTGGCTGTGCATTTCCTATAAACACCATCCCCATGTTTCATTTCCATCATTTACAGAATGTTTATTCTGTTCATTGTCTTCACTGTGCAGGTCGATCGCTTGCGCTGCACATCTGTGAAGGGCACGTTGACACGCGGCGGCTCTTTTGATGCCATCCACGCTGTTAGAGATGTTATAGCCTAGTTATATTCTAAACACAGCTTCTGCTCTGCTTGTTTTTTCGGACTCCATCGGGCATCCAGAGAATAACACATTGTTACAAAAGTTTGAAAGTCCAAATAAAAGTAGGCAATTTATTTGACAGAAACGATTATCATCAATTCCAAAATTCATAGTAGATTTTCTCCCAACGGAAAAATGTATAATGATCACTTTTACTAAAAATACATAGCATTGGAAAAGTTATAGCCGGTCAAAAAGCACACGAGGGAGCCCCACGCTCTCTTGAGGGGATCGCAGAAAACACCTCTATCACATCATGACTCACATCATCATTGTTATGCAGATGATACTCAGTTATATCAATCGATCAAGCCAAATGAAACTCATCAGTTAGCTAAACTCCAAATGTGCCTTCAGGATGTTAAAATCTGGATGACCTGTAATTTTCTGATGTTAAACTCAGATAAAACTGAAGTTATTGTTCTGGGGCGCAAACACCTCTGTGACGCATTATCTAAAGATATAGTTTCCCTGGATGGCGTCGCCCTGGCCTCCAGCACCACTGTGAGGAATCTTGGAGTTATCTTTGATCAGGACATGTCGTTTAAGTCTCACATTAAGCAAATTTCAAGGACCGCCTTTTTTCACCTATGTAATATTGGGAAAATCAGGAATATCCTGTCTAAAAATGATGCAGAAAAACTAGTCCATGCATTTCATTTTCTAGGCTGGATTACTGCTCGAAAAAGTCCATTAAGACTCTTCAGCTGATCCAGAATGCTGCAGCACGTGTTCTGACAGGAACCAGGAAAAGAGATCACATTTCTCCTGTTTTAGCTTCACTTCATTGGCTTCCTGTAAAATACAGAATTGTCTCACCTACAAAGCTCTTAAAGGGATACTTTGCGATTCTCGTTCAATACAATTTTGTTAAATTCAGCAAATATTTCCTCATGGGTTGGTAGCGCTTGGTTTTTCATGTGCTCTGAAAAATAATCCGGTTTCCCTACACAGCCTTGGGTCTGTAAATTGAACACAAACAAAGGTGGCGGTGCTCTCAAAGCAGTCGGACAGAGAATGTAAATAAACAGCAGCACATTCGAACATGCTGGACTTCTTACGGGACTCTATAGCTGAGAAGATGACTGAGAAACAGCCAAAGAGGGAAAGGTCTGTTATATGACCAGGTGAGGGGAAGACCTGTGTTAACATCTGGAGTTTCAATGCTGGATAAATGTATGAGATTAGAAAGGAATGATGATCAATGCTTATGTTGCTCTGTTTCTGCTGGACAGGTGAGTAGGCTAACGTTAGCTTTGCTGTTCCACAAAAAAATGACAAGTTCAGTATTACCGTCTTGTCTGTTGTCATGTTTGTGATGATCCCAGCTGGTTAGGTGTGTATGTGTACAGGTGAATAGAGAGAAAAGGTACAGGAATAAGGCTTGTTCAGCAGTAAATGTACAGTAGAAGTTACAGATGCTGGATGAATCAAGACTGCAGCTTCTCAGGACTCCACTTGGAGGCTGGCTTGACTGACTCAGTAGCTCCCGTGTGTTGCTGCAAACTGTAAAATAAAGAGTGAAGGAGGTTAGCCCCAAAGTATTTTTTATAAAAAACTATTTCAAGTAACTCTCTAGTTAGGGAGGGGCGTTCCGAAGGAGTAGTGAGGGGACTGTTTGTTTGGTTGTTGGACTCAAATATCAACAAACGCTCTGCAGAATCGCATATCCCTTCAATGGCTCCTCTTAAAGGGATACTTTGCGATTCTCATCCAATACAATTTTTGTTAAATCTACTTTGTTAAATAGGTAGCTCTCAGTGTTTTGTCTGCTCTGAAAAAAAATCCGGTTTCCCTACACAGCCTTGGGTCTGTAAATTGAACACAAACAAAGTGCTCTTCTCCCCTTTCCCGTAGTCTTGTGCTTTCTCGTCCCTCTCCTCTCTCCTCCTATCACTTCCTGCAGGTTTTCTGGCTCTGGAGCTGCGGAGTCTGGATCTGTGGTTGCGGGTCACCTGCTGCCCCCGTGTTCCTGCTCGACACCCTCTCTCCCTCTTCAATGCTTTCCAAAATAACTCATAATTTCTGTTGATTCTACTCAAACACAAGCTGTAACACGACCTCATGTAAATGAGGTCTACTGACCAAAAAGAATTGTAAAACCTGTGGTGATGAGGTGGAAAGAAGTTGGCTAAAAAGCTGTAATTGATACTTCATGTTTTATAATCAGTCATGCCCGACCGGACAAAAGTGAAAATAAAATTATAAATAATAAAAGTGAAATTACGAACACAGGGTTAAAGCTGGAGGACCAAACTGCTGTTCTGTTTGACTTGTTGTTGTTGACATCTCCTCATTTACCATTGAGTGAAAAATCTCAGACACATCAGACTTCACTCTGTCCTCAGTCATCACACATGGAGAAAATATGGCCCCACTCTGCCACATGGGGGCGCTGTAACCAAAGTCTTTCTGCCTGGTGAATCCATCAGTCTCACAGCTTTAGATCCATTTTCATGATGCTGAGTGGAGAAATGCTCTCTGTACATTGGAGGTTGTATTTACAGTTTTCCTCCTCAGAGGATATTCATGCTTCTCAAAATGATCCATAACTCATCTCCTCACAACACCTGATGCATTTCTTGTTGTTTCCCCACAGAAGTCAAACACACCTGAGCCGGTCTCTTCAGGTGATCCAGTGAAACACTGAGTGAGTCTCTGTGGTCAAAGTGCATCACAGTGTTTTTCTAACGATGTGGATCACTGTCACGTGTTCATCAACACGCTCACCTTGCAGGTAACAGTCAGAAGCTGTCCAGCAGAAACGTCTCAGTGATCTGGGTCATCACATGTTGTCAGGTGGAGTTTCAGGTGAAGCTCGTGTCCAAATGCCAGGGAGGAACAACAGGTGGGACAAGTGGACGCTGTTTGACTCCTGGCTTCCTCCGAGCATCTCTGAGAGGGAGGAGACACGTGAGGACGAAGGACTTTTATTCACCACACGGGACGTCCTCCCTCGCTGCAGCCTCATTTACACTCCTCACCTGTCACAGGTTTAGAAATCACTCAGTGTCAGTTTCAGATGGCTGATGCTGCTGCTCCAATACTGATCTCAGATCTGTGTCTGTGTCAGGGACAAGAAGCAGCAGTTAACTACTGAAGGACCAGAAGAGACACATCAGTGGCTTATCCTGCTAAATTCAGCTTAAACACACCTTTTAAAAAATGGATTCAACACATTTGATCTTTGGTTTCTATCACTTTGAAAATAATTCTAGGAAAACTTGTCAGAAACAAACACGTCTCTCACGGCCACTTCAGCATAAACGCACTTTCATGACCCACAAGTGTTAAATATGGAACAATGAGGACAAAAAGAAATGACTGTTTGAAATGAACTGAATCACCAGAACTCGTTTTAAGGCTGTTTGCAGTCTGGAGAACAGAACAGAGTCTCCAGCTGCTGATACAGTAACGATGGTTTGTGAATCTCTGCGGGACAAAAAGCTTCAATCTGCTAAGCGCTTAGCAACAGTAACTAAGGGGGCGTAAAGCTCCACGGGGTCCCGCAGCGCTCCTGAATCTGAAGAGCTCCGACAGTCACAGAGGAGACCTGCTGGATCTCAGAGACCAGGACCAAGAGCGGGATGGAGGAGGACAACCAGGACCCGGAGCCCCGGAGCAACAACGTCCCCGGAGGACAAACAGCAGGCTCGAGCTCTGATAGCACCGATGTTCAGGTCAGTGTTCATGAACACAGCTAGCAGCTAACAAGAAGCTAACGTGGCGTTAGCTCGGCCTGGTTCCGACACGTAGCTTCATATTGACTGTAAACAAGATGTAATGTAGCAGGATTCAACAGTGGAGCCATCAGAACCCCGTATCTCTACAGAACCCACACTTAATGTGACGGTCGGAACCGGAGAGGAGGAGGAGGAGGAGGAGGAGGTCTCTTGTAGCATGTAGGTGTTAGCATGCTAGCTAACTTAGCTTGCTCAGACTGGACAAAGCTGAAGTTAACTTCCGGTTAGGCAGTTAACAGAAAGTTTCGTTTCTGACTGACTGATCCTCCGTGTTTTGCTCCTCTTACTGTTGTGAAAGCTGTTAGAGGTTTTAGATGAAGTCTCAACGCTGTCTAAAACCGTCTTTTTTATTTGTTACAGTAATATAAAGGGCAATTTAAATTTTATACATGGGACCAGGCCCTGATCATAAACCACTATGCCTCGAGCTGTCAAATCTGGACTAGATTATTATAGAGAGGCTAAAGTTTCTTTTAATGCACAGATTCAGAATTGTGAACCTTTATTCTATTTGTGAAAATATTATATTTAAAGGGGCATTATGGAGTTTTCAGCAGCCAATAGCAGTGTGGTGTTAAGATTTTCAACCCGGCGTGTGCTCGCTTGAACTCATGAGCGAGCATAACCCGAGACGCAACCGCGTTCATACAGAAATCCTGCAATAAACACAAACACCAGCGTGCAAGCTGTGACTTTTCAGCCTCTGTTACTTCAGCGTTCCCGGCTCAGAGGCAAATCAACTCGAATACTCCCGGAAAAAAGGCAGAGTGACAACGTCAATAGGGTCATGGACCTTATCCTTGCTCGTTACATGATAGCGTTACAGTTATTGTATTTAGCTGACGTGATACATGCTGCTTTTCAGTAACTAACTTTACTATTTGTGTATCTTTCACCAGAGGCACAGCTACAGAGATAGTGAGCTGGATTGAATATTATAATGAGATTGTGTCACACTTGATAACAGTTCGACCGCAGTAAATAACTTCACTGTAGTGTTAGTGGATGGCTCTTCCTCTGTGGTGTTGTCAGTTTTGTTGCAATAGCCTATTGGATATAGTGTTTTCCACAGGATTTTGTGAGACTATGGTTGGTAGACACCGACCCTCTAGGGGTGTCTGGGGGTTTGCCCCCGTGGAAGAAATATGTATACATTTTAAAGTTAAGTGCAGTAGTTTGGGGCACTAAAAACAAAATAAAGAGGCTTAATCTATGAAGAACTTTGAACTCTTATTAACAATTTTGTACGCCAGTAAAGAATTTGATCATAAACACGCTGTATAGATGATGAAACGGCAAAAAAAGTCCACTCATTTAGGTAATGATTTTCCAGCAACTGTAAACCAAAGAGTAATTTGTAAGCAGTGTTGAGGGTACAAAGTACAAAGTAACGCATTACTGTTGATAACTTCAGTAGTCACATTACACTTACTAATAACATAACCATTGCGTTACTTGCAAACTGGTTCTTGAACTATCTGCACAACAGGAGGGGAGAAAAATAAATCAAACGTCCCTTTTCGTGTGTGTTTTCGTAACACTTTTCCGACCTCACCTTTGATTTCGGCGCCAGTTCATGTGTAAGCTGAAATTGCAGAGCTGCCAAAGAATTCTTTCGAGGGGTGCAGGTATTCATATTGTTTTGTGAAAGGACATCGATACCCTCTGTGGCGAGACTCTTTAGCCTGGGCAGTCTTGTACTGGCTCTGAGGAGGAACAGGTTGACTGACAAACAATTTGAGAGACTCCTGCTCAGGGTGCGAGCTACAGAGGAGCCAGGGGGAACTTAGCTCCCCTTTAATAAGACATCAGCTTCCCTAAAAGCATGATTTGTGATATTTTTGGGGGTCTCTAAAATATTGACAGCTTGCTTTATTCACATTAATCTCTATATTTCTCTGTCATCATGGATCATGCGGAGCATCAGACTTCATCCAGCCAGAGGGAACGATCACCGACCATCTGCAGCGGGCCGGTCGCTCCGTGATCTCCTGTCCTGGTCCGCCCCACTCCCTCTCCGGTACGGGTTGTGTCGCTAGTACGACCGACACGCGGTGAACGGTTCAGGATCGTTCCCTGTAGCTGGATGAATATTACACATGATCCATGTTAGGGCTGAACAATTAATTGCATTTGCGATATTATCGCGATGTAAAAAACGAGATTTCCTAATCTCAAAGGCTGCGATTACACTCTGGTCACATGACACCCAAGAAGTTGATGCTTTGTCTGCACCTTACGCTGTACCTTGCCTTCTTGTTGTACAACGGCCTTACGCTTGACAGAAGCTGACACTACATAAACTTAAGTGTCACACAAGGAGTGAAAGTAGCAGCTGCCCCCCGTGGGTAACGTGGTCCTGGTGGGTGAAATCGTCGGGCCATCCGCCGCTTTGACGGACAGGAAAAATGCACAACAGAAAGACGTGTAGTAAGGTAAGCGTATAGTAGCGATTGGCGCCTGCGTCACACACACAGCCACCAGTCAGCTCAGAAAATATCTGTAAAACAGCATTTCAAACTAAATGCACAAGTCCTTAAGAGGCCCAGTCTGTCCCGAGTTACAGCCCGGTTAGAGCCAGTGCGCTGCTCAGCCGTATCGGAGGCTGCGGGGGAACTCTGGTGTTATAGGAGAATTACTAAGCTTGTCTATTAAACACGAGAGGCGACTCTTGGTTTTATTTTCGGTGGCAAACTTTTCAATGGAACCTAAAGTATTTTTTTGTTTGCTTACTGCGATCTAGAAAGATGAACTCCTAAGAGATGGAGATGAACTGTGGGTTTTGTATTGAGCGCTTTCTGTATAACACACTGTGGTGAACTTAGTTTTTCTTGTGGTCTGTAGGCCGACCTGATGATATTATATCATATTATTTAATGCCATGACTTGACTCGAATTATCTACCTCATATTATTATTGTTTGATATATCTTCTCCACCATTGCTCATAATAATAATTCTACCTAATTCTTCATAACACAAGAAAGTGTAGTTCTATCTAATGTTGTGTTGGTCACACTATACACCGATTTACTGCTTGTCCATTTTGAATAATAAAGAAGGTTATGAGCTTAAAAATTAATCGCATATTAAATCGCAATATTGGAGAAAAAAAAATCAGAAATCCAAAAGTAAAGTAACTTGTTACTTTCAGCAGTGAGTAATCTAGTAAAGTAAGGCATTACTTTAAAAAAGTAACTACTAATGTGTAATCCATTACCTTTTTTGAGAAACTACCCCAACACTGTTTCTAAGTACTTTCCCTAACATTGTAATTTACTTTTAATGGACACATGTAACATGTTTAATACTTTCTGTGAATATAATGCAATTAATCTTTCCACACTGTACACGTTGAGTTAAAACCTTATTTTAAAAAACAGATTTTGTCATGTGTATCCTCCATCTTTGCGCTACATTTACCAAGTCCGACGCAATTTGATAATAGCCTGTCTTCAGGTAAGCCTCTCATCCTGTAACACTCGTTACGAAGCGAGAAAAAGACAGAATAAAGTCGCTAACTGTGCATTCACACCAAATGCGAATTTAATCCTCGCAACCCACAAATACCACAGCTGTATGAAACCAAAGTAAACATTTTGCTGTGATTTATTTGCAATAAAAAAATCTAACTGATGCTGAAATAACTACAATATGATGCCGTTTGTTTGTCAGGTCTGTCAGCAAGACCGCAGGACAACAATTTCTAAAATGTTTTGTTTTTGAATGGAGTTTGGATCGATCAGGGCTATGCTATGCTAACAAGTTCACAGTAAAGAACGATAGCTGGAATAAAGTTACAGACACATATTATTTGAACTCACCAGGTAGTTCAACTTCCTCGCTTTCTTTCTCCCAGTAATGTCCAGTTTTGTCCGTTTTATATATAAATATGAAGTAGTAGTGCAACAGAGCTCTGGGTGCCAACCAATGCTAACGACAACAGTGGAACCGGATGTGCACGGAAGCTAGCAGCTAGCTGCTGAGAAGCTGGAGTGAAGATAAAGCAACTTTGTAATCCCCAAAACTAAAGTAAAAAGCTAATTTAATAAAAGCAGTTTACTCTGAGCTCCTCCTGCGGTTAAAGGCGTAGTTGTCAGAGCAGAATCCAGCAATCCTATGGGTGTTTATTTGTCCAAAAGCTGCAGCGCTGCTCTGTCCTCTGCTTAGTAGCTCTCCGCCGGACAGCGGCATTTCAATCACCTGCTCGGCCTGGCCCTCTCCACACAACGCTATGAAGCCGTTGGTGACGTCCAGACAATCTCAACGCTGATAGGCTGCCTCTCATTTAGCTATCACCTTTTAAATTAAACTTGAAGTTGTTTAAGCCATGTGCTAATTAACAGTCAGGACAATAAAATGAATGCTGCTTTTAAAAATACATCTTTTATAAGTGTTTCTGCTGCAGAAACAGAAACAGAAAGTTCCACTGACATCAAGTCCTGTCATGGACCAAACGGGTATATACAGTAAGAAATAGGTGTCTGTGCAGCGCTGTGCGAGCACTGATCTGAACAGTTGATCTGCTGTCTAGTGACGAAGCAGCTTACATGTCGGTACTGCAACACACTGGGACAAACTGACACTATTTTAATATACGAAGACGGTCATGCATTACATTTGCCAAATTTAGGGACCAATAAAAACAATTTTGTAGCGATTCACAACATTTTTATAGTTTCCTCTTACTCAACACCTTACAAAACTGATTTTGTTAATGGGAGTTTGGGACGGATTAGCCGCTGACAGGAGAACTGCTTTTTTCTTTAGAAAGTAAACATGTCTGTTTTGTAATCTTGCGAACTCGACAGCAACACGTTCTCCAACTGTGAATGTTGCCATTATCATACATCTTATAAAAGTTAGAGCACATTTGCAATGTAAACAGGAACAATGTGCATCATAATTATTTGCCACTCTCAGTGCCATTAACAATTAATTGACCAATCAACGGTACAGCTCATAACTAGAGCCCGACCGAAATGGGATTTTTAAGTCCAATACCAATTTTGATATTTTCATTGCTATAATATTATTGCTATAATAATAATGATAAACAGGCCTCTCCTACATAGGCAAATAATTACATATGTACACTGCTCAAACAAAATAAAGGGAACACTTAAACAACACAATGTGACTGCAAGTCTGTCACACTCCTGTGAAATCAAACTGCCCACTTAGGAAGCAACACTGATTGACAATCAGTTTCACATGCTGTTGTGCAAATGGAAAAGACAACAGGTGGAAATTCTAGGCAATTAGCAAGACACCCCCGATAAAGGAGTGGTTCTGCAGGTGGTGACCACAGACCACTTCTCAGTTCCTGTGCTTCCTGGATGATGTTTTGGTGACGTCTGAACGCTGGTGGTGCTTTCACTCTAGTGGTAGCATGAGACAGAATCTACAACCCACACAAGTGGCTCAGGTAGTGCAGCTCATCCAGGATGGCACATCAATGCGAGCTGTGGCAAGAAGGTTTGCTGTGTCTGTCAGCGTAGTGTCCAGAGCATGGAGGCGCTACCAGGAGACGAGGAGGCCGTAGGAGGGCAACAACCCAGCAGCAGGACCGCTACCTCCGCCTTTGTGCAAGGAGGAGCAGGAGGAGCAGGAGCAGCACTGCCAGAGCCCTGCAAAATGACCTCCAGCAGGCCACAGATGTGCATGTGTCTGCTCAAACGGTCAGAAACAGACTCCATGAGGGTGGTATGAGGGCCCGACGTCCACAGGTGGGGGTTGCACCGTGCAGGACGTCAAGATTGGTAAATTCGCCACTGGCGCCCTGTGCTCTTCACAGATGAAAGCAGGTTCACACTGAGCACATGTGACAGACGTGACAGAGTCTGGAGACGCCGTGGAAACGTTCTGCTGCCTGCAACATCCTCCAGCATGACCGGTTTGGCGGTGGGTCAGTAATGGTGTGGGGTGGCATTTCTTTGGGGGGCCGCACAGCCCTCCATGTGCTCGCCAGAGGTAGCCTGACTGCCATTAGGTACCGAGATGAGATCCTCAGACCCCTTGGGAGACCATTTCCTGGTGCTGTTGGCCCTGGGTTCCTCCTAATGCAAGACGATGCTAGACCTCATGTGGCTGGAGTGTGTCAGCAGTTCCTGCAAGAGGAAGGCATTGATGCTATGGACTATCTATCCATCCACCAACGCCACGTTGCACCACAGACTGTCCAGGAGTTGGCGGATGCTTTAGTCCAGGTCTGGGAGGAGATCCCTCAGGAGACCATCCGCCACCTCAGCAGGAGCCCAGGCGTTGTAGGGAGATCATACAGGCACGTGGAGGCCACACACACTACTGAGCCTCATATTGACTTCTTTT
The DNA here is from genome assembly GCF_014851395.1 of Micropterus salmoides. Lineage (NCBI taxonomy): Eukaryota > Metazoa > Chordata > Actinopteri > Centrarchiformes > Centrarchidae > Micropterus > Micropterus salmoides. The sequence goes on from NW_024041150.1 coordinate 50,419,497, forward strand.
AAGGACATTACATCAAAGTTGGATCGGCCTGTAGGGTTTTCCACTTTGATTTTGAGTGTGACTCCAAATCCAGACCTCCATGGGTTGATAAATTTGATTTCCATTGATAATTTTTGTGTGATTTTGTAGTCAGCACATTCAACTATGTAAAGAAAGGAGTATTTAATGAGATTATTTCATTCATTCAGATCTAGGATGTGTTATTTTAGTGTTCCCTTTATTCTTTTGAGCAGTGTATTTTAGTCATGCAATAGTTATTAGGCCTACCTTACATATAATCTGCCACAATGACTACTTTCTAAAACATGCCACCTATGATACAGTGACACAGAGGAAACACTGCTGTTTTAATTAATCTACTATATGACTGTCTACAACGAGGACCTGCAACTTTCACACTAACGTTTCACACTTAAAAGAAGTAGTAACGTTAGAGAACTTTGTTAGGTAGGAAGCCGTGTTAGATGTACAGCTCACTTTTATTCACAAGTCCGTTCTGGTTTAATCATTTCTGACACGCTGACTGTAACTAAAGTCAAGCAGCTCGCAGATATATTTAGAATCCATCAAACACTATAGTTTAAACGCTCATTTACGTTAGTGCTCCTCCACTGATAAACACGGCATTGGCATTGTGGCTAATTTAGCAACGGAAAGTTATGTTAAATAATAGTTAGAAGTAATGAACTAGGGAGAAATGAGAGGACTGACTACTGTTTCAGAATAAATCCACTCCACACTCCACACTTGCTTTGTACAGTAACATGCGTTGTTGAGGAAGAGGCTGAACGAAAATTACCCGAACCTTCCGGAGGATTCTGAGGAAACAGTTCGTATTCCAGTTGCTAGTGAGTTAGTGAGCCAATATTATATAGCTGCATACCTCCAGTACTGCAGCTACATGATATTGTCCTGTTTTTCAAACTAAAAAGCCATGTTGATTTTCAAGCTCAAGCATTTAATCAGGCACAGCCATTGCCCACGTGTATCTGCTGCAGGTTTATCAAGTATAACACACAAAGTTACACAAATCGGACTCTTTAAATATCAAAATCAATATTTTTCTGTTTTGGTTTTAAGACAGAAAGACTAAAAATGATTTGGTTTTTGAAACAAAATAAGCAAAGAACGAACCATACACAGAATCTGCACTTGATTCTTAGATGCCTTGCCACATGGACAATTCTGAATTCAAATGCCAAAAATAGATATTCTAAATGTTAATAAGATAATGTTGATGGAACGCAAAAGCTGGAAGTGCAGCGCCCGTCGCATGTGGTGTGCACATAACAGAAACCAGTGTTCCACAGTATTATGTTCCCCCTGTATTTGGCAAACCACCACTGCTGGATAAATGAGCCCCACTAGTAAAATCTGCTAATCTCTGCTCTGAACTGCTTGAAAACCGCTCGTTTGTAGTCCAGCCGCTTCCCTTTCATCCCTTTGACCTTACAGGGATGAAAGCAAACACCTCGCCAAGCGGTTAGTCTGACACACCCTCAAAAACACCAGTGGAAAAACACTGAGCTGCAGCACACACACCTCTCCTACATTTATTTATTCATTTAGCTGACTTTTATCCAAAGCGACTTACAATTGCTATATATGTCAGAGGTCGCACGCCTCTGGAGCCACTAGGTGTTAAGTGTCTTACTCAGGGACACAATGGTGGATGTGTCACAGTGGGGGATTGAACCCGGGTCTCTTTTGTTGTTAGATACTTTTGTTACAGATTAGTAACTCACCACTCTGAAACTCTTGCTCCTTAACTAAGAACTGCATATGTGCAACTCCCAACAAGGATCATTTAGAGGCAAGATGCATCACTACATAGCTAAAACGAAGCGTTCAACACAAAAGAGTAGCTGCAGCAATGTGCAGTATGACAAACGTATGTTGTTTTTTTTTTTAATTAGAACATGTAAACCTGTTCTGGTACAACCCCTAAATAAGATTTTCAACCTGAAAAATGAGCATAATACCGCCTCTTTAATTAAGGACGGTTTTGTTGGACCCACAGAAGATAATCCACAAATGTGTACTATGATCTACAAATATTTCACTATCCACAAATATGTATTTTTACATTTGTCTTGTGTTAAATCATATCCACAAGAAGTAATTTGTACATGTGCACTGGGTCTTGCACATTTGTGCAGCACTTCCACATTACTTTGTGACATGTGTGACTTCCCTTTTATGCACTTGTGGAAAAGTGTGTCAATACCTGCAAACGTGCACATTTATATTTTTTCATATTTTAATGTTGTCATCTCGTCACACCCCTGTTCAAAACGGTAGTCCACAAACGATGAGTGACGTCATGGAGGCTACGTCCACTTCTTTAATACGGCCTGTGCTACAGGCTGACAGCTTTTGTTTGAGCTTGTTTGAAACCTTTTGCTATTACCAAGCAGGTGGATTGATTGAGTATTGGCTTTAACTTTTTTTGCATGTGGATTTACTTCACTTCATCTCCACAGCAGATTGCCTGCGTGTTTGTGTGTGTGTGTGTGTGTGTGTGTGTGTGTGTGTGTGTGTGTGTGTGTGTGTGTGGAGGAGCCGACATAGAGTATGGTCAGAGGAGGAAGCCTGATAATAATTACTACATTCATTCATTAGGGACCTGTTTAATAATGCATTTTGGTGCCCATTGCTAAATAAAATTAGTTTTTGTTAATCATTGCATTTCAGCCATCTTTTGTGATGTGTTTATTGCACATGTTCATATTGCGATGAAGATTAAAAGGCCCCTCTGTGGACAAACCCCTGCAGTTTGTGATTACAGGTGTTAATGCATTAGTCATTCTTGAACATTGTGGTTTATGTTCCACAGATGCTCTAAATGTCATTTATTCTGCTGGATAGCTCGCTCCACCATGACATCTCACTCACTGTCTTTCTCTCTGTACGTCTATCTGTTACAGAAACTGAGAGGAAGAGAGGGAATCAACCGCTGTCATCACTGTGATAAATCCTTCTCAACATCTGGATCTTTAAAGATTCATCAGAGAGTTCACACTGGAGAGAAACCGTACAGATGCGACCAGTGTGGGAAAACTTTCACTCGATCAGGTGAACTAAAAGTCCACCAACGTGTTCACACTGGAGAGAGACCGTACAGGTGTGACCAATGTGGTAAAGCTTTCACTGCATCAGGTGAACTAAAAAAACACAAACGTTTTCACACTGGAGAGAAACCGTACAGCTGTGACCAATGCAGCGCAGCGTTCACTACATCTGGTTGCCTAAAAATCCACCGACGTGTTCACACTGGAGAGAAACCGTACAGTTGCGACCAATGTGTGGCGGCGTTCACGACATCTGGTTGCCTAAAAATACACCAACGTGTTCACACTGGGGAAAAACCATACAGCTGTGATCAATGTGGAAAAGCGTTCACAACATCCGATAAACTAAAAATTCATGGACGTGTTCACACTGGGGAGAAACCATACTGGTGTGAGCAGTGTGGAAAAAATATCCCTACATCAGCTGAACTAAAAAGGCACTGTCGTGTACACACCGGAGAGAAACCGTACAGCTGTGGCCTGTGTGTGAAAGCTTTCACTACATCAACTGACCTAGAAACCCACAAACGTGTTCACACTGGAGAGAAACCGTACTGCTGTGATCAATGTGGGAAAGCTTTCACTCAGAGTGGTTCCCTTAAACGTCACCAACGCAGTCACAGTGCTTCATTTTAACTTTTTCATCATGCTACAGGATTCTTCTCTACAAACTGAGTGATAAACAACAATAACTGTATATTTTTGAGCAGCACGTCATGGCTACAATAACATACATTCTACTGAGTAGGGCTGAACGATTAATTGCATTTGCCATATTATCGCAATGTGATAAAACCAGATTTTCTAATCACAAAGGCTGCGATTACACTCTGGTCTCATGACACCCAAGACTAAACCAGTCTGCAGAGGAAGCATCAAATTTGCACGTTACGCTGTAACGTTGACTTGTTGTTGTACAATGTAGCTGACACTACAGAAACTTAACTGTCACTCAGGGAATGAAAGTAGCTCCTGCGGATAACTTGGTGGTGGGTGAAATCTTTGGGCCATCCGCCGCTTTGACGGACAGAAAAAAAGACAGAAAAGAAAACGGAAAGACACGTGTAAACGTATTATGGCGATCTGCGCCTGCATCACATCACACACAGCCAACAGTCAGCTCAGGAAATATCTGTGAAACAGCATTTCAAACCAAACTCACAAGTCTGAAAGTGGCCCAGTCTGTCAAGAGTGCGCTGCTTATCAGCATCGGAGGCTGCGGAGGGGCTTTTATGGCGTGTATGAAAATGTCAGCCTTATTCTATCAGCTCGGCTGACCTCGAAGTTATCCATCGATCCTGCTTCGTTACAGCCCCTGATTCACTTGGATTTTCACTTTTAAGGAACAACTATTCTCTCTAAGTAGTAGAGTTGAATATTTGTTCATGAATTATCTCTATATGCGTTTAGTTTTTATTCTACCTATGTACTTCACTATAATAAAGTATTATTTTCCCACTGTCCATTTATTTGTGAAGTATTTCCTTGATTACGCGTTTCGTAACAAAATGTTAAAAACTTGCCTATTGCTGTTGAGAAAAGTCCAAGGTGATTTCATCAAGACTCCTGTTTTGCCCAACCAACCCTGGCTGGATCAGCCTTCGTAATCACCACATGACCTCAGTATGACACTGAGTCAAATGATAACAGGTGGAGATGGTAACCTTTTTCTATGTTCACAGATGCTCTCTGGTGTCAGATGTGAATGTCCTCCTTGATCTGTCTCCTGCTCGGTGACTGTTGTTGTCGAAGCGAATTGAGCTCTGAAGCTTGAACCAATGTGGATTTTCTCTCGTGCTCTCTCAAAATGCAGGCATGCTGAGTAACGTTAGTGTGGAATAATCAAACACTCCTCTTTCTTTTAGCGGCTCTCTCTAAATCTTGCTTGCTTCTCTCTCTCCTTTTCACTCTCCTGCTCTGTCTTGTTCTGTGTTAAATATTTAGGTATTTCTCTTTCTCCTTAAGTCGTTAGCTGTTGTACTTATTCAGCCGCACGTAATCTGTGCAGACTGACCTGAGGTACCTAAGCGGTTACCATCTCCACCTGAATACATCCACCTTTTATCATGTGACCGTGCTGGACTAAAGTCATGTGATGAGGAAGTTCAGTTTGTTTAAGAAGGCCATGGGATGTGGTCGAAAGCTCCAACAAAGAGGTAGTATGTGAGGCTTGAGTTTAGACTCATTTATTACTAGAGTGTCTCATCACACCCAAGTTTATTACAGATTTGTTCCCAAGGTCAAGAATGAACCTCCACCATTGCTGTTCTTGTGCTGCAGTTAAACGTATTTTCATTAAATAATCTGTATTTACTGTTTTTATTTTATGTTACTGAATGAGGTTTTATTTAGATTGAAAGCAAAGCCAAATCCAGTCGATGCGACGCAGATTTCACTCAAGTTGACAACAGTCAGTTTGAAGTGTTTCATCTTAAATCAAAGATTCTCTTCAAGAGGTTTTTCTTCGAAGCAGACTGAACCTCTCAACATGGCTCCTACATCAACCCATGCACCATCTCCTCTGCAGGTTGTTTATACTGTTTGCAAGAGTTAATGTGCACTTCATGTATTTCTTTTTGTTCATGTGCTGTCTGTGCTGGAGTTGCTGTTGCTCTGCGACACTGTAGGGGGCTCTGTGGACACATCAAACAAGCACAGAGGAAGGCTGCTGGAGAGAAAGAAAGCAGGAACAAACAGATGTGGTTATTTTTTCTTTACAGCGGCTGTATGTCGCTGTCGTGAAGCATGTGTGCTGTTTTCGATTTTGCTTTCTCGTTGTTCTCGTCTTTATAATTATATTTGTGCCCTGCAGGACCAAACATAAAAACATCAACCAGAGTGGTCTGTAGTTGCTGTAAAGTAATTACTGTAATTAAATACTAAAATAGTTAGAACGGCTAATTTAGTAATAAATTTAATCAGTTCAGTCAACTCCAGCCTGTTCTCCACAGATAAATGACTAAATAGGTTGTTTGTGCAGCTTGTTATCTTTGCAACACAGTCAGGAAATGCATGTAGTGTCAAACACAAGGAGTAGAATGTCTCTAATGGAAAAGCGCCAAAAGTGTAATTTCTTCAGTGATGTAACATAAAAAGATATATATATATTTACAAAAATATGAAGCGTGTACTCACTTTTGTGAGATGGTAATAACCCTCATATGCTTATATAATCACTGCCGTGGGTTTGATATGACTGGGAGTGCACAGCAGACAATGGGGTCAGGTACCACTTTGCTGCTCTCTTTTGTAGATGCGACAGCTCCCTCTGCTGGCTGTAGAGAGTGATTACATCTACCTGTACTTCACCTGTGCAGGCCGACTGTAGGAGAGTGTTGGGTGATCTTTCTCTGGCGTTACTTTGTGTAACATGGAAAACACATTTTGTGATGTTGCCCACTCCGCTCTACAGATTTCCTTAAAGACAGTGAGTCAAGTTTTAAACCCTTTAATCCTCCGTGTATATTGGATATAAAGAGAGATAAGGCAGAGTTTGTTACCTGGGCGGCTTTCTGCTCAGGTGAATTGTGTGGAGTTCAGACCTGCATCAACATGTTCAACAGCTCACATTGCTTGTGGTGGGAAATTACACAATTACATTGCCTCATGTAAGCAGAATTTTAGGGCACTTGTACTTTACTATTTCTAGTATTTCTATTTCATGCTGCTTCTACTGTACCACATATATCTGACAGCTGTAGTTCCAGGTTAATCTTCAGATTACCATGTTACCTGTACAACATGTATGTATGTATGAGCCATGTAAGCCATATTTTCATCCAATTGTCACGCAATTTTTTTTTGGCTACCAGCCATTTCTCCGCGCTGAATGGGAATATCCAGCAAGATGCTGACAGTGGAAACAGCTCATCAGACGTGAGTTGCATGTTTGCTACATCCGATCTTATTTGGCAAAAGTGTCAAGCGAGCCTAAATACTTTTTCGCGAAACGAAGGTTTTTTCCCCCCGGAATTTTGCCAATTCCATCAACCTTTTCTAATGTGATACTTCAAAATGTGCAAAACAGTGATGGAAACATGGCTTTAGATTAAACCTCCAACATTATGTAAAGTAGTTATTATAAGCTCCACCAGCTGAAACACTTAAGATACAAGTACTGTAAACACTTCTGTAATTGTAATTAAGTTTTTTTTGAATGCAGGACCTTCACTTGCTTTGGAGCAAAGATGTTTTGTAAGAAGATGTGAATAGCTGTGCAGGGAGGGACACGGGTGGGGCTCAAGTTGTTTTTCTCTGAGACTGGTTCAGCTGCTCTCCAAGTGAGAACAGACGTGTCAACAGCTCTGCTGCAGTTTATTTATTGAGCTTTAAGAATTCCAGTAACTACAAGTAAATACAGACCATTCACCGTCTACATTATTGTCAGAGACTGAATTAAAAACAAAGAGACATTAAAAAGCAGCTTCTGAAAGCAGAACAATAAAGAGCTTTACAACAGAAACAAACAGAAACCATCCCCCAAAATCTACAATATGACCTGAACACAGAAACATAAACCGCAGTCTGATATAATGCAGCATGTATCACGATCTGGGCCCGTAGTTTGCTGTGCCGCAAATGGGATTTTGGATGACGATGTAGCCAAGGACCAATCACTGAATAGTTTTCCTTATTTAAGAATATTCTCTGATGAATTCACATTGAACGGTGAAATTCCTAAGAGGAATTTATATTCAACACACGTTTAACAATTAAGAATTTTCAAGAGAATACATTATGATATACACATTGGAAATGAAAGATAAAAAAGTTGATCTTTATATGAGTGCCATAACTACTCATGTGAAGCCGGCTATTTGCATGAACTGTGTTTGCTTCTGTCGGATTACTGGGGGGTGTTGTTGAGAAGTCAATGAAACGCGTGACAATGTGTGGAGCTGTAGCATAAGTGCTTTTGATGGTTGTGACGGGCCAAAATCATCAGCATTGCTGCATTTGTCCTGATGCAAAGAAACAAAGTGTCATCACCACCTTCAGTTTAACTGAAAATGCATTACTGTGTAAAGTCAGTGGTGAGATGACGTCCCTCACCAACTCGCCGACATAATTTATGCCTGCGCTGTCTGACCCCGCCTAATTACCTGTGTGTCGTCAAATAATTCAGAAATTCTTCCCCTCCTGAAGGATTTGCGCATGTCTCTGTCTCCACAGCGCCATCACAAGCCCCTACTGGCATTTGATAACTTTATTTCATTCTTAAGTTTAAAAGTAGGAGTAAATTTCATGAATTCTCAGCACTTAAGACTCAAATGGCACTTTGAGAAGCTTGATGAATACCGGCTAACATCAAAGGTGGAAACTGCATGCAGCAGTGTGAGAGACAGAGGTTCAGTGCCCCAATGTGACCCATCCACCAATGTGTCCCTGACCAAGACATGTACCCCATGTTGCACCAGAGGCGTGCGACCTCTGACATATACAGCAATTGTAAGTCGCTTTGGATAAAAAGCGTCAGCTAAATGTGAATGTATGTATTTCATTTTCAGAAGCAGGAATCTGTTACCTTAAAAGTGATGCAATTTCTTTCTTGCTCTCTGTGGTCATGCAGAAATATTGTATTTTTTTCATTTATTAATAGAGGTTCTCACATGTTATTTATATGTTTTTATTCTCACCTGTGGACTACAACATATTCGCCTGTGACTTGTTGTTCGGTTTGCTTTGTGTTTTTCTTTTTCATCTTTGTGTGACAGCAGCAGGACACAAACGTTCAGGGGCGAAATAGATGGACTGCAGATGGTCAGTTTCTGTATGAGCAGCAGGTCAGTATGAATTAATCTCTGTGAGGACTTTATATTTTCTACAGATTATGAAACGAAAAACTACAAAGGCAGCAACAACAACAGCAACAAGAAGTGCGCCAAGTAACACATCAACGACTAGTCCGACATGTTCTCTGCTATGAAGGAAACTCCTGTTTCCTTCTGCTTTTCTTACATCCTTGTTTCCTCTGAACTTTTTTCCTTCATCCATCTTTTCTCTGTCCTTGATTACTTTATCTTGGTTTTCTCCAGCTGAGATGTTTCCAGCGGTTTGACCTGCAGAGCAGAAACAGGTGTGAGGTATCAGCTGTCAGCAGGTGAACAGAATGTCAGACATTATCTACTGCACTTTGATCACATGACTCGTAGCAGCTGTTTCCTCTAAAGTCTCATCAGCAACATCTTTCTAAAACACAAACATCTGATCTGTGATGTTTCTCAGCTCAACTACCAGGAAGCAGCTTCACCTGAGAGACAAAGAGACACTCTGAGCTCCACACGCTGACCTGAGAGACAAAGAGACACTCTGAGCTCTACACGCTCACCTGAGAGACAAAGAGACACTCTGAGCTCTACACGCTCACCTGAGAGACAAAGAGACACTCTGAGCTCTACACGTTTACCTGTTACTGATAGAATGATGATGCTGAAGGGATCTATTCTGTACTTGAAGCAGCGCCACCCGGCCCAATCACACTCATATGTTCCAGCGTCGTTGATGGTGACGTTCTTCAGAATCACAGAAAAGTTTCCGTCCTTCAGCTCTGGATCTTTCAGCTCCACTCGACCACGAAAAGATGGATCCAGGAATCTTTCAAATGACATATTTACTCGGAAGTACATGAGAGGTCTATCTAACCACGGCTTAGTTCTCATCCAATGTAGATCTGATTCCATGTAACGACTGCGAACCCGACACTCCAGAGTGGCGTCCTCTCCTGGATCCACCTTCAGCTCCTGTGTCTCTGAACAGAAAGAGAAAAGCCTCCAGTCAGGACTTGTAATGTTTCCTGTTGTTCAAACATCTTTTGATGGAAGCAGCAGAGATCAGGTCTCTATAAAACAGCACATGTGAACTCAGCAGCATTTCAAACCCTGTTCTCAGACAACTTGAGTCCCAGCTGCAGAAAGGAGAGACTAACTCCTCTGCTGCAGCTGCACGCTGACTTCATGTTGCTCATTTCTACAGCTGTCAGTCAAGTCGTCCTCCGCACCATCAGACAGGAGACATTTTACTTTCATCTGCTTTCTGCTTGTTTGGAGATTATTGATTATTGATATTATTTCCCATCTGAATACAGACATCAGCATTTCTGAGCCTGAACAAACAGCTGAAATATTAAACATGTGAAGTTTATTATTTCCTAGAAGCTTTGAATCTTTGTCCTTGTTTTCCAAATGTGTCCCCAGTCTGTCCGTCATCTACTCAGACTGTGTCTGAACTACTTCTACTGAGGAAAGAGTCCCTACAGTATGAAACTGCTTTACTTCTCAGAGAGACAAATGAAGCTGCTGGATCTGCATGGACAGACACCACGAGAGGGGAGAGGACACATGTTGGTCTCTGCGGTTTCAGCAGCTTACAGAGTCAAATTCTACAAAATAAGTGTATATTTAATGAATATGTTGTAAGTAGGAATGAATTTATAAGTTACAACAACAGCAGGCTGATTATTAAAAGTTATAGTGAGTAATTGTTGTGTAAATTGTGCAGACTGCAGTCATTAACTAATTCTTAAGTGTAATTTATACTCCTGCGTCCCATCGACGGTGTACCCTACGCTGTCACCTGACGTGCACCTCCTCAAAAATGTAACTACACGTCGAGGCGACACAGACCATAAGCACTGCGACTGGTCAGCTGGGTAGCCTCGCAATGCCTCTGAGCCGACAGTAAGTGCACCGTGCTTTGAAATAACTTTTACTAGCGGCCAAACCAGCGGCTGTAACGCAGTGGATCAATATATGTGATCGTCACAACCCGAGCGAAATGACATGATGATAACTTTTGAAAAGGCTAAACCAGCCGCACGTATACAATTTTACCCTCATTCACGTTAGCGGAGGGCTAAACCGGAAAATTAGCCTGTTCGGCCGGCACAAGTCAACACAGTGGACGCTGTAGCGCTACCGCCGACTAGCGTTGGTTGGTGTAAATGCAGAGTGACCAAAACCACCGACACACAAGTATAAATGCATGGCTACGTTCATAGCCTACGGTGTAGCTACGCGTGTAGACGTAGGGGTGATGATGGCGCATAGATCAGATGCTTTCCTTTGGTGTGGGAGACCTGGGTTCGATTCCCACTGTGAGACATCCACCATTGTGTCCCTGAGCAAGACACTTAACCCCTCGTTGCTCCAGAGGCGTGCGACCTCTGACATGTACAGCAATTGTAAGTTGCTTTGGATAAAAACGTCAGCTAAATGAGTAAATGTAATGTAGACCCTACGCAGGAGCATAAATGAGCCATAAGGTCAGCTAATGAAAGCAATACAGGAAGTTTTACACATTTCTCTCCTAATGATCATTAAACAGAAGGTGAATCCATAAACCAACATTACCAAAGGTAATTAATCAATCATCTAAATCATCAATAAACAGAGAGGCCTTTTGTCACATTTGTTTTCATCTCTGAAATCTGGGTTTGTACTGCTGTATATATGTAAAACACACACCTACACACACACACACCTTACCTATTTTGGCCAGAACAAAGATCCATGAAAATGAGAACAAAACCACAAATGTTAACGCAGCCATGACTTAAACCAGACTGAGTTGTTCTTCCTGGTGTTCAGGTGTTGCCTTTAATTGACTCTGGACCAGCTCCAAAACCTCTGCACTGGTTTTAACTGGCTACCTGCAGGTGTGGGATTTCCAAGAAGACTGAACTGTTGCTTCTCCTCCAGTTTAGCATTAATATGCAGCAAATAGGCTCTGAATACAAGTTTTATCACACATTATCCTGCAGTTATAAAGATCTTAGTGTTGAGTGTTTATTAACTTTTATAAGATGTCATGATTTCTCATCTGTTTACACAGCAGCCTCCACTCATGGCTGCAGGAGGAGTTCTTGTTGTTAACATTCATACAACTAACCTACCGTTTGTTATAAAGCATTTTATGAACCTTCGCCAGGATCCAGATTGTGGATTCAGCTCCGCTTTTAACACCATCATCCCGGCCCTGCTGCAGGACAAGCTCTCTCAGCTGAACGTGCCCGACTCCACTTGCAGGTGGATCACAGACTTGAAGATGGGAAAACATGTCTCTGATCCAAAATCAAGTCAAAGTACTGCCTCACAGTACAAGTATTTACCGTATTGGTCCAAAAATAGGACTTAAAAACTGACCTCGTCTTAATTTTGGGGTCTAATAATAATATATAAAATAAAAATATACTATAATAATATACTCCCACAATAAAAGATGGCGCCCAATATGGGCATGTTGCTGTGACTCCAAAGTAGGTCAAGTTAACCAACAGCTGAGGATGAGCTATGATACCATGATAGGTTCTTGTTTTTAACATCTTTAAAATAAAACAACATTTTCAATATGTTTTTAAATATCCTTTTAAATGAAATGGTCACATTTAAAGTACATTGTACATTTTATTTAGTAATAATTTAAATGTGACCGTTTCATTTAAAAAGATATTGCAGATATTTAAAAGATGTTAAAAACAACAACAAACCTTGTGTTTTTTTAATCAATGTGTTTTATTAGAATTATTTTCAAAAACATTATTTTCCTTATAAAAACAAGATTTGGTCTTTAAAGTATACTCTACAAAAGAATACACTGGCTCTACGTAATTAAAATGTAGGTAACAATTTGCATTAATTTAAGTAATTCCAACTCAAGCCATTTATGAGCGCATCTCATGAGACATTTATAGTTAGACTAACTCACTTAGCTTAGTAACAAACGTGAACAAACGTTCTCTACAAGCAACCAACTTTATTATAATTTAAAAGTTTTGGTGTTATTAAGTGGTCAAAATATTTGATTTTAAGTTATTCCAACTTCTTTATTTTACTTTCATTCTACTCAGAAATGTCATTGCAAATTGTTAGCATAATATTTTGAGTATAATCAACTACAGCTGTGCCTGAATTGGAACCAGTGTAAAGGCCTCTTTTGTTCTTTCTTAGCACCACCTAGTGGTGAACTTTTAGTGAGGACGGCATAGTGCCCGACTAAGGATTTACATAGTCGAATCACAATTGTCAAGTCTTGCCTATAGTCGACTGATCATCGAATCATGTGTCTGTGTGGCCGTTTTGATAAAAGTTTAGTTGAAAGCTTTATGTAAAAATACAGTATATTTAAAAAGGAAACGCCGACACCACAACACGAACAGCTACTCTGAGCCCCAGGACTCACACACAGGTTCTTTTAAATCGGGGGTTAGAGCAGAGCAGAAACCACACAGGCTGAAATAAATTTAACAATTTATTGCTACAATTAAGGCCGAACTAAAACCAGTGTGCCGAACTAAAACCAGTGTGCTGAACTAAAACCCGTGTGCTGACACAGGTTAAAAGAGAGCTTATCCTATGGCTCGCTCCGTCAGCCCCTCGGTCTCCACCGCTTTTCCCTACAGCAAGGAAGCACTGGCGAGTGTTGTGATCTCGTTAAGTAGCCCACACCCTGTACTCCACGTTCCCGACTCTGCAGCCTTCCCCTGTCCTGGTCCAAGTTCATCGGTTAAAATAATTCACTGCAGCTCAACACTCTAATCAGGCACCAGAGTAGTTCCCTTGTAGTAGTAGTGTTAGGTCTTAGTTTGTGGTGGACTCCGGTGCGGTTTGTTCACAACTAGAGGCAACAAAGGCAAAGGCTAAGGGTTTGCTTTGCGTGAGAATGGGACACAAAGGTCGGGGTAGACCGGGTCCAAAGTTCCAGCACTGCGATAGACAATCCAGGGTAAACCGGGACACTGACTTGACGCGGGGATCTTGAAAGAAGCAGACAAACAGCAGAGGTTACACAAGTGACAAGTAGCAAACAACTGAAGAAACACTAGGAACTAGAGCTGGACTGCAGTACTCAACCACGTAAGGGGAGGAACAATCTGGTGTCAAGTCACTGGATGCCCTGAGTCTTTTGGTGCGTTCCATTTTCCTCGGACGTCAGAGGTCGGACCTGGGAATGACGTCACACCCGAGTTGACGGGGTTCCAGTTACAAGTTGGAAAACCTCGCTTGGCCAGCTGTTGTTTACAACTAGCCAGGTTAGCTATTGTTACGCAGTTGATTAAAAAAAAAAACTTTGTGTGGTAGTTTCTCAACACGTCCACAGACAGCAGTTGGACAGCACCTTTTGTACGAACATTTCTATGAGACAGAAGTGCTAATAAACAGTAAAAACTACAGCTTTCACTAACTGTTGATACTCAGAGCAGCCATCTTGGATCACAAAGTTGGGATAGTGGGGTTCTCCCGACTTTCGGACATTCGACTTAAGTGGGCGTTTGTGGGCCCTTTGAAATTTCCGACTTTACAGGTACCATTTTGATGTCTCTTTTGTGGATGTGAATGCTCCCTCTGATGGCTGTAGAGAATGATTACATCTACCTGTGCTTCACCTGTGCAGGCCGACTGTTAGAAGAAGGTGTTTGTTTTGTTTTCTGTATGGGTTATCTGGCACTGGTATTACTTGGTGTCAGATTGAAGACACGTTTTGTGGTCTCACCCATTGTGTCTCACTTTCAGAGTTACAGGTACAGACAGTACCAAGTATCAAGTTTTTTTTCTGATTAATGCCTTTAATCCTCAGATTTGAAGCCTAGTTTATACTGGATATAAAGAGTGACGAGGCAGACTGTCAGGTCCAGTGATGAACCGTCTGAGGAGAAGAATAAATAATGAACCCCTTTCTGAGGCTCTGGGTGTTTGTTACCTGGGCGGGTTTCGGCTCAGTTGAGTTGTGTTGAGATCAGACCTGCATCAACATGTTCAACAGCTCACATTGTTTCTGGTGCAAAATTACACAATTACATTGCGTCATGTACTTAAATAGAATCTTAAGGTACTTGTACTTTACTTCAGTATTTCAATTTCTGGCTAATTTTTACTTCTACTGTACCACATTTATCTGACAGCTGTAGTTCCAGGTTACTCTGCAGATTAACATGTTACCTGAACATGATGCATGTTATAGATTAAACCTCCAACATTCTCCACCAGCTACACCAGCTGAAACACTTCTCACATGTTAACATGTTAAAGTACTTTAAACACTTCTGTAATTGTAGCTAAGTTACATTTCGAATGCAGGACCTTTACTTTCTATGGAGTAAAGATGTTTTTTGAAGATGTGAATTGTTGTGCAGGGAGGGGGGCTCCAGGTGAAATCAGACATGAGTCAACAGCTCAGCTGCAGTTTATTGTATTATTATTATTATTGTTGTACAGCTTTAAGATGAGCTGTTCCAGAAATACAAATTAAACACAGACCATTCACCATCTACATTATTATCAGGGACCGAATTAAAAACAAAGAGACATTAAATAGAGGCATCTGAAAGCAGAACAATAAAGAGCTTTACAACAGAAACAAACAGAAACCATCACCCAAAATCTAAAATATCACCTGAACAAAGAAACATAAAGAGCAGTCTGATATAATGGAGCATGTATCATGGTCAAGGAAACTGCCTGCATGCAGCATCAATTCACACAAAATTTAATTGAATTTATTGAAGGATAGCCCCTTGAGATGCAGCATCTCATTTTCAAGGGCGTCCTATAACACAAATATATAATGAACAACTACAAAACATTACGAAACTACATACAATACACATACACATATATAACTCGCACACCCACTCTTACCCACACCAACCACACCAACACCCTCAGTTAATCCAAGGAAAAGTAACAAGTTAAAACAATCCCATAACTTCAATTATAACAAATGAAAATCAACTATCATTCAACCCAAAAGCAAATCAAATTATGTTGTTATATGAGTGGATATGGAACTCTACAAGAAACTAAAAATTGTTTCAAGTGTGGAGGACAGCAAAAATAACCACATTTTAAAATAAACTTTATCCATTGAAATTCCCCTCTTGCTTTAGGCTGTAAACAGTTAAGCGTCTCATACTTAGAGCAGTGATGTGACGCTTGTTGTTAAATGAACACCTCAAGACAAATCTACAAAGACAATTAAAAACAACATTAAGAGGCCTAAGATTGGTGTCAGTGATGTTCATATAGATAATACCAAGATAATCAATAATCAGCAGTACCATCTGAGAAAAAATAATTTTCCTGGCTTGAAATGTAAAACAGTGTATTGATAGGTAAAGAGAACTTAAACAGCCATAGATTTATTTATAAGGTAGCCCATATGTAATTTGAAACTGAGTCCAGGGTCAATCCAAAAACCAAGATATGTAAATTGATCCTCTTCATCCACAAGAGACCCATATTCAAAGTTAATATACATGTGTAAAGTACTAAGACGATTGCTCCTTGTTCTGAACAGCACATTACAGACTTGTTTTTATTTATTACCAATTTATTCATGTGAAGCCAGTTTTGAACCAAATTGAAATCCGCTTGTAAGGAGTCTTGTATTTTTATTTATCTCTGAGTCCGAGGCGTAAATAACTGTATCGTCAGCATACAGATGCACTGAGCAATTTTTTACAGATTTTGGAGAAATCATTGACGATAGAAAAAAGGAGGGGTCCCCAAGTGGATCCTCGGGGGACTCTCTTCTCAAGCAGTAAATAATCTGAATGAATGAACACTTAATGAATCTTTCTTCAAGACCGTCAGGACCTGCACTGCTATTTTCTTTTAACCCACAAATGACATGAAAAACCTGCGATGGACTGGCGACCTGTCCAGGGTGTACCCCGCCTTTCGCCCAATGTCAGCTGGGATGGACTCCAGCCCCCCCACGACCCTGTACACAGGATAAGCGGTTGACAATGGATGGATGAATGACATGAAAAACATCAATAGGCATGACTGATCTAAAACAGAATGCACCAGTAGAGAAGATCATGCTGGAAGAACTAGCTGTATCATTGGAGTCTACGATTTTTGAACTACTAAGAAAAATGCTGATTGAAAGTACTGGAAATAAGCGAAGGATCAAAAATGGCATTATCAATTTGATTTGAGTTTTTGTTATTTTTACTGAGTATATGGTTCAAATGATTCCAGAATTTTCTGGGATTTTGAAAGTCCTGTGAAAAGCCATCTCTATAATTAAGCAATAGCTCATGACAGGCCGTGGTATACCCTTACCCATGCCTGTCAGCCATGTCTTGTTTACCCTGTGTTTTGATTTTGATTTCTCGGGCTTTTGGTTTCATTCATCCATTAATTTATTTTCATGTCTTAGTGTTACTCCTGGACTGTGTAGGTTGTTGTTTTACCCAGGTCTGCTCTTAGTTCTGTCTGTGTTCCTTGTTGGTGGTAGTTTACTTGTGATCTGTTTGCTTGTGTCTGTTCCCCCAGTAACTTTCCAGTCAATTGCGTGTAAGCCTGTTACCTGTTCTCATTTGGTTTAAATACCCTGAACTGAGTCTGCTCTCGGTGTTTTGCATTTGGGCTCTCACCTCCTCTGCTAACAGACGCACTACAATTTGACTTTATTTCATCAGCAGACATTTCTTTATGAATACAAAAGCAGTTCTACCAGGGATTTATTTATCTCAGTTGGTAAAATTTGATCTGTGTCAGATCGCATTTTAATACCAGGTGTAAAGGGGGCGTGAGACCACCACGAAGCTCAGATTATAACTCAAACTCTGTTTGAGTTATAATCAGTTACCTTAAATGATGATGTGCTTTCTTTTCCTGCGATATCTGCTCATGCTGAAATATATCATATCATATTAATAGAGCTGATCACATGTTATTTATATATTTTGTTTTCACCTGTGGACTATAAGATATTCGCCTGTGACTTGTTGTTCGGTTTGATTTGTCTTTTTTGAGATCTGAGACCTTTCACCTGCAGATGGTCGGTTTCTGTATCAGCAGCAGGTCAGTATGAATTAATCTCTGTGAGGACTTTATATTTTCTACAGATTATGAAACGAAAAACAACGACAGCAACAACAACAACAGCAACAAGAAGTGCGCCAAGTAACAGATCAACGACTAGTCCGACATTTTCTCTGCTATGAAGGAAACTCCTGTTTCCTTCTGCTTTTCTTACATCCTTGTTTCCTCCATCTATTCCATCTCCTTCCTTGTCTCCCCCCTCCTGGTCGCCTCCCTGCTTGTCTCCTTCCTCTTTATTTCCTCCTTTCATGTCTCCGCCATCAGTGTTTACTCCCTCCTTGTCTCCTCCTTCCTTGTCTCCCCCCTCCTGGTCACCTCCCTGCTTATCTCCTTCCTCTTTATTTCCTCCTTTCTTGTCTCCGCCATCAGTGTTTACTCCCTCCTTGTCTCCTCCTTCCTTGTCTCCCCCCTCCTGGTCACCTCCCTGCTTGTCTCCTTCCTCTTTATTTCCTCCTTTCTGGTCTCCGCCATGAGTGTTTACTGGCTCTTTGTCTCCTCCCTTTTTGTCTCCTCCTTTCTTGTCTCCGCCATCAGTGTTTACTCCCTCCTTGTCTCCTCCCTTCTTGTCTCCTCCCTTCTTGTCTCCTCCCTCCTTGTGTCCAGCTGTGTGACCTGCAGAGCAGAAACAGGTGTGAGGTATCAGCTGTCAGCAGGTGAACAGAATGTCAGACATTATCTACTGCACTTTGATCACATGACTCGTAGCAGCTGTTTCCTCTAAAGTCTCTTCAGCAACATCTTTCTAAAACACAAACATCTGATCTGTGATGTTTCTCAGCTCAACTACCAGGAAGCAGCTTCACCTGAGAGACAAAGAGACACTCTGAGCTCTACACGCTGACCTGAGAGACAAGAGACACTCTGAGCTCTACACGCTGACCTGAGAGACAAAGAGACACTCTGAGCTCTACACGCTCACCTGAGAGACAAAGAGACACTCTGAGCTCTACACGCTCACCTGAGAGACAAAGAGACACTCTGAGCTCTACACACTCACCTGAGAGACAAAGAGACACTCTGAGCTCTACACGCTGACCTGAGAGACAAAGAGACACTCTGAGCTCTACACGCTGACCTGAGAGACAAAGAGACACTCTGAGCTCTACACGCTGACCTGAGAGACAAAGAGACACTCTGAGCTCTACACGCTGACCTGAGAGACAAAGAGACACTCTAAGCTCTACACGCTGACCTGAGAGACAAAGAGACACTCTGAGCTCTACACGCTCACCTGAGAGACAAAGAGACAGTCTGAGCTCTACACGCTCACCTGAGAGACAAAGAGACACTCTGAGCTCTACACACTCACCTGAGAGACAAAGAGACACTCTGAGCTCTACACGCTCACCTGAGAGACAAAGAGACACTCTGAGCTCTACACGCTCACCTGAGAGACAAAGAGACACTCTGAGCTCTACACACTGACCTGAGAGACAAAGAGACACTCTGAGCTCTACACGCTGACCTGAGAGACAAAGAGACACTCTGAGCTCTACACGCTCACCTGAGAGACAAAGAGACACTCTGAGCTCTACACGCTCACCTGAGAGACAAAGAGACACTCTGAGCTCTACACGCTGACCTGAGAGACAAAGAGACACTCTGAGCTCTACACACTCACCTGAGAGACAAAGAGACACTCTGAGCTCTACACACTCACCTGAGAGACAAAGAGACACTCTGAGCTCTACACGCTCACCTGAGAGACAAAGAGACACTCTGAGCTCTACACGCTCACCTGAGAGACAAAGAGACACTCTGAGCTCTACACTTACCTCGTTCTGTCACTGTCAGCCTGATAGTGCTGATGAGATCGGGTTTGAATCTCCTACACAAGACCTTAGGTAGTAATAAAACCCGACACTCATATGTTCCAGCGTCAGAAATGTCGACGTTCCTCAGAATCACAGTAGCGTCTCCATCCTTCAGCTCTGGATCTTTCATCTCCACTGCACCACGATAACGTGGAAGCATTTCCTCTACATATGAGATGTTTCTATAGCGAACAAAGACAAAGTTGTCCTTCTGGCCAAGTCTATCCCAATGTACCCAATATACCCATCCAGTTGTATCCATCGTGGGAGCCACTAAACACTCAAGAGTGGCGTCCTCTCCAGGCTTCACTGTCACCTCCTGTGTCTCTGAACAGAAAGAGAAAAGCCTCCAGTCAGGACTTGTAATGTTTCCTGTTGTTCAAACATCTTTTGATGGAAGCAGCAGAGATCAGGTCTCTATTATTATAATTAGAATACATAATAAACTTTAACCTTTAAACTTTAAACATTTTAATCAATAACATAATTCATATTTTGTTAATAAGTTACAACAACAGTAATTATAACAATGACTTATCACAAGTAATTAAGGATACAGGGAGTTTTACACATTTCTCTCATCATTCAACAAAAGAATAAATCCATAATTCAACATAATCAAAGGTAATTAATCAATCGTCTACCTGCTGATCCGCTGATCACTGTTTCTTTAAAAAGAAAACAATTCTGTTGATGCACCCCTTACCTTTTTTGGCCAGAACAAAGATCCATGAAAATGAGAACAAAACCACAAATGTTAACGCAGCCATGACCGAACCGAGCAGCTGCTGAAACCAGACTGAGTTGTTCTTCCTGGTGTTCAGGTGTTGCCTTTAACTGACTCTGGACCAGCCCAAAAACCTCTGCACTGGTTTTAACTGGCTACCTGCAGGTGTGGGATTTCCAAGAAGACTGAACTGTTGCTCCTCCTCCAGTTTAGCATTAATAAGCAGCAAATGGGCTCTGAATACAAGTTTTATCACACATTATCCTGCAGTTATAAAGATCTTTTAAGTGTTTCTTAATGGTAATTGTTTGTCATAACCTGCAGCTTCCACTTATTGCTGCAGAAGGAAATCTAGTCGTTAACATTCATACATTACCGTCCGTTATAAAGCATTTATTATAAATTTAGATAGGGCTGGGCAAAAAGGCAAAAAATGTTACCATGATTAAAACATTTTATATTGTTCGATATCGATAACGATAAATCACAATATATGTCAAATCATTATTTCTTTTCCATTTAAAGTCTGATTTTTGCAGGACAGTTTCAGAAGGTGGACACAATAACATGAACACTGGCAAAATGTGATGCAAATATCCTAAAGTCTCCAGTAGAGGAACATCGTAGCAACATTGAACACAACAAATTGAACACTTTGCAACCTAACATGGTATCAATAGTTACTGATTACTACTACTACTTACTACTAACGCTGTAAGAATAATCCACAGGCATACACTTATGGTCGAGGCGATTAAGCCAAAACAATGTGTGCCTGCAAAACATCAGCATGTTAGCATGTCACAGAGCTGACGTGTGATGTGGACTCTGGAGTCTGGCTAAATGACATGAATCACTAAAGGTAATAATGTCTGCTACTACTGATCGACTGGATCACGGCGCACACACACACACACACACAGATTAAATCCTAATAAGCCTAACAAAGCTGCCTGTTAAACACTGCAGCTTCAGTTGGTGTGTTCCTGTGTGTGTGTTATTAGGGTTACTATGCTGACTCAGGAGGATCAGAGGAACTGAAGCACGCCCGCTGCTAATCCACCCCTCCTCACTTTTCATCGCCTCCTCCCTCTCAGGAATAGGCCTATCTTTCCTCCTCCCATTTCCCCCCGTTTGCTAGTTTACCCCTCTCTGCCCTCTCGTCTCCTCCGTCACTTTTCCTTTATTTCTCATGGTTATCTATATCTTTCATCTTTTCTTCCTGCTTTCTTGCTAATATCAGTTCTTCCTTTGTTCGCTGTGGCTTCCTTGTTTTCCCTCGCTTTTCATCTTAACTCTGTGCTTTCCTGCCTCCTTTTATTCCTTATTCTCGTATATTCTTCACTCCTTCGCTCCTCAGATTTCTCTTTCATCCCCTCTCTGAAAGTCTTGATGAAAGTCTTCATCATATTATTGTCTGTTTAATAAAAAGTTCTAGTCTTCAGGTTTCTTATCTTTGTGGGCGTGGGAACGTACTTTAGTAGAGTGGCTGCCACAATACATGCAAACGCTCATTAATGATTGGAAGAATAAACTCAAGATGTGAAGTTTGTGTGTAAATATTATCACAGCAGGACAAACTGCAGTCTGATCCACAAGCTCAGCTGCTGCTGACTCATCTGAACAACTGAACAACTGAAAAGACAAAAACCTCACTCCCTACATGTAATTAATGATGCGTCATGTTTCAGATCCTGTCAGCACTTTGCCCAGCGTTTGTTTTTATCTCCTTACCTCCACAGGTTGATGATGGGGAGTCAGTTTCTGCTCTGTGAGATTCTGTTTAGACTAAATAAAAAACCTCTGGATTTACAGGAGAAACGGAAAAAACATTCTGCAGCTGATGTTCAGATAACCTCCCGCCTCGCTCTCATCACTGAACACGGTGTCGAGTTGGTTTTGGACGAGTTAAAGTGAGGAAATATGTCTGTGCCCCTAGTTTGGTCTGACCAGGCCTGTTGAGCAGTTACACAAAACCTTCAGCTGAGATGAGGTGACGCAGATTTATTTTTCATTCTTTATCCTTGAACATGTTTTTTGACAGAAAACAGAATGATTCTTCCACAATCCCATGAACAGATATTGTTAAAATTTAATTTATAAGAGATTATTTAAAATGGTAAAATGATATTTCCACCCTTCCCTTCCCCCACTAATGTTTTACAAACAAACTCTGCAGGTGAAATGTACGTTTTCACACGAGACGCTCACTTTTTCTCAGGTGAATTGTACATGCGGGTGCATAGAGTGCAGGTGTACGCGAGACAAACAGTATCATCCCTCCTCTAATCTCTTTATCCTCGTCAGGGTGACAGAAGAGACTCCTCTGCTGGATCCTCCAAACGCTCCTTCACCGCTCCCTTCCCTCCATTGTCTCCTATTTTCTTTCTTGTTAAAAGGGCCAAGTGTGTGTTTGTGCGTGTGTGTGTGTGTGTATGTGTGTGTGTTTATGTATGTATGTGTGTGTGTAGGGGGGGATACTCATCTGTTTCCATGGCGATGAGTTTGATGGGCGGTCGGTGGATCTAGGCCACGTAGCCAAGGGCGACAGATTATCAGCTGACAGGTGAGTAAGGAGATAATGGTGTGAGGGCAGAGATGTAAATATTATACAAGATATGATAAAATAATCACAGACGTGTCTCAAACATAGAAAACTGACAATATTAAAGTGTGAAGCGTGTGCTGCAAAGAGGACACTTTGTTTTCTGTCTCACACTCATGTAGATGTTTGTCAGAGGATCCTTTACGTCAGGAAAAGTATTAATACTAAACTGTGAAGATACTCCTGCATTCAAAACCTTGCTGCAAAATAGTAGAAGTAAAAGTAGTCATGTTGCAGGAAAATGTACCTGTCAGTACCTGAAGTTTCTGGATTTATTCATGTGCAGGTTTGCATGTTACTGCTGTAGATGTTTAAGGTTGAGCTCATTTTAACTCCTTAATATCCTGTTGGGTATTTTAATCTGCAGCAATGCATCATATTATGTAAGATCATAATGCGTTTGTAGCATAGATGCATATTCATACATGTACGGTAGTCAATGGCAAGAGACAACTAATTTTCTTTATTTTTATCTGATGATGGTCAATTTAAAATATACATTTAAAAGTCAAGAAAGACACAGTTTGATGTAAAACTGTTTAAGTAAAAGACTGTGAAAATACATAATTACAAACACCACAAACCAAAAGTCGTGTATGTGATGTATGTGATCAGTGACTGAAGCTAACATCAAAGAGCTTACATGAGAGGATGATGTGATAAAAGTGCAGAGAGTTGGTTTTCATAAAAAATGACATGTAACTTTACTGATTTATGACAAACTGCAAACGGAAAAAATTATCTTTTTAATTGACAAACATCATGTGTTTAATTCAGGGCTCAGTTCAAACAGGATCAAAAAATTATTGGTCTCTCGCCATTGACTACCGTACATATTTTTTCCGAAATAAGGTCCCATGGGCCGGGAGCAGAAGTGGGTGACTTAAGCTCTCTATAAAGTTAAGAGAAGGATGGCAGACAAGATTACGATGGTCTTGAACCAGACCTGACCTCCTCACTACCAACGCCTCAGGTCGCTTCATCAGACAACCGGACAATCAGTCACACTTTTAGCAGTGATTGGCCAGCTGTGTGGGAGGGGTTTGAACTTCTGTCTCAGCTCTCTTTACAACAATTCCTGTGATGTGGACAAACATGTCTTCCAGGAGAGACTATTTGTTGTCATTCAGAACAGGCAGAAACACTTCACATGTGGTCAGACTTCACGTCGTAGCAACAAGCTTTTTCAAACATACAAAACTCTTAAGACTACCGGTACCACGTCACACCACGTCCTGTGTTGCTGCTAAGAGACAACTTCACAGTGTTTGAACAAACACCCCAAGTGAGGAAACTCTCCTGTAAAACAAAGAGCAAGCTGCGGCGTCCTGGTGCCTTGAGGACTAAAGGAGCTGACCGTAAATCCCAACATCCTCAATCGTCCAGCTTGAGACCTTTGTTGCATGTTGTTGTTGCATGTTGTTTTCTCTTTGCCCTCATTTCCTGTCACCTCTCTCCTGCCATCCCTATAATAATCTCTCTCTGCCAGCAGAAAGTCAGAGGAACGAGTACCTCCATGGCCAAAGTAGGTCCATCAGTCCCGCCCCCCATCACCAGGTTATCTCCGCCCACCATCGTCCTACAAGACATGGAGGAGCAGCCAGGTGAAGTCCTGCAGGGGCACAGGTGCGTTCTCATGGAAACAAGACTCACAGGCTAAAATTTGCAATGGAAATGATTTCAGTAGCCTGTGGGACTTTTGTATTCAGCCCGGAGAATTAAAGAAGCCTGAAGGAAGTTCTGTGGGTCCTGCAGAGGTTCTAGAGGTTCATTGTGAGGTTTCAAGCATGCTTGAGGGAGTTTAAGAGGTTCATGGGGTGGTTCTGTGGATTATAGGGGTCCTTTAACGGATACATGGCTCCATAAGGAAGTTATATGGGTCCTTGAAAAGGTTAGATGGGTTCATCATGGGGTTTCAGGCGTCCTTGAGGAGGTTTAAGAGGTTTATGGGGTTCTGTGGATTCTGGGTTTCTTTTAGAGAATCTAAGGGGAGTTATATGGGTCCTTGAGGAGGTTCTAGCTGTGATTTTTCCCTTGAGGAAATGTAATGGTTTTGTCAGGCAGTCCTCTGGATTGTAGGTACTTCAAAATATCGGGGGCTTCTGGAAGAAATTCTGATAGACGGTCAAGGGGTCCTTGAACAGGAAAACATCAGGCCAAGAACACTGTGAACAAACCAATGGTTGCCCATTTAATTAGCTTTTACAAGAGTCTTTGAGAAGGTTTGAGGGGTCATTGACAAGGTTATGTGGTTAATCAGGAAGTTCTTGTGATTCTTGAGAAAGTTCTGTTGTTCCGTGAAGGTGGCAAAGGTCACTGAGGTTGTTCCAGCATCCTTGAGTTGGTCCACTAAAAGAGTTGCAGTGAACAGTTAACTTGTCCTGCCGTCTGATTGTTTTCTTTGTTTCAGAGCCGCTGAGAGAGCCGGACCAGGAATTTTGTTTAACGTCAACAACAGCAATAACAACGAAGAAGAGTAAGACACACACACGAAAGCCCACTGAGGTGCAACACACACATTGGCCACGTCATTTGACAGCTGTTGCTCCGGATGCATCACACAGACACAAGTAGTATTCAGGATGTATCTGAGAAGTGAAAATGACAGTGGTGAATCCTGAAACTCAAACAATTACACACAGGTTTGTGTGACGTGTTTCCTGTTGTCTTCCAGGGAGGAAAAGGAGGAAAAGAAGAAAAAGAAGAAAGAGAAGAAAGAGAAGAAAGAAAAAAAGGAGCAGAAACAGTGAGTCCCTTCCTATTTCAAAAAAACACCACCTATTGAACGTGGATCTTTTTAGGGCGGATTCGCACCTAAGGTCCGATTCCTGAATCAAATCAATGAGAGGATGATAAGTTGTTTAAATTTTCCAACTGGTCCGGTTTGAGTTCCCAAAGGCAAAGCTCAAACTGTCCAAATTTGTGTGTGGTGGAAATGTCGTTCGACTTTTGGTCATACAGTCAGCAGGTGAATAAACAAACCCTACTAAATACTTACATACTCTAGTACTCTGATGTACTGTTGATGCAGTTTTTTAAATTTCACAAAACACTGCTGTTGTTCACTGGAATGCATTCTCCTTCATTTAATCACTAAATATGTTGATTTAATGAAGCGTGATCAAAAGCGTGATTAAATATGCGTGATCAATAAACCTTCTCTTGAAACTGAGAAACGTTCTCTTCGGGCCAAATATTCACGAGGCATCACACTTCATGATGAGTTCAGGTTTGTCCCCTGCTAGTTGACGTTTTGGTAGTAAACTTGCTAATAGTTCACCGGTCACTAAAACAGGATGCTAAAAAGTTTTTTAACCAATGAAATGACACGCACAATAGTCCACTTCCTGTCTTTGGGTCGAATGGTGTTCACACAGTGATCCAAGACCACCCCTTGAGAGTTCGAGTCTGGCGTTCACACCAACACAAATTATCCACACCAAGGGGGTCAATACCCAGAATGCGGTTCAACCAGACTAAACAAGGTGGTGTGAACACACCTGACAAATGTTTTTGACAAATCACAAAATCATTTTTAGAGAGGAACAGAGAATTGTGTATAAAATACGTATAAATTACGTTGTAATGTGGTTGTAATGTGTTGTATTTGTATCTTTTCTGTTCCTGGGAAATAACATTGTTTAACAGAAATTTTAACTGATTACATTTAAATCACTTTCCTTTATCTGTCTTTCCTTTTTTTCCTCCCAGGAAGGAGAAGCAGGAAAAGAAGGAGAGGAAGGAGAAAAAACAGAAGGAGAAAGAAGAGAAGGAAAAGGAGAAAGAGAAGGAAAAAGAGAAAGAGAAGGAAAAGGAGAAAGAGAAGAAGGCTAAAGAGGAGGCGTAGGTTTGGTTTATTGGGATCCAGTTAGATATTGGAGGCTTTGTTTTCATAAATCAATGTGGCTGCAGTTTACTGTAATGAATTACTTAGTATTGAGACTGTATGGATAGACTTCCACAATCCACACAATCATTCATGTAGCAAATAAAAGTCATAATTCATTATTGTGTATGTGCCTAGTCCTAAGGAGATCGAAGTGGTTGATCCGGCAGGTAACACCTACTACTACTGGCTGTTTATTATCACCATCCCCGTCATGTACAACTGGACCCTGATCATAGCCAGGTAACACACACATACACAATAATCTTTTCCATTGACTACATTCAGTTTCCAACAACTTAACCTAACTTTTACCAAAACCTAACTGTACCCCAACCTTTACCATAAGTTAAAGCTGTGGTGACAGACCTTCTAGTGGTCCAAACAATGGTCCAAACAATGTCAGTGAGCTTCCAGTTTGTCCCTACAATGTCAGTGAGCTTCCAGTTTGTCTCTACAATGTCATTGAGCTGACAGTTGTCCCTAAAATGTCAGTGTGATACCAGTTTGCCCCTACACTGTCAGTGAACTTCCAGTTTGTCCAAACAAGGTCAGTGGGCTACCCGTTTGTCCCTACAATGTCAGTGAGCTACCAGTTTGTCCAAACAAGGTCAGCGAGCTACCAGCTTGTCCCTACAATGTCAGCAAGCTTCCAGTTTGTCCCTGAAAGGTCGGTGAGCTTCCAGTTTGTCCCTGAAAGGTCAGTGAGCTTCCAGTTTGTCCAAACCAGATCTGTGAGCTTCCAGTTTGTCCCTACAATGTCAGTGAGCTTCCAGTTTGTCCAAACCAGATCGGTGAGCTACCAGTTTGTCCCTACAATGTCAGCGAGCTACCAGTTTGCCCAAACAAGTTCAGTGGGCTTCCAGTTTGTCCAAATAAGGTCAGTGAGCTACCAGTTTGTCCTTACAATGTAAGTGAGCTTCCAGTTTGTCCCTACAATGTCAGTGAGCTTCCAATTTGTCCCTACAATGTCAGTGTGCTTCCAGTTTGTCCAAATAAGGTCAGTGAGCTACCAGTTTGTCCCTACAATGTAAGTGAGCTTCCAGTTTGTCCCTACAATGTCAGTGAGCTCTTCCAGTTTGTCCCTACACTGTCAGTGAGCTTCCAGTTTGCCCAAAAAAGGTCAGTGTGCTACCAGCTTGTCCCTACAATGTCAGCGAGCTTCCAGTTTGTCTCTGAAAGGTCAGTGAGCTTCCAGTTTGTCCAAACCCAGATCTGTGAGTGTCCAGTTTGTCCCTACAATGTCAGTGAGCTTCCAATTTGTCCCTACAATGTCAGTGAGCTTCCAGTTTGTCCCTACAATGTCAGTGAGCTTCCAGTTTGCCCAAATAAGGTCAGTGAGCTTCCAGTTTGTCCCTACAATGTCAGTGAGCTTCCAATTTGTCCCTACAATGTCAGTGAGCTTCCAGTTTGTCCCTACTATGTCAGTGAGCTTCCAGTTTGCCCAAATAAGGTCAGTGAGCTTCCAGTTTGTCCCTACAATGTCAGTGAACTTCCAGTTTGTCCAAACCAGATCGGTGAGCTACCAGTTTGTCCCTACAATGTCAGCGAGCTTCCAGTTTGTCCAAACCAGATCGGTGACCTACCAGTTTGTCCCTACAATGTCAGTGAGCTTCCAGTTTGTCCAAATAAGGTCAGTGGGCTACCAGTTTGTCCCTACAATGTCAGTGAGCTTCCAGTTTGTCCAAATAAGGTCAGTGGGCTACCAGTTTGTTCCTACAATGTCAGTGAGCTTCCAGTTTGTCCAAACAACGTCAATGAGCTACCAGTTTTGAGTCCCAATAATATCAGTTTGTTACCGGGTTTGATTCCTAGGAATGTCTGCAGAAACCCGGTTTGGGTCCTCCTAGGTTTTTATCCCCAGTGGGAATGAGCTCCCTAGTTTTTTGTTCCAGCAATCCCAAGTTTTGGTCCTCATTTTGTCAGATAGTATTAGGTTACTTTATAAGTAATACATGTGTGTTTTGTGTGTTTCAGGGCATGTTTTGAGGAGCTACAGACGGACTATCTTGTCTGGTGGTTCATCCTGGACTTTATCTCTGACCTCACCTACATCGCTGACATGATCTTCAGAACAAGGACCGGTCCGAAGGCACACACACAAACACACCAACAGATTGTTTGACGTACTGATGCATTAGTATTGACATACATGGATAAATTACCACAAGTGTGTGTGTGCAGGTTACCTGGAGCAGGGTCTACTGGTGAAGGATGAGCAGAAACTGCGCGAGCGCTACATTAAAAGCTTCCAGTTCAAACTGGACCTGATCTCCATGATTCCCACCGACGTGATGTACCTCGTAATTGGCATCACCTACCCCGAGATCCGCCTCAACAAGCTCTTCAGGTTCAACAGGTACAAATACACACACATAAAACATTAAGTGCTTTATCAAATCATTTGTGCCCACTCATTTGGTACATCAGTGACCAAAGGAGTACTCAGATAATTTATTTAAGTAAAAGGGAAATACTAAAATGTAAAATTAGTTAAAATGAATTCCTACAGTAAAAGCATTTCAACACAATCCAACCAAGAGTTTAGATTTTTCAGTCGGTACTAAAGTGGTGGACCGACATAGAGCCGCTCTGCTAACATGACTAAATACTAATATTTTAACATGCTACAGTCATTTAAAATTCTACACATACTTGAACAAAAATGCAGACAAATTGCTGAGCTTGATATGTTTTTTTATCATACCACACAAAGCGCTCCTGTACTGGCATTAAATAAAATAACATAAACAGACAGAAGGCGCAGGACAACAACACAATCACCCAGAAACCAAATAATAATAAAACAACGTGTCCTAAGCACAACAAGATCTTTTTGTTTGTTTCAGGATGCTGGAGTTCTTCCAGAGGACGGAGACCAGGACTAACTACCCCAACGCTCTCCGTATCTCCAACCTCGTCATGTACATCGTCATCATCATCCACTGGAACGCCTGCCTCTACTACTCCTTCTCCAAGGCCATCGGTGAGGTTGCTGGTTTGAATCCTGACTCCGGTTGTTTCATCGCTGGTTACTGTATAAAAGCCTCTGACACCTTGTGTTGTCCCTTTGCTCCAGGTTTCGGTTCCGACAGGTTTGTGTACCCTGACCCGGCAGATCCAGAGTTTGGTCGTCTGGTGAGGAAGTACGCCTACAGTATGTACTGGTCCACGCTGACGCTCACCACCATTGGAGAAACTCCGCCCCCTGTCGAGAACTCCGAGTACTTCTTTGTCGTCACTGACTTCCTGGTGGGTGTGGCTTAAAGAATAGTTTATTTGGTTTTATTGGTGCCGTTTTATTGGTACCGATGCAAAGACTTTCTGTATTCATAGCATAATAAAACATTTTCTAAATGGTTATTAGTAATACTTATTTAATAAAACATGCTAAATTACCAAGTGGATCAGCAGCCACACAAAAACCTACAGTCCAAAATCACTAAAGCAGGAAAGCCACGTCTACGAGGCTAAGAATCTGACCAGATGTTTAACAGCTTTCAAACACGGGCCTACAAACACATTTGGTTCTTAAAAGGTCCTGAGGTTCAATTTCCAGCTCTACTTTTGCAGCTTTAATCTGACATGAAATATTTCAATTCCACAATGTTCATTAAATTTGTATTACAACATTTCTACAAATATTGGTCCACTTGCAAAAGTAGATGAGGTTTTGATGTTTGTACATTGTAGCAGGTCAGAATACTTGTGAATTTGTTTAGACAGCGGTGTCACTTCTAAACAGATGTGGAATGCACCTAAATATTTTACTCAAGTACTCTTTAGTTTACTCTTTATTTTATTGTATTTTAATTTTATGCTTATATCTGAAATAAGCATGTCTGTGTCTTGAGCACTGTCAACCATCATGTCAGTTCTTTATTCTCCTGCTGCTCCACCTTAAAACACTTGTTCATCATTAAAGGAGATTAATATTGTCCTCACCTTTGTTTGTTGTATAAACTGCTTTGGCATTTTTCATACAGTTGCATACACAGCAGATGTACCACACTAAAAAGTATATGATAATATTTCTGTTCTGTTCTCCTTCAGGTGGGCGTGTTGATCTTTGCCACCATCGTCGGTAACGTTGGTTCGATGATCACCAACATGAACGCTGCCAGAGCCGACTTCCAGGCTCGCATCGACGCCATCAAACAGTACATGAGCTTCCGAAAGGTGACATACTTAGTGAGGAGGTTATGTTTCAGTGCACGTGGTGCACAAAATTGTTTTAAGAAAAGTCATTAAAATAAAATCTCGCAGGGATGAACATCACACTTTTTAATTGCATTCATTTGATTAACTTCATTTGGCAGAAGCTTTTATCCAAAGCAAGCTACATCTGTTCTCCTGCATACGAACATCTTCTCACATCGCCACAGGTTTGACCTTTAACCCCTGCTCCACCTCTGTGCCCCCCCTCCAGGTAACTAAGGACCTGGAGAAGCGAGTGATCAAGTGGTTTGACTTCCTGTGGACCAATAAGAAAGCAGTGGATGAGAGGGAGGTGTTGAAGTACCTGCCTGACAAACTGAGAGCCGAGATCGCCATCAACGTCCACCTGGACACCCTCAAGAAGGTCTGCACACACCTAACAACACTCCTCATTAAAAATCGATTGAAGTGACAGAAAAAACAGCAGGGTTTCTGTTTTGTGTCGGCGTGCAGGTTCGTATCTTTGCGGACTGCGAGGCCGGTCTGTTGGTGGAGCTGGTGCTGAAGCTGCAACCTCAAGTCTACAGTCCAGGAGATTACATCTGTAAGAAAGGCGACATTGGCAGAGAGATGTACATCATCAAGGAGGGAAAACTCGCTGTTGTTGCTGACGACGGTATCACGCAGTTTGTCGTCCTGAGTGACGGAAGCTACTTTGGCGAGATCAGCATCCTGGCTATTAAAGGTAAACTGACGTCGGTTATTGCGTTAAGACATTAAGACATTTACAAAACATGCTCAGAAAAGTGGGACTTTGTACTCTGACAAGATTTTGATGAGTCATGTCCCAAAAGTTTCCTCCAAACCTCTCCGCAGCCCCTTCGATCAAGAGCGCCATCTAAAAGGAGATTATACGTGTGGTCCTCGATTTGTCCACTCCAAAGGGATGATCGTGTTGCTCTGGATGTGGAGCTAGACGGCTGTTTGCTAATATGTTAGCATCAACTGATGTTTAAGACAGTGGTCCTCACGCCCCCCTTCACAAGCCAAAAAAGTATATCATATTTATGCATCTTTAGGTGTGCTCAACATCCACGACCCCCCTTAAGTGGCTCTAACTGCCCCCAGGGGGGCCCGCCACTCAGTTTTAGAGCCATTGGTTTAAGGTGGCAATATGTCAGAGCTTTGCATTTGTTTTGGATGTACATCTTGCCGTTTTACCGCCACTTTTGGAATCCTGAGACCCAGGGCCAGCCCTAGGTGAGATTTGAAATTTGGTGCACCCAGTCCTAAAAAGTCCACCACAGTTGTTGGGGTCATCACTCTCAGGAATTGTTAAAAAAGTTCATGCTCTGTATTTGTAATCAAAGCTCTTTTACATTACATCTGCATTCACACACATTCATACACTGGCGGAACAGCCGCCAGGGGCAATTCAGGGTTCAGTATCTTGCCCAGGGACACTTCGACATGCAGCCTGGGGGAGGCAGGGATTGAACCGCTGACCTTTCGATTAACGACCAACCCGTTAATCTACCCCTGAGCCACAGCCGCCCCAGTTCAGAAGCCAAACTCACAATTTTATTATTATAGATGACCTGTCAATTCAATAATCATGGTCAGTAATGAAGAAGTGTGATCAGCCTCCACATCATGGCCTAAATTGGGAATGTGTCCTCCCATAAACTGTGTGTCGGCACAGATACTATTTTCTTGCATTGTAGTAAATTTATGGGGTAATTTTCCTGAAATGCAAGAGCACTGGTTTAGATTCAAAGGTGGTGGGGAAAGATGAAGAGGATTAAGCATTAAAGACTTAATTTCCTGCCTTTATGGTGTGCAGAAATGTCTTAAAGGGAAACACAATATTCAGGCAGCAGGTGACAATTCAAAATATAAAGAAATATTAGACTATAATGCTGTAAGGCTCTCAGGCATTCTGTAGCTAATGCTTTAAATGTGTTTCTCCTGTAGATTAACTTTTCTAATTTAGTAAAACCCCTGCTGAGTCAGCACACATGCTTAGTCCTCTCTCCTCTTTTCAGTCTCTGTTTGGGGAAGTAACCTCTTTAAATGTGCATGTGGCACCTTTTCACCTCTATGATAAATTAATTATATTTAATTCAGTTAGAAACTCCTGGACTTTAATAGCTCCTGTGTTTCAGCAGGATTTCTGCGCATTCAGAATCTCTCCCACATATCAAAAAATATTATAGGACCAACGTCATAATTTAATGAGAATTCATAATATTTTTATCTCTACCTGCTCTATAGCCTACTCTGCTGTGCATTACACTATTGATCCGCTGTTAAACAGGCTATCCCCTTTAGACCGTATGACGGACACATTTAGGGACTGCATGCTGCATGTGAAACCGAAACCCACTGATCAGGCAGAAATCTCACCACAAATTCACACACATGTTAACTTCAACATCTCTGATAAAGGGCAGCTCACAGTCCGGAACAGAGCAAGGCTCAGGTTGTTATTGTTTTCTAACAGTCTATCTTGTTCTTTAACAGGCAGTAAGGCAGGAAACAGGAGGACAGCCAACATCAGGAGCATCGGTTACTCCGACCTCTTCTGTCTTTCCAAAGACGACCTGATGGAGGCGCTAACAGAGTATCCTGATGCTAAAGCTCTGTTGGAGGAGAAGGGAAGGCAGATTCTGATGAAGGATGGACTGCTGGACCTGGAGGTACAGTCATGTGATCTGATACAGTAACCAAACCGAACAACAAACAGGCTGATCTGCTAAAGTAACGTCATAACCGGTGTCGTCCTTTAGGTGGCAGCGCAGGGCCCCGATCCCAAAGAGATCGAGGAGAAGGTGGAGAAGATGACGAGCACGCTGGACGTCCTGCAGACGCGTTACGCCCGCCTGCTGGCCGAGCACGAAGCCACTCACAGCAAACTCAAACACCGAGTCACCAGGCTGGAGAGGAAGCTGGTACCACCGCCACGGGCCGACCAGCCGGGAGATGCTCCGCCCCCGTCTACACCTGAGCCACAGACAACTAAAGAAGAAGAAGAGAAGAAGTAGGGTGAAGAGGAGCAGCACTGGGATGTTTGATTTTAGACACTGGGTTAGCCAGAAGGGTGGGGAACATGTTCTGACATTATATTGGATGAAACTCAAATATTTACAAAACTCAGAGACACATTTCTGTTCCTCAAAGTTAGATTAATCTTACATCCCTTTAAGTTCACTCAAGGTTGCTGTTCACTTTATGTTACATCAGTTCACTTAATGTAGTTCACGGCACTCTGATTATATATTATCACAGTAGTTAATTGATCTGAATAATCATTGTGCACAACATGTAATTCTGCTTTATGAGCAACACTTCCTGGAAGAGTCACGATTTTCCTCCAAATTCATTAAAATGTTGTAAACGTACAAGCTGACAGTTGTGTTTACACTGGAAACAAACTGAAGTCAAAGTGGACTGACTCTAGATCAGTTGACTGCCTGTACGTAAAGGAACTGCTGCGTCAGCGGAGCACAAGAGGACGACCGAGCTTCAGGACAAGTGAGGGAGAGACAGAAAGTGTTTCTTACGTTTGTAGCAAATATTTCTTCTATTTCTAAACTTTGTAACTGTAATGTAATATATATTAAATAATAAGCGCCACATCTGTTCCTCAAGATCGTTTCTACATCCCAGAAACAGTCTGGCATGTTTATGAGTCTGTCAGCGTTATAAAAACATATTTAAAGATTCAGTGTGTACATTTTAGTGGTGAGGGTTGCAAATTGCAAACAGCTGTTCAGCCACCGCTCACACTTCTGTTTGCAAGCGAGCAGAAGCTACAGTGGCAGACACAGCTCTGTCCGCTCTTGTCCTCCATTTGTCCAAATTTCTCTTCTTGTCTTGCTTCTAATAAACCAGACGACTACTATTACAACTAGTACTTCTAATTCTTCTTTGTATATATTTATATTCTCTGTAGGTCCGTTTGTCCTGTTCATGCTACTGTAGAAACATGATGTATGTAGATAGAAATGTCTCATTCTAAGGTAATGAAAACATAATGGTCCATTATGTAAGGTCTTTATACACCACTGAAAACATAGCTATGGATCTTATATTGCATTTCTGTCAATTAATCCTCAGAGATATTACACACTGAACCTTTAAACAAACAGCTAATCTGAGAACCTCCACTTAGTTTAACTTAATCTGAATCTGATGTGTCGTGTCTTTGCAATATTTAAAATAAAATTGAATTTATTTCATTTTCATTTCACTGACTTTTATCCAGACAGACTCTGCTGGGATTGGCTGTAGAACAAGCTTCACTTCCTAGATCACCTGCTTTAAAACCATCAGAGGTCAAAGGTCAGCAGATATGACCGCAGCCTGCATGTACATCCCTAGTTTTTTTGTTTTTCTATAAAGAAGATTTTGCCTTTCCTGTATATGTTTATTTTCTCTGAGGGCTTGGCCGGCCAGTCACATCACTGCTTTGTGTAAAAAGTTGTTAAAGCTACTTAGCAAAAACATGAACCAAACTAACTCTGGAAGCACTGCACTGAAATAAAGATATTTTATAAGGAAAGTCGGATCTGCCTTTCTTATTTTCACACAGCTGTACTGAAACTATCTACCTACCTAGTGAATATGCACTATTACCACTACAGCTGCTACTTCTAAAGTACTTTTATTACCTACAGACTTCTACAAATTTTTTGTCTTCATTTTCAAAAATCTATTTTATTTATTTGAATACTTGTGTGAGTATATTTAAATGACTACTTTATTACATTTAATTAATTAAGCGCTGCATTTTATTATCCAAACAAACGTCAGGATTTTTTTCTTCCTTCATGAATGAAACGTCCAGCTTTTTGTCGTTGACACGTCGCACCGCCTGCGTGTCTCTGTGCGCGCTGGGATTTGTAGTTCTCTTCTCGTTGAAACCTCCAGGCTGTGCAAGCAGCATAGGTTTACAGGACTACAAGTGCCGGCATGCACCGGGTTGCTCTGCGCATGACAACGCAACGGGCTCCGCTGCTGCTGTAGAGTGCTGAGGTGTGTTTTACGCGATGCTGCTTAATTTACTTTTCTCTTGGTTATTTAATCTGTAACATTTAGCTACAGCAGCTCAGCTTAATGTTTATATTTTAATAACGGCTGTTTGATGCGTGTGACGTTTGTTTCCGCCTGTTTTTACAGCTAGTTTTATTGACAGCTAGCCGGTTAGCTACGGCTAAGCTAACAGTTTGAACTGAGCCGTTGACGTTGACCAGCTCGGTCGATGTCGCTCAGTTCACTAGTTCACTAGTACATTATTGGTTAAATAGTGAGGCAGCGGGTCACTGTGGGTTACTGGTGTGTCTTGTAGCTGCTACAACAACATGTTAGCTGGACAAACAGCCGGACAAAGGTCTGTTTAAGGACTCTGTGTGCTATCTCCTGTCACCAGACTCCAGTCAAAAATCTGCTCATTTACTGCTGCTGTGCTACAATCTTTAATAGAGGTACTTACATATGGTCTGATATAACGAGGAGGGGATTATTCTATAACACAGAAACATTAATGGGCTTTTATTAAGTTTTTCTTTTAGGGGAAAACGGACAACTACCTTCCTGCAGCCTTCACACAACGACAAAATGTTACACGGTGTGCTGACACAAACTAAACAAGTTGGGAGACATTTCTGCAAGAAGAATTAAACTTTCATTACAACCCAAATCAAACAGCTGGACCGTCTACGCCACTTCGTTTTAGTTTAAAAACGAATATGATCTCTGTCCACACCATCGTCTTAGCTGCATATCAGACTTGATCTGCATCTATTTTAAAACGACCGAAAACGCTCATCTAGTGGCCGTTCACATGCGCGTGCTGGTGTAAACATAAGACATGGTCTATTCCAAAGTTCCAGATGATTTGGCGAAAGAATAAAGTACTACAGACGAAGAATCAGTCCAGATTTTATATTGCATGGACCGTTAACGAGCTGGGACTGTTGACTGAATGAAACATGGGAGGTAAAAGCGACTATGGCCGTGGAGAACATGCTGGGAGCCATCGCAAAGTAAATACGTTGACATACATAGCAAGGTACAAGATATTTCTATAAAAAAAATACCAAGTCAGAAACTCTGTCACCAGTTTCGGCTTACGACTTATGAGACCCAATCAGAGAGCTGAGCGTGAGCGGCTGCGTCGTGGTTTCTAAAGTCCGGCAGCGTTTTAGCGTTTTTCTCCGTTTTAGGTCTTCGCTTTAGCTGTTTTAGTGTGGACGGGAGGTGCAAACAGAGCAAAAGGTCTGTTTTAAAACCAAAAGGCAGCAGTGTGGACGGGGCCTGTAGTGGACATCCAGGTTGGCACAGCAGCACAGAGGAATGAAAAGAAAGAGGCACAAATATAATGAAAGTGCTGTAGTGTCAGTTATCTCTCTACGTAGATGAGTGAATAATATATTTACACTCTAAACACTCAAATACAGTAAGTAACTTGTTATTGTAAAAGTAAATAATGAATTAATGTAAAATCAAAGTAGAATCAAATTTACATGACTGCTGAACAAAGAACCTAACTGTTTAAATACGGATTAATTGTAAAAGTGAAGTACGTTCAACACCCGTCTCCGTCATATTCCCCATCTGTAGCGTTTCGGAGGCGGTTGCCATGGAGCCAGCCTGGCGGCAGCAGGGCAGGGGCGTGGCCGGGGCCAGGAGGCTCCGGGTGAAAGGTCACGACCCCTGCAGAAGGAGAGAGAGAAGCCGGGGGCCGCTGCAGCAGGAGCGTGGGGGGCAGGACGAGGAGGGCGGACAAAGTCCGCCACGGCGCCTGAACCTCAGCGCGGTGAGGACGGACTCGTTAACGCTGTCCTGGCGTGTTTCTTACAGAATATGAGCTGGCGTGATGAAATCCTCTGAACAGGAAACGGCCACAACTGACGGCAGTTTTTATCTGATCTTCCTCTCTGTGTGTGGCCGCCAGGCGTGTCGGTCCAGTCCAAGTTTGAGGAGATCAGGAAGTCCAACCAGGCTGCTGCTCAGCGATTGGTGGAGAGCCGTATCAGCTGCTCCTCCTCTGATGAAGACGACGACGATGATGGAGCTGTTGACCATAATGATGGAAAGAGAGGGAAGATCCTCTCATCGACCTTCACCACCTACACCGACCAGACAGGTGAGCCAGGTGTTACTATAGCAACAGCAGGTTACTTAGACACAACCCTTTTAATAGTTAAGTTAATAGTTCCTCCAGTTTTTGTCGTTGCTGAATTTTTTGTTTTACAGTCCGACACATAAAAACCACAGCTCGTCAAGCTTTACCTGTACTGCTGTGTGGAATTTATTTCCTTTGGACCGAGCTGGGCTAGCTGCTTCCCCCTGTTTCCAGTCTTTATGCTAAGCTAAGCTAAGCAGGGGCTTTAGCTTAACGTTCAGAGTGGAGAAGAAGAGGGTCAAACGGTTCCTGTAATATCTGTCTGTCTGCAGGTGGTGACGCCACAGGTCTGCTCAGAACCGGTCAGTACGTCAGTGACCTGTTTCAGTCTGGAGCTCTCACCTGTCTGATCTGCATCGCCTCCGTCAAGAGGACCCAGGCGGTGAGGAACGCACGCACAGATTTTCATTATTAAAATATTTGGCAAATCATTTTCTGTTCAGTTTTTTTTGTTGCTTCCTTTCAGTCAAACACTGTCATTACTGCAGCAGCAGCAGGAAGATCTGTAGCTCCGAATGGACGAGTCAAGCTTTTAGCCAAACATTAAGTAAATGAACCTTTAATGTCCGGATCACACTGATTCAGTATATTACTGGGATTTATTTTAAACACAGCCAGGGAGTACTGACAAAGACGTGATACCTGCTCAATAGTGGCCCTTACTGGTTCGACCGTTATGACCATGAACGGGTGTTAAGTTTCATCCCATGTGATATTAAAAGTTCTTGAATTAATTTGGTGAACTTTCCAGAAACCCTGTAGAAAGAGCCGGACCGCAGAGTGTTGGATCTGTTCTGTAGACGCCTGCAGCTCCTTCAGTTTCAACATGCTGCAGTCTGAGGACAGTCAAAGCTAACCTCTCTCTCTCTCCCCAGGTGTGGAGCTGCTCCAGCTGTTTCTCTCTCTTCCACCTGCCTGTATTCAGAAATGGGCCAGAGACTCTGCCTTCCTCGTCTCCTCTGTCACTGATGAAGACTTCGGTCAGAAGCAGCATCCCTGGCCCTGGTGAGGACAACACACCTGACGCCTCTTTTGTTTTTAGGTTTTCTTTCTTGTCCTTTGTTGTAAGTTTGTTTGAGTGTCTAAACCTCAGGAGATGATCTAAGATGAAGACATTAGGCACCGTTTTTTTTAAAGATATCTTATATAATTTAATGGTGGACATTAGGACCCAGCAGAAAACATCATGTGACGTGTAAAGTGTCTGAAGTTTTCACATCCACTCAGGGAGACCTGTACCTGTACACAAACGGCTTTACCTGAAGTTCAGTCAGCTCCACTTCCCTCTGTGGGCTCCTCAGTCCTTAACACCTCCATCCAGGATGCCACCAGACTCTGTGTTTTATGACGTGCATGTTTGTTTGGTACAAGAACACGTTTTCTTTGGATTTGGTGGGTCTTCTACCTGCAGAGCTCCTGTGGTTAGTGAGCAGTGCGTCGGTGTGTTGTCTGGTGGATTTACTCAGTCGTCAGGTTTCTGCTTCTTCCTGTCTGTCAAACAAAAAATCTTTTTGTGTTTGTCCTTGTAGCTTTAGATTTGCCCAGAGAAAATTAATCTTTAACATTTCTGATGGTAGATTCATAGTTTGAGTCATTTTATAAAGTCAAAGATTCAAACATGATCCTTTCAGATGTACAATCAGCTTGTCTTGTCATTATTGAATATTTGGGCCGTTGGTTGGACCAAACAAGACATCAGACATTTTAACTGTTGTGATGTTTTACAGCCAAATGATTAAAGCATGATGAATCACAGATGAATCAGTTATAAGAATCATCAGTTACATCTCTAATCTTTCCTAATTTTCTGTCCGCAGTCCAAAGTGTCGAGCAGAATATCCTCCGAGTGCCACGCCCAACAGGTACGTATTATAAATTCACTGTATGAAGTTTTATGGACTTTAGAGCACGTCCAGGCTGCATTCACACTGTACAACCTCTAACAACACCTGTGGATGTCCGCAACAAAGGCCAGGTCTATTTTTAAGAAATGTTGTTATGGGCTGGCCCAACTGGACCCATACAGACTGTGAGATGGACAAATCAAAGGCACTAACACAAAGGCTGAGAGAGTAAGTAAATCATCATCCAGATGTTGCTGCTCATCAGGCATGAGCGTATGGATGTTTTACAGATATCAGAGAGCAACCTCTGCTGTGTTGTCTGAGCACTGTGTGTTAATCTCAGGCGTTGGCCTGCGTGCGTACAGTTTTGGCTGTGACATGTTCAGAAGCTCTGCTGTGGGAGAACAGCGTCCTTTTCCTGTTGTAAATTAATCTGTAGACTTCCTCCCACATCTGAGGACAACAGCTGTGATCGGTGACTGTTCATTTCAGTTAGTCAAATTTAAAACGGACGACGATTCACATGATGAAATGTATGAAAATGTCCCCAGAAACCTGAAGATTAAACATACATGAATACAGTCTGTTGCAGTCCAGCAGAGGGCTCCACACTCCAGACAGTACGAAACGTTAAGAAGTCAGACTAAAGTTTCTATAAAGACTTAAAGCAGTGGAGCTGGTTTCTTTCAAAATAAGTCTTTTCAGGGAAACAACTTTGAAACTGAATCAAAGCTCAGTTCAGACAAACTTTAATGTCAAAATGGTGACATTGTAATTCTTGTGCTCAAGGGAATTGTTATTTTATTAGTAATGTTTTTTAAGCAAAGAGTCTGAGTTAATTATTGGGGAAAATAATCATCTGATTAGATTAGTTTTTTGTTGAAGTCCTAAGCTGCTGCAAATTTCTTTACGTTTACCTTTTTCTGTGTGTGTGCTGTGTTCAGGTACATGTGTTACTGTGGGAAGCTGCAGGATCCTCCAGCTGACCCCTGGTTGGCCCCTCATTCCTGTGGCTCCGTCTGTCAGAAGGAGCTCAAACCCACATGTGGACACACCTGTCTGCTGCTCTGTCACCCGGGTAACCACACACAACCTTGTTTATTGCCTTGTTAATATCCTGTCAGAGTAATTAACGGATTCATTACCATCAATAAACACGTGTATTTTCAGGTCCGTGCCCTCCGTGTCCAAAGATGGTGGCAGTTTCCTGTATGTGTGGCAAAGCTAAGCCCCTCCCCCGTCGCTGTAGCAACAAGGTACGCATAAAAAGTAGAAAAGATCAAAAGTTTAAAGCTTTAAACTTTGTTATTGACGTGTTTCACTGGACTGGATTTGACTGATGAAAATGATCCAATCAGAAGCGGCGAGAGATGATTGGCGGCTTGAAATGATAAACGAGTGAAGACTGCAGGGCTAACTGTGTGTGTGTGTTGTCTCTCCAGGCCTGGTCGTGTCAGAAGCAGTGCAGCAAGTTGTTACCTGTAAACAGCACACCTGTACGCAGCCCTGTCACACAGGTACACACACAGATCCAGACACAGCCACAAGTTCTGTTTCTGAACAGTGACAGACACTGTTCACTATGATGTGCAC
Source organism: Micropterus salmoides (assembly GCF_014851395.1). Lineage (NCBI taxonomy): Eukaryota > Metazoa > Chordata > Actinopteri > Centrarchiformes > Centrarchidae > Micropterus > Micropterus salmoides. Next base: position 50,461,212 of record NW_024041150.1, read on the forward strand.
TGTATTTTTAAGTTCTGTAGTTTGAGTGTCTGAAATTTATCCTCCATATATGTTCCAGTCCAATACTGGAACAGAAAAACTAAATGTCTCTACTCAACCCTACCAATCCCACAATGCAATGCATCACATTTTATAGATGTGAAAATTACTGTGTCGTAACAGTGATGCTACAAAATGATTATGATAAGTGTCAAACACAGGCTGTATAAAACATGGACATAGTTGCCATGATGTCACCCTTAGGTTTCTGTAATGTGAAGCTCACTGTGTCGCCATCTTGGCAGTGCCTGACTCAAAGAGTTGGAGCTGAGGTGAGCTGAATGAAGCCTGGTTGCTGCAGACCTGTGTGGAACCCATCTGCCACATTTAAAGTGGCCAAGCCCTTTATTATAAATACTTTAAGTAATAAATAATTTAAATGGGGAAATTCCAGAACATGAAAGGGAAATTAGAGATTGACAAACTGTTTGTCGACTCACTACTTCTGCCCTCAGTGGACTGATCTCACTAGGTTCACTTCAGTTTTTTACAAAAGGAACGACCCTTGTGATTGCGGGCCGCCGTGTTATTGATGAAGTTATCAGCTGCTAAGGACCGCCAACATGGCCGCCTGTAACTCCTGTCTGTCTGTCAGAGTGCTCCCCCTGTCCAAGAGTCAGCGTGCAGAAATGTGTGTGTGGACGAGAGAAAGCAGAGAGACCCTGCGCCAGCCCTCGGTGGAACTGTCAGCAGGTACTACTGCACTCAAAATACAGTAATAATGTACTGTTACACTGTGATACTGCTCTGCTGGACTGTTAGGCTTCACAATGTCAGCAGGCACTACTCACTCATAATACTGCGCTTTTATACAGTAAACTGTTCTGCTGGACTGTTATGACTGTCAGCTGGTACTACTACACACATAATACTTCAGTACTGCACTTTTATACTGTAATACTGCTCTCTGCTGGACTGTTAAGCTGATGATCACAGCAACTTTAGAGCAATCGTACTGGGCAACGTTGCTGTCAGTGGTAATGAGTAGGGATGGGGATCGTTAATTTTTATTGATATTGATACCCTTATTGAGACTGTTTAACGATCTGATTCTTTATCGATACCACTATCGATACTTTACTATTTTTAGTGATGGTTATTTAGTAAACCAGGCATGAGGTTGGCCTGCACGGTATGTGGAAAATATTCAGTGTGCGATAACGTTATATATTGAGATGACATATCACTTGCGATAATAAACATATGTTAAAGTGTGCATATTAACTGCCTAGTTGTTTTTATTTAATATTTTAAATACAGCTAAATGTTGTTTTTAGAGCATTAATGTTTACAACAGCAAAGTAACTCAATAACTTTATCTGACATCACAAGTAGTGAGTGATGTTTAGAAATAATAACATCAGTCTGTATCAGTCCCTCCTCCTCTTTTCGCTGGCTGCAGGTAATGTTACCAGGTAGAAGGAGGTGCGGCTGGTTTGTCTCAGCCAGCAGTTGAGTTTTTAAGACTACAGACCAGTCTGTGCTTCAGACAGACAGCTTTCTATTTAGCTTGTTTTTAACATTTGGCTAATGCCAAGCTAGCGTTAGCTGTGGTTATATAAAACAGGATGATATGCTGAAGACAGAGATGATTTAATTACCATTTCTACATGTTTAACGTTACCTTACAGACCGTGTGTTGATATTGTCTTTTTTTCTTGCGAAGTTTTATCGCATGTACTTACAGTAACGAGCGCAGCTGTCATAACTAACGTTACAGTAGATTCCCCGCGACGGTGCAGCCTGTCACTCAGCTGCCGCTGTGTGTGTGTGTGGTGTGTGTGTGTGCGCGCTCCTCCACACAGAGAGCAGCAGAGACTGCAACCTGATGATTTTCTTATCCATTGCGTTTCAAATTAAATTAGATTTGACGCTCGAAATTTAACGTTACATCATAGGACCCGCAAGTCTCGATAGCAGTATCAATAAGCTCGAACCTTATGGATTTTCGGGTTTTTTGAGAAATTTGGATCCGGTTGATCCCCATCCTTAGTAATGAGTAAAGATTACTACCGTAATCCCCTTCCCCCACCACTTTGCCACCCGCTGATAGTTGATCTTGCCACTAGCAAGACTGCTCATAAAGTTGCCCCGTGCAT
>NW_024041150.1:50463849-50478849 GCF_014851395.1 Micropterus salmoides
TGTGCATATTAACTGCCTAGTTGTTTTTATTTTAATATTTTAAATACAGCTAAATGTTGTTTTTAGAGCATTAATGTTTACAACAGCAAAGTAACTCAATAACTTTATCTGACATCACAAGTAGTGAGTGATGTTTAGAAATAATAACATCAGTCTGTATCAGTCCCTCCTCCTCTTTTCGCTGGCTGCAGGTAATGTTACCAGGTAGAAGGAGGTGCGGCTGGTTTGTCTCAGCCAGCAGTTGAGTTTTTAAGACTACAGACCAGTCTGTGCTTCAGACAGACAGCTTTCTATTTAGCTTGTTTTTAACATTTGGCTAATGCCAAGCTAGCGTTAGCTGTGGTTATATAAAACAGGATGATATGCTGAAGACAGAGATGATTTAATTACCATTTCTACATGTTTAACGTTACCTTACAGACCGGTGTGTTGATAAAGTATTGTCTTTTTACTTGCGAAGTTTTATCGCATGTACTTACAGTAACGAGCGCAGCTGTCATCAACTAACGTTACAGTAGATTCCACCGCGACGGTGCAGCCTGTCGCTCAGCTGCCGCTGTGTGTGTGTGTGTGTGTGTGTGTGTGTGCGCGCTCCTCCACACAGAGAGCAGGCAGAGACTGCAACCTGATGATTTTCTTATCCATTGCGTTTCAAATTAAATTAGATTTGACGCTCGAAATTTAACGTTACATCATAGGACCCGCAAGTCTCGATAGCAGTATCAATAAGCTCGAACCTTATGGATTTTCGGGTTTTTTGAGAAATTTTGGATCCGGTTTGATCCCCATCCTTAGTAATGAGTAAAGATTACTACCGTAATCCCCTTCCCCCACCACTTTGCCACCCGCTGATAGTTGATCTTGCCACTAGCAAGACTGCTCATAAAGTTGCCCCGTGCATCATCAGCTTTAGGCTCCACACTGTCAGCAGGCACTACTACACACATAATACTGTAATTCTGTAATACTGCTCTCTGCTGGACTGTTGGGCTCCACGCTATCAGCAGTTACTACTACACATATAATACTGCAATACTGTACGGTAATTCTGTAATACTGCTCTCTGCTGGACTGTTGGGCACCACGCTGTCAACAGGTACTACTACACAAATAATACTGTAATACTGCACTTTTATACTTTAATGCTTCACTCTGCTTGACTGTTACTGTCCACACTGTCAGCAGGTACTACTTAGCTGATAATAGTGCAATACTGTACTGTAATACTGCTCTCTGCAGGACTGTTAGGGTCCACACTGTCAGGGGCTGTAGGTGACCTGAATTCAAACTTGGAAGCTGTGTTGTTGCCGTGTTTTTTGTTGTTTTTACTGTTTATTTTAAAGGTTAGCTAACTTGGCGTTAGCATATTGCGCGGCTAATGTGGTTAGTAGGCTCGGCGATGTTGGACTAACGGTGTGATACTCGGGGACAGTCGAGAGAAACTGTGAACGATAGGCCTCATTTGAAGCTCAAGCTCAGCAAATAACAGCCTGCAGCTGTTTTTCATGTTGCTTTCTGGGAATTTAGTTATAACGTTAATACAGCCCCGTGGTTAGTTGTGGACAGCCCTTTCTGCTTCGCACTGCTGTGTGTTGGGTGTGTGTTTGCGTTGTCATTAATTGAATGATAGACTTAATCTGAACGATATTTGCTCTCTCAATTCGGGTACTTCCTTTAGTATACTAACATGCTGTAAACTGCGGACCCTATGTACTTACTTGCTTAGTGCGTTAATTTTGCGAGGGTAGTGTTGTCTCAAATAAAGCGCTGCTGTTGTGCACTAACCGGAAATGACTATCGCAAGATTGCAAAATCCCCCCAGCACAGATACTGCCTGCAGAGCTCAAAATAACAGCCAGGCTTTATCACCCAAAATAAAATGCTCAGAATTGGGTTTATTGCCAAGTTCAAACATACAAGTAATTTTCTTTGGTATATTGGTGCATAAATAAAAGCAATAGAAAGCAAGTAGTGTAAGCACAACTGTACACTAACAATGTAATGTCAGATTTTATGATGATGATAATAAGACAAATAAAGCAACGACAGTCCCCTTTTCATTCGTATTTTTGCTTATTTATTTTAAGTTTCACAAGCCAAGAATTTTCTGTACATCACAAGGCAGATGTCTCTTGATTTGATTTAAATTACTCAAAAGGTAATGACAGAACTTTTCAACTCCGAAAACGTTCAAGCACATTTTTGATCTGGCATCAGTTGTTGTACAACTGTCAAAAGTGTATTTAGTGATGAAATAGTGTACGAAACTTGTAAAAGACGTTCTGTTGTTGGCCCCTCTCTCTGCTGCTTTCTGCTTCTCCCGTGCTGTTGGTCCCGCCCACTTCCACTTCCACAAGTGTCCAGCGTTCCACACTCAACTTTCTGGCCGTTATGACTGCGCCATCGGGGTATTTTCAGTGCTCTGCATTTTGCCATACTTCTCAGTGTGAACGCACTTACGCACTCAAAATAGTACATTTAAGTATGGAAGTGTGCAAATTGAGACACAGCTACTGTCAAACTACAAAAATGAGTTGGCAGTGTTGTTGGCTAGCACACAGCAGCTATCTTGCTCCGAACATAATGCTGCTGTTAGCGGCTCACTGTGCAGTGAGGTGAGATCCAGAGACACTGTTACTATGCTGTAGGGCACCAAATTACTTAATTGATGAAAAATGCGATAATACCGCATACTGTTGAATCCCCCCTCCTCTTCCCTCTGTTCCCTCCTCTCTCAGGTGTGTGGTTCTCTCCTCTCCTGTGGGAATCACACCTGTGAGGTTGTCTGCCATGATGGAGTTTGTCCTCCGTGTCCTCGCTCAGTCAGCAGATCCTGTCCCTGCGGCAAGACCAGTGAGAGAACGAGAACACACACACACACACACACACACACACACATATAAACACACAAACAAAGCTGTCTGTGTGTTTCCTAACTGGCCACATGAACAGATAGAGGGCTAATCTGAAACTTCAGCTGTGTTTTAAAGGTCAGGAAGATTATTTATTCAGTTTGAAATGTTACTTTTTTCCCCTGACCTTTAAGCAGAGGTTTTGTTGAATTCATAAAGTGAGATTAACACATTTAATCCGTCTGTTTGTGTAATAACAAAGAAATGATGTGGAGCCTTTTTGATGATGTGGAGCCTTTTTGATGATGTGGAGCCTTAGCGTTTTACTGAACAAAATCCTAATGATGCCTTGTTAGATAAAGAAAACCTAATTAAATGGAGTGTGAAACGTTGGGATGTCAGGAAGATAAGAAATCTTTTATTGATCCTGCTGCAGCAGCACAAAGACTACATACATCATTAGTAGTTTGTGAAATGATAAAAAAACAAGAATAGAAACTATACAAGAGCAACCAAACTCAAACTTATAATGCAAGCAGTACACATTCACAGTACTCACTAGTACAGCGTAGTAATAAATATACATTTCTGTAAGTATTACATGTATTATTTTTTGGTGTTATTTAACACAATTCAACATTTTGAGCACAGAAAAAGATTTCTTGTGAAACTGAATGTGGAGTGTTTCTGTGTTGGAGGGTCAGCTAGCTATTTATGGAAACCTCTGAGTTCATGTGGATAAAAGCAAACTCATAAATACATGTTTGAGTGCAGAAGGGAGTTCTGTTTGCTCAAAGTACAAGATCATTTCTGTGATAATGATTCAAAGAATGATGGATCTTCTGTGTGCTTCAACATGTCAGACACTTCTTGTAAACAAACAATAAATAAAATCGCACACTCCTCTGTCTCACTCTCTGCTGGTGCTTCCAGAGTCGTCTCTGCCGTGCACAGAGGAAGTGTTGCCGTGCGGCGACACATGTGACCGCCGGCTGTCGTGCGGGAAACACACCTGTTCAATGAGGTGTCACAGAGGGAGCTGCGAGACCTGCAGACAGGTGACACACACACACTCAAAGAGAGAGACACACACACACAGAAACACACTGACGCTCTCTGTCTGTCTGTCAGGAGGTGGAGAAGGAGTGCAGGTGCGGTAAATACAGGAAGCTGATGCCGTGTCATAAGGAGTACCTGTGTGACTCCAAATGTCCCCAAACCAGAAGCTGCCAGAGACACCAGTGCAGGAGGAAGGTGAGCCTCGTCATCACCTCGTCTGTCCGCTCCAGATCACTCAGTTATTCATGAGGCTGTAAAGTGTCAGAGAAAGTCTAAACACACAGTGAGAGTTTGACAACAATCCTGATAATCAATGAATTATTTATATTTATCCATCACAACACCAGCCTGCTGACCCTCGTGTCCACTGACTCACATCTGTGTTGTGGTTCAGACGTCCACAGGAAGCGTTTCACAGTAGCTTAGAAACACGTCTCACAGTCAGTCAATTCTACCACGTACGAGGCTCTGATTCCCGAACCGACAGATTTTAGTTTTTGTGTTCAGATCAGTCCTGGATGTGTGTGTGTGTGTGTGTTTCCTGTGGCGTAAATGTCAGGTGTCTAATCTGTGTGTGATCTGATAGTTAAAGGTTGGCTGAAGGTTTCTTTGTGATGTGACAGGAGTCTGTTATCAGACACAGTGAGCTGATAGGAACGTTTCATCTCTCTGGATCGTTTTCAGTCTTTATAACTTCACCTCTGAGGTTTTTACCTTCTCTCAGAACAAGTGAAAAGCTGAACAGCAGAGGAAAGGTCCTTCACTGTGGAGGCAGAGAGTCAGGAGAGAAAACGTTCTGTGAAATTAAACGAGCGATGTTTAAATCTTTCTGCTGTTTGTTCTCCTTTTTAAACTCCGTTTCCCACGATGCCTTGTGTCTCAGTGCTGCCCTGGTAACTGCCCGCCATGTGACCAGAGCTGTGGACGAACTCTGGGGTGTCGCAACCACAAGTGTCCCTCTGGCTGTCACCCAGGTAACGCACACGCACACACGCCTGCGCGCGCTGACGGCGGCTCCTGAGTGTCTCTTTATGATGAGTTTGTTGCTTCTGTCCTTCCACAGCGTGAATGTTGAGTTTAGATTAGCGCTGCAAGTGGCCATCCTTTTCATTAGTGAATAAATCAGATTCTTTATCGGCCCTTTTTTGGAAATCTGTGCACAGCCTCACCTGAAAACAGCATGAACATCATATATCAGACATTTAGACTCAAATTGACACCAATCAAAGATCCTTTCTCACTTAGCGAGTAGTTTTGTCAAAGTCCTTGTAGACAAGTCCCGCCGCTCGGCAGACATCTTGGGCAGCTATTTCAGGCTAACAAGACCGGGGGCCAAATCACAGACACTTCCTAACCAGCAGCTCCTATCCTAACTGCTTAGTAACCATGGCAATAAGGGTTAGGAGCTGATTTAGGAATAAGGCCATTACAGATTAACAGTTCCTAAATCCTTTCTAAAGACAGGAAAAATAAACTGTTAAACTGTCCTAACTTTTACTTTTCCGCCAGGTAGTGTTTATTATCATTTAATCCACATGGCTGCTCTTTTATCGCTTATACAAAATCAATAAAATGTCAACAGGCGCAACTTATTAATTGATTCTACAGACGTGTTTGATGACAAAACACTCGTTAGCTGAAAGGCTGTAGGCGATGCAACGCTAGATAATATCTCATTATAGGCCCATAATGTAAAGGCTTGACGTAACATAAGGATCCTAATGCAAGTCTTTGATAGGAGGAGATCGTTAAATTCAAGAAATACATGACGTTAGCATTTATTAATATTATTATTATTATTATTTTCCGAGAAGACGGGTTTCTGCCGGGGTCAGTGAGGAAACACAGGAGGAGGCACCTCCGGTTTCCTCTGCTCGTTGGACACAACAGTTGCCTTTCTCTTCGCATCACTTGTAAATGGACTGATTTTCTTTTTAACAGCATCAGTGCTCTGCTGGATGAATAAAGTATATCTATTATAAATGCGGCGGCGACTGTCTCTCTCTCTCTTTAATCTCCCGAGTTAAGCATTACGTGGATTTGGATTTCTGGACGGAGGTTACCAACACCTCTAATTCATCTGACTTGAAGTTCTGAAGTTTCATTTAAAAAAACGACCAAAAAACAGCGATTAAAAGCCGTTTAGCTCGGCGAGATGAGAAAAGTGGCATCGGTTGCTAGGTAACAGACACAAAAGTTGATAACCGACGTTGGATTGAGTATTTAGGGTTTCCTAACCTGAGATAAGATAGGATTCCTAAAGTTAGTTAGGATTTGCTTCAGTAATGAGAGAGTGACTGATAAGCACACAGAACAGCACACATTAACCATTTAGTCTGTAAGACTTCAGGAATTCATGAGAAATGTCCAAAGCAGGGCTCCATTTAAAAGTATTAGCCGCTAACAGCTAATTTAGTAGCTGAACGAGCTGTTAGCAGCTCCTGTTGGCGGTTTACTCAGAAATGTACAGACAGCTGTCACTGGATCACTGTGATGCTGAAGAAAACCTCGGCCTGTCTAAGTGGGTTTATGGAGGTTTAGTCGTGGTGGACGTCAGCGGATATTGATAGGGACGTCTCACTGAATCTAACAAGACGTGTGTTCAGATCTGGCTGCGTGATGAAAATGAGATCTGACACAAACTGCAGCAATTAAAACGCCGCGCTGACCTCCGCGAGCTGTGTGACGTCAGCTGAGGTGCTCTGTTATAACAAGCTGCAGGAAAACATGAACTTTAATCTGACAATTACGAGTTCGATCCAAACACACACACACACACACAGAGCACGTCACGTCACATTATTGTCCGTCAGATATGTTGTGATTTGTTGAGGAAGTCTCAGCTGGGGAAAGGTCAAAGGTCAAATTCAGGAAAATTCTGACCCATAGCACCTCCTGAAGTGTGTGTGCTGACATTTGTTCCAGTTGATAGCGCTGGAAACACACGCACAGTTGAATGTGTGTGTTTGGGAAACTGTTGACCTCCTGCTTCCTGCCAAACGTCATTAATCCCTTTCACTGAAGACGTGTGTGTGTGTGTGCATGTATTACTCCTGTTGTGAAGACGTCTGTCTGCCGACACATTTCAGGACTCGACAAAACGCACGTCCTCATAACATTAACTCATTAAATGTTTGGGTGAATACTCTGTTTAAGGTCCAGGGAAGTCGAAGTAATGTCCTCTGAAGGGATGGAAACACGACCGTGTGTGTGTCTTCCTGCCTCCGTTGTTCCCTGATTGGGCGATAAGGGATAATTAATGCGTCTGTTTTCTTCCTGATTGGCCAAATAGATTAAAGTTAATTTATTTGTGTGTCCGCGTGCTGATTGGCTGCTCTGACCTTTAAAGGGGGAACAGTTAGAAGGTCGCACCGCAGCCAACGCAGATAACAGCCGACACTGAGGCCTCTCCGTGTGTGTGTGAGTTTGGTATTTAGTTCAGATGCAGAGCCGAGATGACACTTTGCAGCGAGATCGCCTAACCTGCTCCGGAGGAGGTAGACCCTACGCAGGAGTATATAATATATAACTCAAGCTTCAGAGAGGAAACAGGAACTGATGAAGAAAACCCGAGTTAACAAAACACCCCAAACTGATCCAGAGGAAGTGAAAAGATTTCATCAGGCTTAATTGACGTTGTCGTAGTTGACTCCACTTCGTCAGCTTTGAAGTCTTTTTATCAAAGAACCAGATATTTTCTAACTACAGGTGCAAATATTGATCATGCAAAGCAGATCAGGGATCAGCCGTCAACGGACAGATCCACGTTAAAACCAGTTTCTTTAACTTGACGTGGAGCCGTCTGTCCCTGAGGCAGTTAACATGTGTTAGTGACGGGTGATTTAGACCCCGTCCACACTGCTGTGTTTTAATGTGGAAACGGAGAATTGAAACGAATACGATATTATAATAAAAAGCGCATCTAGTGGCCGTTCAGGTACGCTGGACATGCAGATGGTCTATTCCGTAGTTACAGAAGATTTGGGGAAAGTACTACAGACGAAGACCCAGACCAGATTTGATTCTGTCATGGATCCATACCGAGCTGGGGCTGTTATTGAATGTAACACAGGAGTTAAAAATGACCGTGGCGGTGGCAGTCGTCGCAAAGTAAACGGTGATAATCACAGTACAAGTTTAGGCTGGAAGTGTTATTTGTACGGTACAGAACGTTTAAAAATACCAACTCAAAAACTCTCAGCAGCATGAAGAAGCTTTGCATGACCTAAAAGACCCAATCAGAGAGCCTGAACGTGAGCGTCTGCGTCACCGTTTCTAAATGTCCTCCGTTTCAAAACGAAAAACGGGGGCGGCAGCGTTTTCAAATGATCTGTTTTAGGTCTTCTGTTTTAGTCTGGACGGGAGGTGCAAACGTAGCAAAAGGTCTCGGTTTTCAAACCAAAACGCAGTAGAGTGGACGGGGCCTTAACGTGCCGTCATTGTAACTGGAGAAAACGACGGCACTGAGACGGCTGCAGTCGACCGTACTGTTACAAAGACTGAAGGAGAGATTTATTTAATCAGTTTAGATCCAGATCCAAGATGGCGTCTACTCTGGAGCTTAACTTATCTGTGTGAGCTGTGACTGACACCCACTCAGCGCTCGCTGCTGGTAAACACTCAGCCTGTTATGTTGAGAGAGCGAGAAGCCTCGGCTGAGTGTCAACTGACAAAATCCAGACAGACGCTTATTATTAGAACATTAACTTGGAGTAAATACAGAAAGCAGCTGTCAGGAGAACCAAACAGTCAAAAGACTGGAGTGTAATATAACTTTTAACTTTGTTCAACAGAAAGAAAACCACATAATTAACCAACTGGTTTCTTCAACTTTCACTCAGAAGCAAAAATCTGCCTTTAAACTCGAAACAAATATCCTGATAATTTTTAACATCAATGAAATTACATTTTTTAGTGTGATAACATTTTTGGCCTGCTCCCAGACCAATCACAGCTTGCCGTTTTTCGCTGCCTGCGTGATGTCATCTGGACCTCGCAGCAGCAACATCATTGCTCTTCCTCACAGTCTGTTGTCGTCCACTATGAGACACCACATGGGGAAAAAAACCATCAGGTGTCTCCCCGCGTCAGTCTGGTCGGGTTCTTCCCCGGCTAATACTGTGTAGTCTGAACCCGTGAATTAATGCTGGAAATAAATAAAATAAATGTGTCTCTCCTGTCCTGCAGGTAGTTGCTATCCCTGTCCGGAGTCGGTGGAGGTCAGATGTACATGTGGCTCCACCGTCTTGGCTGTCCCTTGTGGGCGAGAACGAAGCACCAAACCGCCTCGCTGCAAAGAGACCTGCAGGTAAACTCACACAGAGACACGCACACACCTGATTCCCTCTCAGCAGTGTCTTTAACAGCTCCTCTTTTGTCTCCCCCAGGTGTCCTCCGTCTTGCCACCACCCGACCAGAGAGACCCACCGGTGCCACCCCGGGCCCTGTCCCCCCTGCAGACAATCCTGCCTGCTGCCGCTGCCCGGCTGCAGCCACACCTGCCCTCAGCCCTGCCACGACATGGTGCTGGTCAAGTCCCAGCAGGTAGCTGCCCCAGAAATTATGAAGCTACAGCCAGCAGCTGCTTAGCTTAGCATAAAGACAGGCAGCCTGGCTCTGTGTAAAGCAAACAAAATGCACCTACCAGCACATGTAAAGCCCACTGAATAACACCTGGACCAGAACTGAAGCGTAACGACGACTCGATATGTGAGAGAGTGATCTGGATCTTCTCATCTAACTTCCTGCAATAAAGTGAAAAAGTGTAATTCTCAAAATGAGAGCACATTTATAATAATATATTTATTTGTACCGCACTTTTCATTGTACTTTTACAGCATCGATGCCAAACGTGGACACACACACACACACAGCATCTCGCACAGTGGTAAACTAATAAAGCACAGAACAAGTCCATGTACAAGTAAAATGCATTATGCATCACATAGTAGTTTGAATTGAGTAAATAAAACATAAATCAGTCAATATAAAATAATAGAATAAATTACTTTTATTTATTACAACTTTATGTTATTTGTTCTGTGCTGTAGTTCTTCGATTTTCTGCTCCTTCTGCAGTGTTTTGTACTTTTTTTTACATTTATTTGATCACTTTAGTTAATTCAGATTCGTATTACAAACAATCAACAAATAATCTGTAATAAATCATTATTAGAGCTGACATAAAAAAATGCTTCCCAGCAGAAGATAAAGTGGTTAAAATGAGCACCCCTGTGACAAGCTGCATGATAAAGTGATGAACACATTAGTGCTTCAGTAATGCAGATGACTGACTTGATGAAGAGCTCATCATCAGCATCTTATCGCTGTCATCAGTCACATAAAATGAAATTTCCTGTTTTCTTTCTGAACAAAATAAATGATGTTTGGAGAACCTCTCTGACATGTTTTCTTGGTGTGTTTGTGTGTGTAGGTGCAGTTGGCAGGTCCGTGGGAGCAGCCGTCTGAACCAGCGTTTGTGAAGAAAGCTCTGCCATGTCCGCCGTGTCAAGTACCGATACCAACGCAAGTCACACACACACACACACACACACACACACACACACACACACACACACACACACTCCATCTCCTAAAAAAATAGCACAGCAGATAAAGGCCGGGTGAGATACATGAATCAAACCATGACTCACATGATAAATTCACTGTTATTGTTCACTAACAGCTACTTTAGATGTTTCATGTGTGACAGCTCAACTTGGAAAAACACGCTGAAGATCTGACTAGAATTAACTAGTGAGAAAACTATGTATGGCGTCATGACTCTGTGGAACATTTTAAAATAAAGTTCTGGATCTGTCCAGGCCAGTGTTAGAGCTTTAACAGTTCTCATCATAATTAATTGGAGGTTAATATGTGCTGTAGTGCACAGGTGAAAGGAACAAAATGAAACAAAGCAGAGAAGGTCGAGTTTCACAGGGATTTAACTTCCTGAAAAATTAAAATGATTGTTCTTGTCCCCAACACACACACCCACCCACACACACACACACCCATTGCACACAAATTGCGAAGTGTTTTGTTTCTGTCACGGATCATTAGACCTGAGATTAAAAAACACACTGCATGCTGAGTGTGTATGTGGATAACAGTTGTGTATGCCAGTTCCCTGCAGCTCTGTGACGCAATAAGCCAACACCAACCATCTGTGTGTGCGTGTGTGTTGATGTTGAGGATCCTCAGGCCAAGAGACACAAACAGGACTGACTGTGTGTGTGTGTGTGTGTGTTTGAGGTATTAATGTGCATTCATACATATGTATTCAGACAATATTTTTTACAGGACGCATTATAATTGATTGGGAGTAAATGGAAATGAAAGTGGAATTTAAGTGAAAGGAATTTACAGAAGTGATCTGGATAAATGGAGGTCATTAGTTTCACTCAACTGATATTATTCTGAGAGGGAGGTGAAGCAAATTAACAAAAACCATTTCGTTTTCTTCAACAATATGTAATTAGCTTTGGCTATAATGTAACTTTAACATTAATGCCAATACAGCTTATTTTTGAGATGAATTGAGACGGATAGAGATAAATGAAAATGACGTTAATGAAAGTGGTCAAGTAAAGAGAAAGATTCGTTTCAAAATTAAGGGAATGAATGTAAACAAATGTAAATGAATGGGATATATCAAAGTAAGAAAGGATGCCACACAATCTCTGTGCTCTACACTAAGCTCGTGCCTGGATAGCCTGTGTCCTCTATCCACCAAGCCTGCTCGCCCACACCAGCCCCACCCGTGGCTAACTGACCATCCGTGGGCTGAGTACTGATCTCAGAGCGGCTGAAGGAAAATGGTGAAAAACCAAAGCCCCCGCCGACCTTAAGGGCTACCAATTGCTCCTATCCTCCTTCTTAACAAGCATCAGTGCTGCCAAAACTGCGTTCTATAATGACAGAATAAGCAGTGCCACTGACTCAAGGAAATTATTTTCCACTTTTAAAGCGCTACTAAATCCTCCTCCACCACCCACAAACTTGTCTGCTGATACTTTTGCTGCCGCCTTCACAGGCAAAGTGGAGGCCATAACTAGCTAATTCTCTGAAACACTCAACCTCAACCATTGTAGCAGTCCTACTACATCTTTTCCCCTGCCCTTCCAGGTCAGTGGTTGTTCACTCTCCTCATTTACTCCTCTCACAGAGCGCGAAGTTTTAGAACTCTTGACCCGTAGCAGTCCAACTACATGCCCACTGGACCCGATTCCTATGAATCTCCTCCAAGCCATACCTCCTACTGTGGTCACGACAATCACTCATGATAAATACTTCTCTGGCTTCAGGAACCTTTCCGACCACCTTCAAAAGGGCTCAGGTTACACCCTTGCTCAAAAAGCCCTCACTTGAACCAACTCAAGTTGAGAATTATCGACCAGTGTCTCTTCTACCTTTTTTATCCCAAACTATTGAACGGGCAGTATTCAAACAGGTCTCAGAATTCCTCTCAGGGAATGACCTCCTATATCCATATCAGTCTGGTTTTAAGAGTGCCCACTGTACTGAAACGGCTCTTCTGTCTGTAACAGAAGCCCTAAGGTCATCTAAAGCTGCAGCCCAATCCTCGGTTCTTATCCTGCTTGACCTATCAGCTGCCTTTGACACAGTCAACCACAGGATCCTGCTATCTGCTCTCTCAGCAATGGGCATCTCGAGTAAATCACTCCTGTGGTTCGAATCCTACCTCTCGGGGCGTTCCTACAATGTTTTGTGGCAAGGACAATTATCCTCCTCCCACGGCCTCTCCACAGGGGTGCCCCAAGGCTCAGTGCTTGGGCCCCTTCTCTTCTCAATTTACACCACCTCACTGGCGCCGATCATTCGCTCGCACGACTTCTCTTACCACTGCTACGCAGACGACACGCAACTCTACCTATCCTTCCCGCCAGGCGATCCCACTGTCTTGGCGCGGATCACGTACTGTCTATCGGACATATCTGCATGGATGAAGGCTTGCCACCTTCAACTAAACCTCTCTAAGACTGAACTCTTGGTCATTCCAGCCAAGCAATCTATCCACCATAACATCAAACTACAAATTGACTCCGCAACCATCACTCCAACCAAGGTGGTGAGAAACTTGGGTGTCATGATTGATGACCGGCTGTCCTTTTCAGACCATGTTGCTGCTGTCTCTCTGTTATGCCGCTTTGCTCTATACAACATGAGGAAAATCAGGCCCTACCTCACTCAGTACGCCTCCCAGCTTCTGGTACAGGCCATGGTTATCTCTCGCATCGACTATTGCAATGCTCTCCTAGCAGGTCTTCCAGCTTGTGCGGTGAAACCCTTACAAATGGTTCAGAACGCAGCAGCACGTCTGGTTTTTGATCAGCCCAAAAGGGCTCATGTCACTCCATTACTCAGTGACCTCCACTGGCTCCCGTGGCCTCCAGAATCAGTTGGCCTCCAGAATCAGTCAATCAATTCTCTAACTTCAAGAAGCTCTTGAAAACTTATCTCTTCCGAGAACACTTCCTCTTATAACGCTTCTAACTCCTAATCTCTAACATGCACTTCCTGTGCTCTTCTTCTTCTGTCCCCTACAATGATCTTGTATTGATTGCACTTTTTGTTTTGATTGCACTTTTTGTTAACTCTTACTTCCTTCCCTAGGTATTTACTCCATTGATGTGATATGTACTATGAGCTCTTACTAGTATTTATTGCTGCTCTTACTAGTATGTATTGTCAGTTGTAGATCTGTAGTTGATGCTCTGTTGATGCTTGTATGTTGTTCCTCAAGCGTCTACCAAATGAGTAAATGTAAAATCTAAATGTTAGTGAATGGGAGTCTTCAGTCATTAAAGGGATTATACTAAGAAGGAAGTTAATGGAGGTAAATGGAGCTTAAAATATGGACAGGACAAAAGGAAATAAAAAGAAACAATTTGTTTCAAAGTTAATGGAATGAATGGAAAGAAATGGAAATGAATGTGATGACTGGAAGTGAATGGTAGGTACAGTAGCAGTCAACAGTGATGTTGAAAACAAACAGGTGAAAGGAATGAATAAAAATGAATGTGACATTTATTTTTTCTGTATTTGTCTTTCAGGGCCTGTTTCGGAGAACATGAGGTATCGTTTGTCTTAACCTTCCCTTTTCTTTCTGAAGTATTCATGTTTGTCTCCTTCTTTTAAACCCAGTTTAACCAGTTCATCACCATTTACTCACAGACTTCATGTTTTTAGATTGATTGCTTCCTCCCTCCACTCCCCTTTTTTATCTGTAGAGCTGTTCCCTCTCCCTCCTCGGTGTTTTCTTTTCCGTCTTGTTCCCTGTTTCCAAACGTCGTCCATTATTAGTTTGTCCTCCTGACCTCCTCCTCATTCACTCCCTCTCTCCCTATTCGTCTACTTTGTCCTTCTCTGTCTCTCTCATATAATTCGCTCCTGCATTTCATCCCATTTAGTTGCTTGTTATTCAACACACACACACTCATTCACCTTCAGACGAGGTCAAAAAAATGCTTGTGGTTTCAAAGATGTCTGTACCGTACTCTGTGTGGTGATCAGGTCAGTCCGGTGCCGTGTCATCGACGGGGGCGATTCTCTTGTAAACGACCCTGCGGACGACCTTTGACCTGCGGGAACCACAATTGCAGCCGGGAGTGTCACCTGGTTACCAACGGCAAGCAGGTGAGCCAGGGGCAAGGCCAGTTTACTGCATATGTGTTGCTCATTTCAACAACAAGGCAAGTCAAAAGGCTTTACGCAAAACACAAAAGCAACATAGGCAAATATAAAAAGACATTTAAATACAATTGCAGAAGAGTTAAATAGAAATAAAACAGGACAGTAAAGTTATAGAGCAGTGTAAAATACAAGCCTCACGTTTGATTTAATAAAGGCTGCAGCGGGAAAAATAAAGCGAGGGGCTCAGTAGGATGTTCATTAATGCTAAAAGTGAGAAGATTCATTATAATAAGTGTAGTTTTATAAAATCTGTAAACCTATGTATACTTTATATGTATACTTTATAATGCTCGTGACCACTTTGTGTGTGTTTTTAGAGCTGCAACAATCAGTCGGTTAATTGATTAGACGACCAAGAGAAAATCAGAAATTTC
>NW_024041150.1:50483849-50493447 GCF_014851395.1 Micropterus salmoides
GTAATAACAACTGAGATACCAGCCTCTTTTCGACATTCATGGCGAAACAGTTGTTTGACCTGTAGAAAACCCCAATAGAACAGCCATCTTATTACATATAATCAATATGCTTTTTATATGATAATTCAGAGTCAATCCATAGCCCCAGATATTTAACACAATCAACCTTAGTAAGTAGGGCACCATTAGATGTGGAAATTGAAAGATTATGGGGATTTCTTCAAAACAAACATTAAAAAAATCGCTAGTTGAGCTGCTAGCATGTTGTCTCGTTAGCCAGCTTCGCCAGTAACGTTAGTTACCTGGTAATGAAGCTATGATGTGTGATATAACGTTACCATACGAGAGAGATTAACAGAGCGGAGGACGGCATTTTGGAGTTGTTGTCAATCGTCATGGAGAAATCCTGTTGAAACTCGTCGCTTCTGTTAATGTCAGAGCCGTCATCAGTAGTCGACCCCTTGGCCCTTGTTACTCTGTTTTAAGGGCCAACAGGTGGTAGGGACAAGTGGCTCTGCCATAACATCCGTCTCTACAAAGCTGCTGTGTTTGGTTGTACCTAATAAAGTGGCCACTGGACAGAGTTTAAACGGCCTTAATAAGGTGATAGATCCATTTTTGGGACCAATGCCGATTTAGAAAATTTTTGGATTTAGAAATTCGATATTGCAATAGTGCCCTCTGGTGGACAAACAATACAACAACAACACTCGTATAATGATTGAAGGATCCGTCTCCAGTCTCCCTCTCTCTTTTTCAAATTGTCTTTTATCAGCTGTTATAAACACAGAAACCAATTAATCGTCTAGCTCTAATAATAACTTGACTCTAACTGAGATACTTTTTAACAGACGCAGCTGCTGTGATTTATTCAAATTCAAAAGATCAGAACGATAATAATAATCTTTGTTCTTTCATAAACATACGTAAGTTAGCTTGTTGATTATTTTTGTGTAATTTTCTGGCCCGTTTGTGTCTTTAGGAGATGCCGTGCGCTCTGTCGGCTGAGTGTGTTGTTCAGTGTGACGACGCCTGCAAAGACCAGCAGAAGAAAGTCAGCCAGGTACACAAACACACACCCGTACAGGAGTGTGTCACACCTGGATACACACTAACTACTGTGTGTGTTTTCAGATGAAGGAGGCGGAGCAGAGAGCAGCTGAGGTGGAGGAGCAGAAGAAACTTCAGGTCAGTCTGACACTTGGATCATCACACATTATTCAAACTGTAGCCTGCTGTTGGTGAGATTATATAAAGTAACTCAGTCGGATTTTAAGTGGTAGCCCTGATGAGAGTCTGATTGTCTCTGCTCCTGTGCGATCAGGAGGAGCTGGAGGCGTTCGAGAAGCGTCAGCAGCGAGGAGGTCGGAGGAGTAAGAAGAGGGGGAGGAGGGAGGAGGTGGATGATGAGGAGTCGAGGGCGCGGAGGTGGTGGAGGAGGTGCGCCGCCTACGTCCTCGCCCCGTTGGGCGGAGCTCTGCTTTCCGCCGCCGCCTACTACCTCCTCACCACGCCCTGAGCCGACACGTCAGCATGCGTGTGATAAAGGATAATGTTTCTACTTTCACTCTACTGTCTTCAGATGTCTCCACTTCTGTTTCATTTAACCCGTCCTCCTGTTTCAGACCGCTCTTTGTGATTTTGGTTCATCTTCTTTCGGTCTCAGATTTATTTTGCTGCTTGATTCTCTAACTTGATATCAGTCCTTGTGTTGAGCTGTTTTTCTTTTCAGAGTAGGAGTAGCTTTAGTTTAGTCCCCATAGCAACACAAGCTCTACTAAAACAACAAAAAACTACATAATCCAAACATCTCAAAGTCATTAATTAGTGTTAAATTGCTGAGCTAGAGCTGATTATTTTATAATCGATTGTTCTAATAAACAGTAAAAACAAAGAAAAGTAAGCTGGATCCATCACTTTCGTTTTGCTGTCGGTTAATTAACGGACGCAGCTCCAGTCCGAACACACGTTTTTAATGCTTCACAGATGCTTCGTTACCAACTTACAGCCTCTGAGAAATGTCACGGTTATCACATCTTGGCACACGGCAGTGTAAAAGTGGTTAACGTTTTGACTACCTGGGATTGTCTCCAGTTGTGTTGAGAAGTTTTGACTGACTCTGAAGAGCTGCGCTCGTCTGTTAGCTCACTAGCTACACGTTAGGGAGTGAAATCTGAATGATTTTCAGCAGATACAATAAACACATTTGTGAAACCAGCTTTTTGCAAAATACAAACCTCCGTTGTGTTTCTTGTTTTCTCTGTGTGGTAAACTATAAAATATGAATTTAATTTCAGTAAAAGTGATTATTTCAGGATGGCGAGCACATTCTTGTAATGTTTGACCAATAAAGAGAGAGTGAACACTCTGTACCACAGATCATCAGTAAAGTATATTGATATGACCTTTGACCTGATGTTTGTCTCATTTCAGCAGAATCTGATGCACTGTGACTGATTACAAATCTTTCAGGTGAGACTCAACACAAAGTGAATTACTGTGCGAGGCACAGGTGCATCCAGCTGTAAAGACAACAGGAAGTTGGTGATTGTAGTTTGAGCTGCAGCGGCTCTGACGGAAAACTATAATTTGTCGAGTCGTAACTTGGTTAAATCTGAACACACGATGCTACACTGCAAGTGAACATGTGTCTCTTGTTTTCTTGGATGGACTTTCAAAATCCAGCCGTCTGTTGTTCCGACATTATCTACCCGAGCTTTAAATCCACTGACAAATCATATAAAAAAGACTTTGATGCCCACTGTTAAACACGGTAGCTGCAGCAAGTTAGCAACTGACTGACTGACTGTTTGGCTCATGACTCTGATTTCAATACTCTCCAGGAACTTTATAATTTCCTCCATACAGGTGTTTTTATTTTCTGGTCTTCACGTGTCCATGATGTGGAGTCATAAACCTGCCTCTTTACCGCCACTGATATTCTCTTTGCTTTGAGTCTAAACTCGCATTCAGAACTGATCAATACAACTCAGATTATCAGCAAAAGCTGAACAAGAACTGCAAGTGTGGACTTGGGATGGTGTCAGTTTGGTTTTCACACAGCGGGGAAGAAAAGTAACAAAAAAAACACTGAACTTGAGAATATTTAGGCTTGAAATTATTTAATTTACAGACACAATCAGCGATGTTACAGTAAATCAAAGTGCAGCCTCCACAGGATTCTGCTTTCGCTCCTGTTTGTTTTAAATTACAGCGACAAATAATTAAATCCCAAGTTATTTTCTAAAGAACGCCACAAATGATGTTTGTTGTTTCATTTACCTTCAGGATTCTTCTATAGTTTAAAGTTTGCTAATGTACAAAATGAAAATCAATTTAGGAACTTTGTCTCCAAACCTGTGAAGAAAGTTCCTTACTGATGTTTACGAACAGTCACTGTCCATCAGCTGATTATAAAGGATGGTTCATCATTTTTAAATTTAATTACAGATTCAGAAACAGAAAATTTACTTTGAGTGTTTTTCCACAGTTCTGTAACGAGAAATGAGCCAGACGTGTTCACATGTGCGAAGATATTCAAACAGAAACGACTTGACCTTCGAGAGTGGCTTCATAAGTGACCACACTGAGCGTAACAACATAACTTTATTGATACAACATGTAGAGACGAGCTGAGAAAAGCTGTCACGCGGTCCTTCACTCTGACGTAAAGTGCGATTGAAACTTGCAGAAAAGCTAGTAAATGGGTCTTGAGTTGAGGTGCTATCTGCGCCAAAGAAGCAAATATTTACATCAAAGTTAGGTTTGTTTTTTCTTCAAAGTCAACTTTATTGTCAATTTGACAAAAACAATAATTTAAAAGTCAAACAGTAATTAAATTATTTACAATCAGTTAACATAAATATTGCACAAGTCCTGTGCAAAATCTGTCCATGTGAGTATCCAGTTATTATTTTGAGTTTTGACAGTTCTTTGTATTAAGGTGGCTGGTGCTGGATGTGGGTGGAGGATTTGCATTTTGGATTTTTTGTTATTACTGTTGATTACATTTATAATTAAATGTGCAGAGCAGTAATTTACAAACGCAAATGCTGGCAGCTTTACCAATGTAATCCTGCTCAGCAGGGTTGGGCTTGGCCAGTACCTGGATGGGAGACCTCCTGGGAAACCTAAGTTGCTGTTGGAAGTGGTGTTGGTGGGCCAGTAGGGGGCGGTCTTCCCTCTGTTCCTAATAATAAGATAATAAGAAGAAGTGCAGTGATGAGGACACTGCGCTGTAGGAGCTGCTGTCCTTCGGATGAGACATTAAACCGAGGTCATTAAAGATCCCATGGCACTTGTCGCCCATGGTTAATAATTCCCAACCTGGCTTTCACCATCTGGCCGTCCAATCATCCCCCCTAGTAATTGGCTCAATGTTTCTCTCTCTGCCTCAAAAACTGATGTGTGGTGAGCGTTCTGGCGCTAAATGGCTGCCGTGCATCACCCAGGTGGGTTGAGGTGAACCCCCCCCCCCCACACACACACACTTCACTGTGAAGTGCTTAGAGTTTCCATGATAAAGCACTATATAAATGTAATGCATTATTATTATTATTATTATTATTATTATGAAACCTAACTTGAAGTCAGCTAAAATGGGCCACTTTTTGGTAAGTGACTAATAAACTATACATGACATCTAATCCCTGCGACCCTGTACGCAGGATAAGTGGTTGACGATGGATGAGATCTAATCTAAAAAAACGTACAATTGTTTTGTAAAAATGAGAGTTTGAGTATCAGCATTTTGTCTCTGTTGCCAGCTGGTTAAATTAAAGGTAAAGAGAGAACAACACAGTAATTTTAGCTGAAATCATTTAAATGTTTGCAGGAAACTGACATTATTGTCTTTGGTGTGAACCAGTAACAACATCTTAAATACAGTTCATGCAATAAAAAGTTGAAACAATATTTAATTTAAAAATGAACCGGTTGGGTGTGAGTTTCTGCACATTGGTGTCTTTGTGTCGGAGTTGTGCTTAAAGTAATTAAAAAAGATATTTTAGTAGTAGTATTTTTAGTTGACATGGATATGTCTCCATAGGGACCTATGAACCTGTTTTGCACCCTTAATTTCTTTGTAAATTTTCAGTTAGCTTGTGTGTGTTTACATGTGACAAGTTTCTTGTCTTGGGCATTGAGGACTAGGGATTTTATTTCAAGCCCACATTGAGAACATGGATAAATTGCTTTTGCATTGTCTGATTTATTTGTTAACATCCTAACTTTGAGTGGATGTAAAACCTATTACTTCAAATACAACCAATAACCCTAATTAAAAATGTGTGTTGTTCCCGTTAACGACTGTCCCCCCTCCCCGTGATGGTAAGCATGGAAAAGGAGTGTCGAATAAAAATGCTTAACTTGATTTCTGCTCTTAGTGTTTGTATGTGGGTGTTTTAATGGGATTGTGGATCTGTCAAATAAATTTGAGAAGTCTGCTACCTATGATCTCGATCCAACTGGGCTTTGGTCTTGAATCGGTCTTTCCCTCCCACCCTGCCTGTTGCTTGTTTTTGTTTGTTTGCCTGGATTTGTTTAGTGAATCGCCACAAAACGTGGGACGCCCATATTTAGGTTTAACGGTAGAGTTGTGATAAATGTGAAAGGCATTTTAAAATCAAGTTTCCTTCTGAAACCTGGAGGTTCAGGCTTCACACCGGCTCTCCTTTTCTTTGTGTCTTGAAGTTGCCTTAAAGTTTTGGCCGGACAAAACGTCCTCACTTAGAGGGTGTAAAATTTAATTAGTGCTCACAAGGATACAAGTGCAACACACACACAGAGGCACGCGGTGTAGCTACAGTTGTGTGAGTGTGTAGCTACCAAGAGTGTTTTGGGGTTTAAGACACACACAGAGGCACGAGGCTCATGTCGCAGCATGCACTTGACTGTAAAGTGTGTTTAATCCCATGTTAAGGCTTCCTCACGTGCGTTAGAGAGAGAGAGAGAGAGGGGGGCAGAGCGACACTGACATTCACCGTGGAGAGAGAGGGAGGGAGAGTCTGAGGGGGCGGAGCCAGCGCGTCTCGTGCTCTGTTAGTTAGCGGAGCTGCTCCTGCAGGCAGAGGGATGGTCTCGCGCTCAGCGGCGGGCAGCATCAGGTCATGTTGTCCGCGCGGCTGGAGACCTGCCCGCGTGTCACCTTCAGCGGAGCTGGATCTGTAACGGTGAGTCTCTCTCTCTCCCCGCTGTCTGTGAGGCTCTCTCTGCCTTCTCTCTGTGCTACTGTCCTTGTGTCTGTCCTCTGTCTCCTCCGTGTCTCGGCTCCTGGTCCCGAGAGCTGCTCTCTGTCTCACCTCTGAGAATCAGAAAACAGAGGCTGAAACTCTTCACAAGTTAATGAGTGGATGGATGATGATGCCTTTGATAACCCGCCGGGTGAGCATGATGGAGAAGGTTTTTTCTTCTCTCTCAGCCCAGTAGAAACTGAGTTGAGCCGCAACTCTTATTTTAATCACTCTGTTACTGCTGGTTAACGTATAAACTCTATTTACTTCTGAGGTAACTTACGATTTCTGTCAGTCTGCTGTTTATTATCTCGACTGATGAAGTAATAGTTTGTAAAATGTCAGAAAACTGTGATGCGCACGTTTTGATCAAAATACAAAGATTTCCTGTTTATAAAGCAGAAAAGCTGTAAATTTACATCTGAGAAGCTGGAATCATTGAACCTTTTGATTGAGCAACTATTTTTATTGACGATTATTAGTTTTTTTTTTTTTTACAGACGATAATTAACTAATTAATTAATTAATCGATTAATCTTTACAGCTGTCTGTTGACCAGACTTTGAGAAATCACTTTAAAAGCAGTTATCTATAAAATGTACATGCAAATAGAAATATTTATTGATTAAATAGTTATTTTTATTTAATTATTTCAAATGTTGTCATGTTTTAAGGTAGTTTTGTTGTATTTAGTGAATCTGAAGATATTTAAGGAGGCTCTCCCATCACCCAGAGTCCTTTGATGCATTATTAATGTAAAACTAATGATTCTGCAGCGTTATCAGGTCTGAACCCTCAAACAGCACTTTGAAGAAGGACCAGACAAAATGTCCTCTCTTTGAAAGTCCACCTGCAGAAAATAAACTGCTAAAAAACGGAGTGACCGTAAAACATCTCCTGCTTTTATTTCATCTCATTATAAACTTAATCCAATTGCTTTTCTGTGTCAGACACCGTAGAATCAATCTGGTGCTTATTTAATTTTAGTTTTCTCTGTTTTATACACTAAATGATCAATTGATCAGTCCTCTCAATAAAGACAAGGTTAGTTAACAAAAAATCTTTAATAGTTAAAGCCCTGAAACACAATTATTGCGTTTCTAACCCTAACATATAAAGGAGACACAAAGTAAATAAACCTGTAAATTTCATTATATTTAGGGCTGCAACTGTTTCCATTATTGATTTATCTGCTCATAATTTCTCTATTAATCGATTAGAGTAATCAATTAGATTAATAATTTTGCCTATATAATGTCGGAAAATGGTGAAAAAAGACTATAATTTCCCACAGGTGACATATTAAATTTCTTTGTAAATCGCTCTGGTTATTCAGTTTTTCTACTACTACTGAAAATAAATATGTCGGGCTGACGTGATTACTCAGTTAATAAAAACATTTCAACATTTTTCACTATTTCTCAAACCCAGTTATAAATGCGATTAATCGAAAAAATGCAGCTCTTTTCAGACGCAGAGTAAAAGAGTTATCAGCTGAACTGTTGTCTGTATGAAGCGTCTTAAAGACACAATAGACTAATAAATATTTCATTTTAAAACAAAGTTTTTATCTTGTTTTCAGCTTCCATTCCTCCTAATTCGGCCTTCAAAATAAAAGCCTTTCTTTAAATAAGTTCCTTGATGTAAGATATGTGATGTGTTTAATTGCTTTCCTCTGAATCAGTTCAATTTTTAAAGTTTGCTTTTGGAAAGCAAAGGTCGTGGACATTATTTAAAAGGAACACAAACAAATCGATAAATCGATAAAAAGAGAATGAACTGAAAATGAAATAATCATTAAAAACATCTTCGTTTTATGAGCACAGAAAAAGGAAATACAGAGACGATCGCTCAAACATCAATAACTGCAGGTGTTTGTGTAAATATACAGAGTCATTATGAGTCAATATGTGGAGGGGGGGTTGTGGAAATAAATAAATCAACTTATTAAACAGAGGGGGATCCAGAGAGAGAGAGCGGTGGAGCGAGCAGTATTTATAGCGGTGGGGTTGCTGGTGGTGTTGAGTGTCGACTCGTCGTCATATCGCTTCAAAAATAACTTCAGCGCATCCAACGGAAACTCTGAGGGGACAGAAACACCCGGGTCACCCTCCCTCTGCTAGTTAAAAATAACCTGGGGGGGCGGGGCTTAAACTGGACTTAGAGTAGGGTTAGTGTGGCGTTCCCCATCCTCGAGCACTCCTTCAGCCAACGCTACTACCTGCTGTGACATCACCCAGAGACCCAGATTTGTGTGAAATAAATTCTCTGATGGTCAGAAACCAGCCGCAGCCTCTGATGGCGCACTAACCTGGAATCAGTTGGCAGAGAGAAAGTCAGATGAAAGTGAACTCATCTTAGTGTGTCCTCCAGACTCCGGCTCGAGGACCTGAGGCCGGGATGGGCGGGGAGGCGTGTCCTCACAAGCTGGGAACGACCAATCATCTTCGACTTCTCCGCTACATCCTGATTCCCACTGTGAGCCTGCTGGCCGGTCTGCTGCTGCTCGTCCTGGCCCTCACTGGTATGGAAACACACACACACACACACACACACACAGCTGTGTTTCCATAACTACAGAGGACATCGTCTCCTGTAGAGTCGCCCTACCCACCACCTGACCAGCCACAAAAGTCCTAACACTAAAAATAATGATTTACTTTATAGGTATTTAGCATTTTGTCTCCACAAGGAAGACAAACCCCCATAATGTGACTGATTTATGTCCCCACAACATCAGTAACATCACACTAGTGTTGTGGTACTCAAGACCAGTCTTAAGTGTGTTGAATAATGATGCTGACATAGATTTAAACTCTTAGTGTTTGTATGTGGGTGTTTTACTAGGAATGTGGATCTTTCAGATCATGTGGGGAACTGGTCTTGACTCGGTCTCAGCCCTAAAAGTCTTGTCTTGGTCTCGGTTTGGGCGGTTCTGACTACAACACGAGCACAAACAAATTCAAGTGCTACTCAATGTGCAAGTCGACCTTTGACCTTTTGTTGTGTTTTTAACCACCAGATGGAGATAAAGAATGACATTTGGTGTCATTTGACGTCCAGGTCTGAAAAGTGAAGCTAATGTGGAAGTGCCTTTAACCTGCATTATTTCTAATGACCAGCAGGGGGCGACTCAAAAAGAAATCAGATTGTGTTGTAGTCTATGGTAAAAGGACCCACCTGATTTATTACCTCAGTCAACACTTTCCTAATGAGTTCATGGTCTCAGTTTCAAGTCTTCTTCAGCACAACATGATGTTCATTCAGTAAATTATGGTCCCATTTAGAGGAAAATAGACCAGAAATCGGCGTATGATTAGGGTGGGGCTACCTTGTGATCGACAAGTTGCTAACATGGCGGCCTGTCA